>NW_009649570.1:894483-964156 GCF_000708025.1 Charadrius vociferus
AGGGAAGAGTCTTTCCATGTAACTTCATACTCCTGGGGACGCACTAGAGTTTCCTGAACTGCATAGTCACAGTGGCTTCCACATATTTCTAATGTGCAAGTACTCCATTCGTATGCTGAGAATCACGTGGGACAGGATTTTCTGTAACCTGCCAAGTTCCTTGGGCACAGAAAAGCAACCAGCCAAGATGTCTCCGAAGGATCTCTGGTCTTCAAAGCAGGCTAGTCATTCTTCATTTCATAAGATGTACACATCTATCCAGCCAAATCAGGCAGGTGCAGATACACTTGCAACATCCATTCAGAGAGTGGGAACGCAACTAGCTTCTGTGGTTTGGCTTTCTGTTCCATTTTAATATCCAACATATATCCAAGGTGTCTTTCATCAAAACATGAACTCTACCTATGAAAATCCGAACTCTCAGGAGCATATTTGGTATGGAGCAAATAATGGAAACTTTTTTTTTGGTGTGATTAGGAGTAACAAAGGGCAAATGTAGTTTCAGCCTGTACAGACTTAATCTTTTCAAGTGCCTTAGACACGGATTGTATTTTCTTTTCTCCCCTCTCCTATATCTAGACCATTGGGTCCAGATTCTGGGTCCTGAATCAGAAAATAATTCCCTGTTGCTCACAGGACGGTAATGTTCTATAGCACAGCAGAGTAAAAGGAAGTAGAAACAGGTGAAGAAAAAAATCCTTATGGGAGAAGAGAAGAGGTCATCCTGGAAAAACAAATCTGCATGAAAGTTTACAAATGTATTTTGGTGTCATTGCAAGATTTAAGCCAAGATCCAAGGAAGTTAGTGGAAGGTTCCTGTTTGTTTCTCTGTTTAAACAGAGATTTGCAAAAGGAAGCAAAGTGATTCCTTTAAATCAGCTCATACATCGTCTCAACAGCAAAGGGCTAAGTATGCAATTGCACATTCCAGGGCTTTGCTTAGTCTGACTTTGAAAGTAGTATGCCATGTGGCTTCTCTCCTGAAGCCACCTTTTCTGCTGAAATGGAGCAGATGTTAGCGGGGCTGAGGTGGAGGGGTAGGAGGAATTACTATGCCTTCACAGAATCACAAGATCTGTTGCAGTAAATCATATGCTAGGTTTAAATTAAATTGTGCTGGAGTAACTTGATTGTTTTCAAAACAAAAATTTGCAGTATTACTAGATGAAGAAACATTATACAAATGAGCTAATTACATGCCCACTTACCTCTGTGCTAAGCATGATACATCAAAATGAATTTATGTATGCTTATTATATGCAGAGTATAGCTCTATGGAATACATTAGAGTTAATTATTTTGCAATCTATTTGATACTGTATCTTTTAAAATTCTACTCCCAGTCTAAATTGTCTGGGTTATAAAAACAACAAAACCAAGGCATAATAATAAATAGGACTAAATTAGAATGTCTGTGTGGAGGTAATAGGGTAAATATTCAGAAATAAAAGCCATTAATATTATGCCTCCATTAACAACGTCATACATTATCTGAAACTGGAAGTTAGCAGCATCTTAACAGTGAAGTGCAAAAACGATATTGACTTAGAAAATTTGGTCTACCCCAGACAGTAACACACTATGAATGCAAAACATAGGCATATGAGCAGAAAATAACCAGTAGTTTGTGATGTCTGGCCTATGTGATATACTGGTACATACGTTTTGAAATGACCTCATTCTGAATATGGCACGTAATGAAATGACCAGTCATAAGATATTTCTAGGGTGTCTAGTTATCCTTTGATCCCTCAGAAATCAGTCAGCATCACTGATTAATCCCAGCAGGGGCTCTGCCTCCCTCCCATGGACTTTGGTAATTTCTCAAGGCGGCTTTCAAATTTGAAAAGGTTTGAAAGCAAGCCTAGCTCTCAAATCCATATGAAAAATCAGTTTCTGTATCCCAGTGACATAGTATTTCTCTTCATGGCTGTAATACTCTTAATGACACCACATACAAAGAGTTCTTCACTCATTGCTCTTGGTAGCGAAGAGTATGTTGTGCTGGGACTTTAATTTTATTGATGCCTTGTTAATTTACAGGATGCTGATGTAAAGTTTTAAAAAAACTTGTTATATATGATTTAAATCCTTAAATTGATGGATTCCCTTTCTTTCTTCTGATTGTTATAGAAACTGCATTCATCTGAAGTGCTTGAACTGAGTTACTAAGCATAATAATCTCACAATTTGCAGGAAATACTATAGTATGAAAAGCAGAGATATACTAAGTCCACAGCTGCACTGAGAAAACCTCCTTTAAGCAAACTTGAGATTTCCACTTGTCATTTTTTCCAGTGATATGAAATAGTACACAGAAATCCCTGAAAAGTCCTGCCAGAAAGAGAACTTCTGGATTTCTGCAGTACCGTGGGCTTCTACTGCTTGCTGTGTCTAACCCATTGACAGATCAGTTGGACCATGCACCACACTTTGTTTTAAACCAACATAAAAATTAGTGAATGAAAGAGATGGTAGCCTTCCATTTTCAGGAGGCTGGTGTAGTTTTTGGAATATCCCTGGATCACCCTGTGCATATCCATACAGTGTGTAAACAAGGTTTTATTTTGCAAAGCCCTGTGATACAGCTGTTTCTCATTTTCATCTTGCAGATGCTATCTTGCTTACAGGACAGCTTAGTTAAAAAGCTGGTTTGACTCATAAGACCAAGATGTACAATATTCAGTTTTGCTTGAAAAGTGCATAACTCCTTTATCATCCACAGGGCAAAAAAATAGATGTAAAACCATGTTTTACCAGGGTCAGAAGACTGTAGGTTCAGAAGTAGTGTCAAAGCTCCGTTTTTCTGTGAAGCATAGTTGACTGTAAAAGTCTAAAAAATATGCTTATTCATCTTATTTTTACGGAAAGTCCTGGTGACTCACCGCATTGGCAAGAGAAGATGGTTTAGTTTAGTTATTACTGTTTGTAATTGAGTTTTCTGTTAAGATGGAAACAAAACAGAAACATTATGGAAGATCCCTGAGCGTATGTGAACTTGCCTGCTACCTTTTAGTGTTCACATGCCCTCCGAGTTAAGGAGCAGGGGATTGTTCTACAGGCACATCACTGATCCAGTCAGTTCTTAACAGTGAATAAATGTGCCTAAGACAAGAAAAAAGAGGGGGGGGGAGAGAATAAAGAAGAGGAAGTCTTAGTCTTCCCCCATCCTCCCCAGAGCCAGCACTTGGAGCGATTGAATTTCCCTAGTGGGGAAACAAAGACATCATGTCTAATTGCTGGGCCGTAAAGGCTCAGAGGGAGAGCACACAGTGGCCAGGAGTGCGGAAGAGCACTGACCGCAAGGGTCAGCAAGATAGAGAAAAAAAGAAACTCAGTGGAGAGTATGTGCAAAAAGTTCAAGTAGCCAAGCACAGCCAAAAGAATGCTTGAGAGTATTGAGGCAAAGGAAGCAGAGAAGTAGATGTTACTCTGTTTTTTATACATTTGTCTCTCTGAATGCACATATATAAACACAGAGATATTCTCCAAGTAACTAATGAAAGACAAAACTCGTGAATCTAATTTCCTTTTGTGTTCAACCACTATGTACTCCTATAAATACTGTAGCTAATGAGATCTGAGAACAGATTTGCTCAAGCTTCTGGGGAATGGGGAGAGCAGCCCGGGTAATGAAAATCTAGGACAGGGCACACAATTCCAATGACTGTAACAAACAGGGAACTCATTCCCCTCAGTGTGTGCTACAGGAAAAGCTGGAGTTGAAAGCTATTATTAAGAAAGCACTTGGCTGTTGTACTGGCTTCTATACATAGCAGACTCGTGTGTCCAGCCAGTGGGGACTCTACTGAGGTTGTGAAAGAGAACAGCATTTGTGCTAGGAGATAAGAAAAAGAGTTATTCTCAGTAAAGAACTCACTGCAACTCAGCTTCTTCTGTTATTACCAAACCTGACCTCTTCAGAAACTTGACAGCTATTGATCCAAGTTAATAATCTCTAAATCAGTTCCCAGTTCCTGCCTGGAGGGATGCAAGCCAGTTCTCTGGGAGTTGAAAGCCTCATGCTATCAGCATTTTCACTTCATATCACACAATCCAGGTTTCTTTTCTCCTCGACAAATGTCTGTTGTGCACATGACTCAAGTGAAGATTCTTTTTTTTCCCTCTGAACCCCCCTATATGTAGACTTCAGCATTTGAAGGAATAATGCAGGTTCTCACCTTCATTTTCTTTTTTTTTATAGGCCAGCATACAATATAACATGGAGAATAAGGCTGAGGTACTCAACAACGTTTTTGCCTCAGTCTTCTCTGGCAACCTCTCTCCCCACACTTCTCAAGTGGATGGACCACAAGGCAGAGTCTGGGGAAGAAAAGTCTCCCACTGTAAGAGATCAGGCTCATGACCATCTGAGGGACGTGAGCATACAGAAGTCTAATGGACCTGACAAGATGCATCCCAGAGTTCTGAGGGAATTGGCTGATGTTTAAAAAGTCACAGCAGTCCTCAGGGACTGGAAAAATGGAACATGGCACCCATTTTTAAACAGGATAGAAAGGAGGACCCTGGGAACTACCAACTTACCTCTGTGCCTGGGAAGATCATGGAACAGATCCTCCTTGAAGCTATGTTAAGGCACATGGAGGACACAGAGGTGATTCAGGACAGATATGCATGGCTTCACCAAGGGCAAGTCCTGCCTTACCAAACTAGTGGTCTTCTATGATGGAGTGACTACATCAGTGGACATGGCCCAGAAGGCCAACAGTATCCTGGGTTGCATCAAAAGAAGTGTGATGAGCAGGTTGAGGGAGGTGATTCTGCCCCTCTGCTCTGCTCTGGTGAGACCCCACCTGGAGTACCGTGTCCAGCTCTGGGCCCCCCAACATAAGAAGGACAGGGACCTGCCAGAGCTGGTCCAGAGGAGGATCACAAAAATGATCAGAGGGCTGGAGCACCACTCCTATGAGGACAGGCTGAGAGAGTTGGGGTTGTTCAGCCTGGAGAGGAGAAGGCTCTGGGAAGACCTTATCGCAGACTTCCAGACCTTAAAGGGGGCCTACAGGAAAGACAGGGACCAACCTTTTAGCAGGGCCTGTTACGATGGGACAAGAGGTAATGGCTTTAAACTAAAAGAGGGTAGATTTAGACTAGATATAAGGAAGAAATATTTTACAATGAGGGTGGTGAAACACTGGCACAGGTTGCCCAGAGAGGTGGTAGATGCACCATCTCTGGAAACATTCAAGGTCAGGTTGGATGGGGCTCTGAGCAACCTGATCTAGTTGATGATGTCCCTGCTCATTGCCAGGGAGCTTGTCCTAGATGTCCTTTAAAAGCCCTTTCCAACCCAAACTATTCTATGATTCTATGTATACCAAACCTCAGAGAAAGCAGAGGACCAAAAGTGTTCAGTAAAGCAACAATATGTCTTCCAGAGATGTTACCATGGAAGTCCTTGAGTTAGGAGGATGCACAAGGGTACTGGTGGTGTACAGACTCAAACAAATCATACAGATTTTTAATGAGGAAGTAATTACATTTTTTTTCAGAGTGCTTTATAAACACTAATTATGACTTGCTCCTTAATTTTCCAAGTGAATAAACAGAACTAGGAATAGATTAAGCAGCTTGCTAACCTCCCTGAGTGAGTCAGCAGCAAGCTTAGCAGCAGGTCTTTTGAGTTTTGAATCTTTATTGATTATTACCCTGCTTAAAACCTTATTCTATGTGGACAAGAGTGAATACTGATGTTCACATGAAACGGGGTGAAGGAAGGTTACATAAAGAGATTTATTGGAAAGGTACTGACCAGTTTAGATAAGACTGCAAGCCTTCTGTACATCTAGGTGGTTTTTTTTTAATTTCCCCTTCACTCTCTTGAAGCAAAGATGATGTTGGACTCTGTTTTATTGGAAAAGAAGAGATCTCTTTCTTTGATATGTTTACACATCATTAGTCATTGCATCTGGGAGGTAAGTTGCCCTTGGCTTTCTGCATCTGGCCCCAGTGTAAGGAGATAAAGACAAATGCTTTCACAATGCCAGGATTCCACAGGCACGCGGTCCAGCCCTACACTCCTCTTACATTTCTCCCTTCCTTGCAATCTCTTCAAAAGATCCTGTGTGTTAAAAGAGCCAAGTTAATTATTTTAAAGGTTCCAATAGTTTATTTTTCAGTAAGATTCTCAGACATATGAATCACCAGGAATAGCCGTAGTTCAGGAAAAATTTCTGGGAGTTGGACGTAACTGCTAACACTTGGTCAGAATCAATTATATGGGACCTGGAGGCAAAGGGAAAGGGAAAAGCAAAGCTTTGCTGTGCCCTTTGAGCACACAGGGAAGCCAAGGAGGCATTTTAGCTCAGTTTAGTGTCACAAATGAAAAAAATAACCCAAGGTAAACGTTTTTGACCCGGATTTCATTAATCCCTTTATATTAAAACAGAGCACTGACATGCACTTATGTCGAACTCTGCTTTAAACAGTAAGAGCTTTGCTGAAAGGAGAAAAAAGTCTGATTATTTTGTTACATTTTTCTCTTTCTACTCAATATCCTCAAATATCTTCCAAATTAATGGACGCACCCTCAAATGACCAGTATCTTAGAGAGAATTTCTTGAAAAGTGGCAGTCAGTTCATAAAGCCAAGTTCACATTTCTTTTTCAAACTAAAGAAAAACTGGACAGACAAAAATGACAAGGGAGATGCAGTGATTTTCTCAGGCTTTCATAGTGGCACAAGCTAAGCCTTCATCTTAGTCATATAAACCCTATGCCTCTAATAGAAGTTCAAGTAACAAAGAGTAGTTTTAATATTGAATAGAACCAGCAAAACTAGAACACAGAATATCTGTGCCAGCAAAGTATGTTTCTTCACAGAACAGAGTATTCACAGGATTTGTGGTAACAGTATATGGAATCAATTTATGCCTGGCAAGGAAAATAAAAGTATAACATTTCTTGTGCGAAGTTTTTTCCACATTCACTCCAACAGTGTGTGTCATTAGTTACATCTGTGACAAAAACATCACTTAAAGAAGCCTAGGAAAGAGAAACCTTGGCTGGCTTACCCTATTACTTCATCTCTAGGGTTTGCCCTGGAGCACTTTTCCAGTAACTTGATATTTGGATAGGCTCTGTATTGTCTTATATAAAAGAAGTTACTATAATCGCCATCTCCCTATACTCTATGAAGTATCTATAATTCTTTAATTTGGCTTAAAAAACTATATCCAGTAATTTTATAATACTATAGAGCTTAGCCCATGTAAAGTCAGTCATACTTGTTTATGTATTAGATTAATTAGCAGTTTTTCTTGATTTAGGCTGTAAACTGTGATCCATCTCAGCCTTTGTGGACTGAAGATTCTGTGTTCAGACTTGTCATTTGTGGTTTTATGGTAAATTATAAATTTATTCCTGGTGTGGCCATATAGTTTCATTTATAATTTGTTATGAAAACTCCAGTTGCAACTACAATGTGACTACAAAAAATTTAACTGCTACAATGTTATTTCATGTTCATGTCAATCTTAAGGTTTTAAACACAAAAGTAAGTCAATTTTGTGTATTTCACAAAACACAAGATGATTTGTCCCTAACCCCCCCTCTCCAATGTTTTCTCCCAAAGACTCAGCAGCAGCCAGTGCCGTATGTCGTTGAAATACATCATGTACCTATGAGTTATTTGCTATTGTATTTCATTCAGTAAGAAGGAAATGCACAAGCAAATTTGAGAGCTGGACTGGATATCCAAGTATTTTGTACAGAAATACTTGATCTCATGTTAGATGTCACCTTTGAGAAGCCGCTCATCTGTGAATCTTCATTGAGAGGAGGAACTTTGAAAAGAGTAGGATTTAAGACATTTGGTATTTCCTGTGCTTATTTTTATGTAATTCCCTGCTCATGATGCTGATGTGAGTGTTGTTCTTACGTGCCTTTCTTCCTCTCTGTTTGTGTTCTGAATTCTGTAGTGTAATGGAAGAGAAAATATCAAAGTGTGCAGGACCCTTAAGGTGCAGGGAGGTCAAGCTCTTGCATCAGTCATTGCTCAAGTTCAGCTGGGGAAGAGTTAAACTGTCTCTAAACAGAAGACTTGTATACTGCCAAAGCATGAAGGTCATTTTTTGCTTTTTTCATGTATAGTAAGCTGGATGTCTTTTTTTCCACTCGTTCCTTGTTCTTGTTTATATTCTCTGTTGATACCTGCTTTTTTTTTTTCCCTGAGAATTCCTACAGCAGTAAATAATTTATTGCCCTGCACATTTCCCTACTTTCAAATGAAACCTTACAGTTCAGGACACTGACACCGATGCTTGCTGTAGTAAGCTATACAACAAGAAGTTCATAATACTATAATGTTATAAGAGCTGCTCCAATAAATCTGACACCTCTGAAACTTCCTTGCCCTACAGTATGTAGGCCAAGATGTCAGATAAAGTATTTGCAATCCCTATTGAAAATAAATGTCTGGCCCTGGGTGAGGGTGAAATTAGATGTTTTTATTCCATATGCCTGTATAACTTGCTACTAGAACAAAAGGGGAAAAAAAGCATAATTTTAATCCAACTTCTATAACAGATAAAATAACATCAGGACATACTAGTAGTAAAGAAACCAACCACAAATGAAAACCAGTAAAAGTGAATGAATGAATGAAATTCATAGTTTTGTAGTAGGCGGTTGAACTTCTAAGCCTGTCTTATTGCAAAGTATGCAACCACCCATAACTACATTGTACTGCAGTAGAGGAAATAACAGATCTAACAGATTCCTTATTCGTAAGCGCAAATGCTTATATGTCATGTATTGAGGGAACATTAGAATTATGTTACTAAGCACCTGATCTTTAAGATGTCATGATCATTTAAATGCAACATTTATCTGCTTTAAAAATCTTGTAGTTTCCTGATAACTATCCTTCACAGTGAAAATACCTCTCTGCAGGTGTCTCCAGAAATAAATATTTGGTATAAAAGGAGGTGTATGTACTGTTGTATTTTTTCTGGTCCTATTGAGAGTTCTGCTGATGCTCTTGATAACCTTCTGTGTATGTACAGACTCTGATAATATCAGTGTCTCTGGAATTCACTGTTTCTTATGCCAGAACTGACGACAAAGTGCAAGGTGAGTTCCGTTTTCACCAACTGCATCTTTATCTCCATTTCTATACTTCTAAGCGGGCCTCTAGTCCTTTCAAGACCCCTTTCCCATGCTATTCCAAGGTCTCTTTAAATAAATGAAGAAATCTTGGGGAAATGATGTATCTTTTGTTCACAGGCAGGTCTAATTCTTGCATTGCCCTGAGCAGTCCACTTCAGATCTCACAGGTGGACACTAGTGTCATACCAGTCTCCTAATAAACTACAGGAAGTATTTGTTACTGACAGGCATTGCATGTGCCATATGCATTTCAAATCTTATTGAGGATCTGGTTCCCATGACTTGAGTTCTGGATTTAAGAGGTAATATGACTACACGCTTTTTAATAACTTCACAACAGGGTATGATTTCCAGGAATTCAATAGACTTGTCACTTTTCATCCAGGTTTTCAGAAGAAGATTAAATCTCATGTTTAAAAAAAAATGGAGCTCTTAGATCTTTCAACTTGGAAAGGAATTTGCGAAAAATAGTTTCTATTCTTCCAAATTTCAAAGGAAAAAAAAATGGCATTGAAGAAAAATCGGAGAAGCGAAAAGCCAGCATGTGTTTCTGCATGGATTGTCCAGCACTGAGCACCTACTCAGTGATTTATGTAACGATAAGGCTTGTTCAAATCATTCTGCTCGGGCAGCAGCAGAACTAGAGCTGCCAAAAGCTGGCGTAATTAATACCATGCTTGTGCCCCAATTGCTGTCCTTCAACTCTGTGTAACCCCACTGTCGTCAGTAGGACTGTATAGCACATAGTTCTGCAGTAAATAGGAAATGTTGACTGTGATATAGACTTATTCATCATGAGGACAATGATCCACTGGTGTATCCAAATCAGCTAGAAGGTGACTTGCATCTTGTTCTGTGCCTCCACATGACACATACTGCGGCAACTTTTCTCTTAATTCCAGAGTCTGAGCTAGTTTACGTGTGTAATTTGTTCTTGGGTTTTTTTTTTGCCTGTTTATGTTGCTCTGAATCTCAACTACCCATTAAGCCACAAAAACAGAAACAAGAAAATCCACCCCCCGCCTTTTGCCTCTTTCTGCGTCTCTCTCCTCTGCCAGAGGAGGGACAGTGAAGTAAGGAGTGGACTAGACAAGCCAGCTCTGCTGTTAATAATAATGCTAGGAGGGGGCTGGGGAAAAAGAAGACAAAATAGCTGCTCTAGAAACTTCTCACTGCTGGATTAAGCCAATGTGTGCTCTCTCTATCCAGATTTACGTAAAATGCTGCTTTTCAGAGATTTTGACCTCTCAGAGTTTAGAGGGGTCCAATTACACCAAGATATTCTGGAAGTTTTCCTGTATTCATTTGCTATGACATTTATTTATCTTGTGCTTATTAAAAGGGTACTTGGAACCAGTTTTATCAGATGTGTGAATCACAAACCCTCCCCATTTGTGTCGTTACTGCTACAGTACTGGGGAGGAACGAGTTAAGATGAGAGAAGATCAAAGCAGCTGGGATCTATCAAGCAATTAGGGCCCACTGCCAAGGGAAGAGAAGGAACTGGGGCTAAGACAATGGCTTTGATCCCAGGAAGAGAGGGCTGTGGGTCAGGAAGCACGAAGTAAGGCTAAATTTGTTTATTTTGGCCCTGGTTTTGAGTGGGTTCCTCTCCCTTATAGGTAATGTTTTTCTTTTAATTGATTTTATAACTTGCAATGTGGTTTTGCTGTGGTCTTGATTCAGATTTACCTGTGTGACAGCAAACATGAAAGTGGCTGAAAAAGAAGCTGCGACGCAAAGTGGTGTCTGAGGACTGTAGAGTGATGTTATGTGAACTGCAGGCTCGTCCTAGGCTGAATGCTGTTCAACGTCAGTGAGATGCTGGATGGTTTGAGTTAAAAGTGAAGGATAAAGCTAAGTTAAACGGAGTTAAGGATGTCTTTGTGGACTACAAGATGTTTGTAATATGTCCCTGGTTAACCCTCAGTAAAGATGAGCACCTAAATGTTAATGCTTTTTTCTGGATTCTGTAGATTAAAATCCTTGTAGCTTTACTCTAGCATCATTGAGCTCTGAAAATATGGTGATTTTATGCCTTTCTATATGAGCAAGCCAGTTAGTTTGGCTAGCAGAATATTTTCCTGGATTTTTTGTTTTGGTGGTTGGTTAGATTTTTTTTTTTCAGTTCTGTTCCAGGATAGCACTGTTGGGGTTTTCTCTATGGCAAGCTACTTGATGGGGGAGACATCAGCATCAGTTGTCTCCAGTGACACGACTCTGGATTCAGTATATGGTACTTGAGGCATTTTAGGTAGGCAAAGCTCCAGTAGGCTGGATACAGTATTTTTTTTATACTTGTGCAGGATTCTGATTCCTTGGTGTTACTGTTAGTCTTGGTTTTCCACAGTTGCAAGAAGCTGTAGGTCCTGAATGAGGTCTGAGTAACAGCTCTCATGAACAGTTGTAATTAAAACTTTTCTTTATAGGATATGCGTTACTTATCTGGGCTCATGGTATAGGAAATCAGTCCTTAATAATGGAAGAAATAGTTGTGCTGTAGGACAAAAGATCCAACTAGGCTGTGATTTTAGTGAAGGGATCTACCTTGACAGCATGATAACTTCAGATGATAAGCCTTGTATCTTTCTAATTTGCTGTCTTTCACCTTGTTAAAGGTGGGTTTTCTTTTGAAGGAAAACCTCCAAACATTATGCAATTTAAATATTTTTTATCTCTGTTTTAAACATATTGAATAGTTACTAATGCAAGTTTACCCTTTAACTACAATAATTCAAATAAATAAATAAATTGCTTGTTATGTAGCCTTCTTCCTCACAAGTAATTCAAAGCCACCTCTTTTTCAATTACTTAATCTCCACAGTCTGTATTTCTAGTCTGTCTCGATCACAGGTTTCACTCACTTTTTCTATTGGATATTTTTTTTCTCCTGAAGTTATCCAAAAGAAAATATAGGAAGGAATTTTGTTCAGTGAAATGAAGGAGTAATTGTCCTGACACTAGTGTAGATATTTGCATCAATGGAGCTGCAGAGAGGAGTTTTGCTCTATCAGGATAAATATAAGGTGGAATTTACAGTTGTCTTGGAATTAAGAGTCAGATTCTTGTAATAGAGGATTCCTTTTTTCATGGTTTTCCTTCCTTTTTAATATTTTTGTGTGAAAACAAAATGATCAAATTCATTCACCTATGGCAGTGTTCTTGCAGTTAATGTATTCTGAAATAAGAGTTCTCCCCTGGAGAGCAGTGTATGCTCTGGTGAGATAAAATGAGATATTATCTTGACCTTTGCCTTGAATTAACACTATTTGGCATCACAGCGTTCACAGAGTCTAAAAAGCACAAGTGATTTCTTCCTCCAGCACTTCTCACTTCAGGCTTCTACCACATTGCTGGCTGATAGATGGGGAATTCAGATTCTTTCCTACAACTTTTCTATGTTCAAATTGCATGCACCAGCCATTAGCATGATGTTTGTGTCATAGCCTGGATTCTGTAAGCTTCTCAGCTCTTTAAGAGTCTTCCATCAAAAACTTCATCCTCTGGAATTAGGAAGTTTTCCCTATGCACAACCAAGTCTTTGCATTGTATCAAGTTACACAATGTCCTCCTATGCAGAAAAAAAATGTAACTAGCATTTAAATCATATTGATGATTCCTACTTATGGAAATACAGTGATCCTGTAGTACTTATTGTGGTGTCTATAGACTTTTGTATCTATGTTGATGCTCCGAGGGATGTGGTTTGAACCACAGCACAAGAATGCTACATGCGAGATGGAGGCATTCTGGGAGTTGTGTATGCATGAGAATAAGTTAGTGCAGAAGTTAGTGTTGTAGCATATACCACAATCCCCAGCTGAATATTTTGGCGCAGGGATGACTATTCATTTGTTGAGCATAACACTGGGACAGTCATTAGTGAGAACCAGTGTTGAGGGACTGAAGTCAAAAGCAAAATGATGAACTTTGCACTTAAGGCTCAGAGCTCTGGAATGTAACAGGCTTTCTCTTTCTTAATAAGCATACATTGGGATCAATCATGGATGGCTTTTGCCCTGGAGTCATTAATTTTCTATTTTCTGAATTATCTTGCTATATATAAAAAAGAGCAGTTTTGTGTGGGTTTTGGTTGGTTTTTTCTTTTTTCTTTTTTAATTTTTCATGATATCAAGTCAGATAAGGTTTTAAGCCAGAAGCAGTGACTATGATGCTTATTGTACTGCTTGTTAACAGTTTTCAACACTTCTTGCAATGAGAAAAAAAAAAAAAGGATAGGACCCTTGCACACAGAATTAAAAAGGACTTTAAGGATAACAAGAGCTTTAGAAATGATTGGATTTCTTGGTCAATTAAAAATGAATGGCTTTTCATGTCAGTGGAAGAAATATTTTCTGGTTTTACCCCAACCATCTTCCCTGTACACTCAGTAGTCTGTAAAATTGGCACCTGAGACTGGAAATACACATTGCAAACCTAGTCAGTTTAAAGACCTGATGGGGAAGGGAGGGGGAAGGGGGAGGGAGGAAATTTGCTTCATTAATAAGTAAGGAGGATGCTAAGGCTTTGTCTAGAGTCAGAGACTTATTTATCACAAATATTGGAGAATATGTGAAAATTGTAGCTGATATTGAAGTTCACTTCATCTCTGCAGTAACTATCAGGTGCAAGAATACACTGTCTTCAAAATGTGCAGTTGGCACTAACTCATCCTGATGTGAAGTAGAATTTACTCAGAGTCAACTGTGAATTGACATTTTCTTATCAGTAGAGGATCAGAGATCAAAATATGAGGGAAGGACTAAACTAATCTGTAATATATTTTGTTACAGATCTGGGAGATTTCTGAAGTGAAGTCAACCTTAGTAGCTAAGGAGATTTCCTCCAAGGGGAAAAATCATACTTTATTTATTTGTACAGGCATATGATTAAAAAAATGTTTCCTTAATTTGAACAAAGATTGAAATCCTTTGCTAGATTCCTGAGGGGATAGGGTGACAGATGATGTAGTCTACATAACACTTCACTGGTAGGGGGAAAAAAAAAGTTTCACTTGTTTCATTGTATGTCAACTGTAAAAGTAATGTAGCATTTTCTTTCACTCTCACTGTTGTGACGTTGGGGTCCACTGTTAAGAATTACAGAACACATAATTTCTCTTTCTGAAAACAATAGAAAATTGAATGCTTCTTAATATGTTTATTACTGGAGCCAAAGTACACGTAGTGGAGTTTGAAACGGATATAAAATCAACTATTTTGCTCTTAGAAGTTAATGAAAGAATAGCATTGTATAACGCTGACATTGAAATAGCCTGAGACTTTTTGTTTTTCTATGATGCCAGCTTAAGGATTTCATTCTCCAATTAACTTGGACGAGTTGCAGCACTGGGAGGTTAATATTACAGGCTAAAGTACTTTCTGCTGCAAGGAGATAAAACACCAGAATGATATTTGAGTCATCAGAAGTTTAATTTACTTTCAGTCTTGAAATACTGACTTTTATTACCTCTTTCCCATAAGATTGCACCTGCATTGGGCTGCTTGTGTAACTTCTGCTGCAAAATCTAATCGTTCTTTCTCAACACTACAATCGGGGTAAAAATGACTGATAGGCTGTAATGGAAGGGAAATACAGATAAGTAGCTTTATCAGAAGTAGGTATGCACAAAAAATTTCCAGACACTGTGCACTGTTTACATTAAAAATCCTAGTTTTTAGATCAAAATGTATTCATTTTATCCTTATTTTCCATTTTTCCAACAGTCTGTGGGGTAAATTTTGTGGTTTACTTCCTTTTGTGACTTAGAGGGCAAAGAGCATCTCTACTTCAAAAAACCCCAGCAGCTTAATGTCAATGTCTCTGCTACTCGTATGATGCTTAGATCCAGATTGATATTAGACCTGCTAGTAAGAAGTTGAGCATTTTGTTTTCTTGGGTACAGTGTCTGCAATCCTATGTCATCATCACACACACTTATAGTAAAATTAAGTCTTGAAATATTTATAAGAGAACTAAACCCAATATATATGAGTTAGCCTAAAAACATACCAAGGATATCCTCATCTGTTATCAAAGCAAAATGGCTGTTTCTAAATAGTTTCTATAGCTTGTTTATAAGCCATAATTTAATGATTTTCAAAAGGCCTAATGACTTTCAAATTTAAAAGTCGGCATCATTTTTCTTCTAAATTTTATTCTTAAAACACATGGAATTGCTTATAGTCTCTGTTAATCCCAAAGCAGTATTTTTCTTGCACAACACTTTTTTGCAGTTGTGCCTGTTTTGCAGGAGTGCTATGAGACTTTCCCACTCTTCCATAATCCCCTTAAACTCCTTTGGTGAAGGTAATTTTCTTTCTCACTGCAGCCAAATCCCACCACCTAATTCCATTTTGATATTCAATGTTGTCAGTGTGATATTTTTAGCTTTCAGCACAGTTTAGGAGAACTGGCTAGACGAAGAGTCTAAGAGTAGGAAGGAGGTTTCCAGGTCCTCTCTAAAGAAGATTTTTTCCAGTGCCTTTCTCCAAAATGGGGCTAGTTCCAAACAGTGTTGAAGACACTACAGAAAATACTTAGCTCTTGATATCCTGCAGGACCAATCATTTTATGGTTGGAAGACTCTAGCTCTAAGGAATTAGAGTAGAAGTCTGTCTGTATGTTGAGTGAACACAATTTATTGCAGATTACTTACTGGTGTGCTTTTATAATCTGCTTACAGTTTGCTAGCATTTGACATATTTTTCAATACATTTAATGGGGGAAACGAGAACCCTTGCACATTTGTTCGCATATATATATTTAATACACTGAAATTTGGCTGTTATGATATTTCTGTTGTCTCTGTTTTAGTAGAGGAAATAGGAAAATTACTTTTCATTCTGAAGTACTTTTGGTATTGTAGGTTTATGTACTCACCGAGCCTAGTTAACTTATAAAAGTGTGGTTAGGTAGTCCCTAACGCACCTTTCTCAGAATGCCAGAAAAAGGAAAGACACTTTACAGATCACCTAACTTTCCTGAGCCAAAGCGTAGCTATGTCATTCTGGACATGGTTGTTTTTGTTTTTCCCAGCCTCTTTGCAAAGACTTCTGGTGTTGAAGACTACCATCTTTCCAAGCAATCTATTCCATGACTTTGCTATCTTTATTGTTAGGAAATGTTGTCTAGTCCAATTTTTTCCCCCCTTTTTCTACTTTAGGCCTACCATTTCTTGCTCTGTCTGCAGTGAACATGGAGAATATATTCTACTTCATCTTTATGTATTTGAAGACCAGTTCATAGAATCATAGAATGATTTAGGTTGGAAAGGGCCTTAAAGATCATCTAGTTCCAACACCCCTGCCATGGGCAGTGACACTATCCACTAGACCAGGTTGCTCAAAACCCCATCCAACCTGGCCTTGAACACTTCTAGGGACAGGGCATCTGCAACTTCTCTGGGCAATTTGTTCCAGTGCCTTACAACCCTCAAAGTGAAAAACTTCTTCCTAATTTTTAATCTAAATCTGCCCTGTTCCAGTTTATATCCATTCCCCCTCATCCTATCACTACCTGTCCTTGCAAAAAGTCCTTCTCCGGCTTTCCTGTAAGCCCCTTTCAGATACTGGAAGGCCACAATAAGGTCTCCCCTGAGCCTTCTCTTCTCCAGGCTGAACAACCCCAACTCTCTCAGCCTGCCTTCATAGCAGAGGTGCTCTAACCCTGACTTCCCCTTGGGGGAGAGAATCAGAAGAGTAGAAGTGAGAAAACTCATGGGTTGAGATAAAGACAGTTTAATGGGTAAAGCAAAAGCCACACACACAAGCAAAGCAAAACAAGGAATTCATTCACTGCTCCCCATCAGTAGCCAGGTTTTCAGCCATCTACTTGGGAAGACAAAACACCATAACTCTGAAAGTCCTCCCCTTCCTTTTTCTTCCCCCAGCTTTGTATACTGACCCTTATGTCATATGGCATGGATTATTCCTTTGGTCAGCTGGGATCAGCTGTCTCCTCCCAGCACCCCCAGCCTACTCACTGTCAGGGTGGTGTGAGAAGCAGAAAAGGCCTTGACTGCTTAGCAACAACCAAAATCACCAGTGTGCTACCAACACTAGTCTCATCCCAAATCCAAAATATAGCACTATACCAGCTACTAATGAGAAAGTCAACTCTATCCTAGCTGAAACCATAACATGCTCTTAAGCCATTGATTAAAAAATCGACTTTTTCATCTCAAATCACTTATACCATTTCCCTTTGAACTTTTTCCAAATGATCTGCAAATTTGTTGTTATATAGCGCCAAGAATTTAAATAATGTTCTCAGTCTCATGTGAAATAATTCCTCCACTGTGCTTTATAAGCTAGCCTTTTGTTTCTCTGCAAGTATAGTGCTTGTCTTTTCCTAGTAGGATGACATCAATGAGTTGCATTGTGATTGTGATGCAAAGGAACACCTGTACATCCTTTCTTCAGAGGACAGAGCTCATACATGACTGTCTGGAACAAGTGTGACTTCCTAGGTGCAGTACTTTGCACTTCTTCCTGTTGAATGGGATTCTGCTTTTCCAGTCCTTATCTCCAATTTCTCAGATAATTTTTAATTCTTACCTTGTCCTCCAACACAGTAGACTCCTAAAAATCTGATAAGCATGGTCTCAGTTCTGTCATCTAGGTCGCTAACTGGAATACCTAGAAGCCCTGGCTCCAGAGCAGACAGAAGAGCCTGGTGTCCCACGTACAGCCCTGCTTTCATCTTGACAAAGGATCAATAATAAAAACTATGTTCTTCCATCTACAATTTACTAGTTCTGTCAAAGACTTGTTTCCTCACTTTGTGAGGCTGTCATGTGAAATAAAGAAAAACCTTATTAAAATCAAGATTTCTCCATTATCCACAAGGCTTATAATACTGTCCCCAAAAGATATTGGATTGGCTATACCCCATTTGTTTGCAAAAAAATCGAGATTGGATATTACTCGGATCCTTTTGTCCTTATAGGCTTTAAAGGCCTCCCTTGTTTTTCATGGAATTGAATTCTCCCATGCACCATGTTAAATGTTTAGCACTGCATTTGCCCTTTGCCAGTCTTCTATAATTTCTACTGGTTTTCAAATGTTAATGGCTTTGAGATAACAAGAGCCAATTTTCCAAATACGTGAGATTTCCATTTTGAAAATACCTATTGTAGCCTTTAAACTCTTAATTCCCTTCTTAGCTCAAAGTAATACCTTCTCACCACCAGGATTAATATTTAGCTACCTGCCTGCTCTTGCCTTTTTTTTTTTCATTTGTTTTTTTGTTTTGTTTCTTTTTTTGTTGTTTTTATTTTCAAGAGAAGATTGACCAAGGGAAATGAAACATTGAAACACTGGACCAGGCTCAAGTGCTCTTCCTGTAACAGACTCCTGGGAGATTTTCTCCCAGTTTGTTAGTTGGCTTCTCAGTTATCTCAACCTCCTGTTTTCTTGTCTGCCTTGCCATTGAGAAATATTCAATTCTGTTTCTTTTTGGTTTTGTATTTACTTTTTATGACAGCTCACATGCCAATTCTCTGGGCTTACTGAAAGCTGCCTCCTGGAGATCCATTGTATTTATTTTGGCGCTTCTCTTTTACTTTGCCTCTTTCTGAACTTTGCAACTTGTGACCGTTATCGCCCAAGATGCCATCCCTTAAAATTCTCCAAAATGTTGTCACCAAGATGTTCTGAGAACATGTAGGCCAGTCACTACTCAAAATTCGGGTCTGATTCCCTTTAATTTCTAGATATTTGGACAAGTGTATATGGTTTTGTAGCATACAAAAAGACTGCCTTTTCATTCGCCCTTTCTTTTCTGAACAAGCTCTGTACTTGAAATTATATATCGGACATTAATGTGCTACAAATTAGAACTACAGCGGGGTCCTTTATGAGCCTCCCTCCTTTGCAGAACAGTGAAGCAAACAGGGAGTATTGTTCTTAGATACCTTCTAGAAACAATTTTGTATGATGCAAGGCATTATTGTCAGGCTGTTTTTTTTGTCTGGGTTTTTTTTTTTTCCTCTCATGGAGTCCTACACCCCTGCCTTCTGTTGCAACTCGGGTCCCTAAAAACCTTTATTGATCTTGGCTTTTCGCCAGGTACGTGTCCAAAACACGCCTGTGATGTTGTCTTCTGCCCAAAACTTGAAATGGGAGGCAACAATTTGCAGAGAAAGAATGGGCTCAAAATTTTGAGGGCATTTTGACTTCTGTACTAGTTTGGGAAGCAGAAAAAAGTTTGAATGCTGCTTAATTCTGCTTTTGGCCTCCAAGTCAGAACACCAACAAAATTCTAACTAACTAAATAGTTTTGCCAAACGAAGAAAAACCCTCACATACACAGTGAAGGAGACGTTTTTCTTCGTAACCATGTTAGATAAAATTTGTAACAAAGCTTAAGAAATTTCCCAAATGCTATATTTGGAATTTTACGTATCTTTTCCATTCAGCATTTTATTGTGGTTTTAATTATAGCAAAAGGAGAGCTACGAATCGTTTAGAAACCCATTTTGTCTGCTGGCATACCAGTTCTGAAAAGCAGTTGATTCAAATCATCTCCATTCTGCAAGAAAAAAAAAAAAAAGCCAAATCTTGTTCTTCGCACAAACGGATTTGACACATTTTTATTTTTGAGAAACTAATGTCTTACTAGGTTGTTTAGGGTAATCTGTCGAATCAAGAGTCTGTTCTGAATTAGGGCTAAGTAGACATCCCAAGAGGTGGATCTTTTTTTGGAAATAAGTACTTTTTCTTTTTTTTTCCCCTCTCCCATTACTTCTAAACACATGGGCCATGACCAAAAGTACATGCTGACTTAAATTTGCTGTAGCTCAACATTCTTCAGCTAACAGGAAACTAAAGGTGGCTTACCTTCTGAACTAGTGGTTCAGAAGGTGTTGAACAGACTTAAACCACACTTGTTTAACTTTGACCACTTAGCAGGTCACCTGAAGTTTGCAAGGGCTCCTATTTAGGCAAGGTCTGAATGTAAGAGTCAGGACCTTGGTAATGGTGATTTAGAAGCAAGCTACGTCTGTGCTAGGGAGTGTCCCCCATTTCAAACACTTCTATAGAGTGATCTGTTTCAATGCAGACTTTTAGATGAAATACAGGCTTAAAGATGCAGCCTCTGGGCTTATTGATGTTGGTAATAAAATTTTCATTGAATTGAAATGAAAATATTTCACCCATGTACTTTGTTGGCACTTTAAAAGTCTAGTTTACCTCTTTTAGACACTCCTGTGACAATACGTACAGAACCCAATGCAAAGCTTCACAGCTTAGTTGTTGCCATACTAATATGGCTTTAAGGGATAAATGCTTTCATTTATCATCTATCATGCATATGTCTTTTGGTCTAGAATAGACAGTAAGGGGAATTAGCAGCATAAGATTAGTACAAGTGGCATTTGCTTGGAAAGCAGGAAGTTGATACTAGAGTATCTGCACATAAAGTATAGTCCTTCTATAGCTATAATGCAAGATTAAGAAGATATAACAGGAATGCTTTACCTACAGTTTTTTTCTTAAAAAAACAAAACAAAATTACCCCACCCCTTCATATTTAAAGAAGGTGCATATACTATTTTAGGAATACCACACTTGTCTTCCTTTTGAAGAACATTGGCTAATGTGCATAAAATAAAATTAAAAACCAAAGCAAACAAAAAAAATCTTATTTTATATATTTATCTTCAGTACAAGGAATGTGTTAGGGAAAAGAATTTAAAAAACCTATGTACCTTATCAGAGCTTGTATCTTCTTCGTAAAATCATTTTATGTGTAACTACAAAATAATAATCATATTGGTGAAATTTTATTAGTTCTAAAGTATTAAAGGTATCTCTAGATTCACACAATACCAAGAAACCAAACATACATTTAATCCTCATGACAAACAGAAGCTATTTTATATGAAATCCCTGCTACATGCATTAAGCAAAAATTATTAGCTATTTCTACCCGATTGAGTTTTTTTCACTTAGAATTATTGCATGTGGCCTTGCCCCTCTCTGAAAGATATTTTTTTTTTTTTTTTTTTGGTAAGAACTTTGTGGTTTACAATATTTGGAGGCTTATGGAAGGCATCAAGGTACATGCATCTCATGCTGTATAATTCCTGTTCCAGATAGAGTAAGACCATATTGAGAAATGAGCATTTGATACTCTGGGCAAATGAAAAAAGGGTTTGGAAATGAAAGGGTGTGCTATTAAGACAGGAAGAAGTGGATGATCTTTGAGACCAGTGTAATAGAAGCAGAAATGTAGAAGGATAAGGCACAGCATCATGGATTTGGGGAACGGTGCAAGCAGTTCCTGCTGCAAAGAGTAGTTCAGAAGCACTTTGTTTATTAATTATTCCTGTGATATCTGTAAGCTACCAACATAGAAATCTGCTGGGAAAAAGATATTAGCATTCTACCCTGGTGATGTGCCGTTCCCGTGCTATGGTGCTGACACCATGGTGTTCAGTGTGCCCTGTGGGCACTGTGAATTCTTGTGCCAGGTCTTGGCTGTGCCAAGTTCTTTTTACAGTACACGTGTTTACTCCAGCCTCAAGATACTGTTACTCACAGAATCAAAGAGCAGCTCAAGTTGGAAGGCACCCGTAAGAATCATTGAGTCCAACTCCCTGCTCCTCACAGGACTACCTAAAACTAAACGACATGACTAAGAGCGTTGTCCAGATGCTCCTTGAATTCTGACAGGCTTGGTGCTATGACCACTTTACTGGGGAGCCTGTTCTAGTGACCGACGACCCTCAGTGAAGAGCCTTTTCCTAATGTCCAATCTGAATTTCCCCTGATGCACCTTCATTCCATTTCCTCATGTCCTGTGGCTGGTCACCAGGGAGAGGAATTCATCACCTCCCCATCCACTGCCCTCCTTCAGGAAGCTGTAGACTGCAATGAGGGCACCCCTCAGCCTTCTCTTCTCCAAGCTGAGCAGACAAAGTAACCTCAGATGGTCTTTGCAAGTCTTGCCCTCGAAGCCTTTCACCATCTCGGTCATCCTCCTCTGAATGTACTCTAATAGTTCGATGTCCTTCTTACAGTGAGGTGTCCGAAACTGCACACAGTACTTGAAGTACAGCCACACCAATGCAGTGTAGAGTGGGACAATCGCCTCCCTTCACGGCCTAGCTATGCTGTGCTTGATGCATCCCAGGACATGGCTGGCCCTTCTGGCTGACAGGGCACACTGTTGACTCATATTCAACTTGCTATCAACTCAAACCCCCAGATCTCTTTCTGCAGGACTGCTCTCCAGTCTCTCATCCCCCAGTCTGTACATATAACCAGAATTACCCCATCCCAGCTGGAGAATCTGGTGCTTGCTCTTGTTAAATTTCATGTGGTTGCTGATTGCCCAGCTCTCTAGCCTATCCAGATCTCTCTGTAAGACCTCTCTACCCTTGAGGGAGTTCACAGCTCCTCCTATTTTAATATCGTCAGCAAACTTACTTAACATATATTCAATTGTCATATCCAGATCATTTATAAAAACACTGAAGAGCACTGGCCTTAAAATTGATCCCTGGGCAACCCCCTGGTGATTGGCCAGCAGCCTGATGTAATCCCACTTACTGTAACCCTTTGAGCCTGATTCATCAGCCAATTGCTCACCCAACTTATTTTGGACTTGTCTAGTAGTGAGCTGAGCAGTTTACCCAGAGGATACCATGAGAGGCAGTATCAAAAGCTTTGCTAAAATCCAAACCCACCACTACTGGCTTCCCTTGGCCAACTAGGTGGATGACCTTGTCACAAAAGGAAATTTTGTGAAAATCACAAAAGGATTAAGCAGGGCTTTCTCCTGGTCAACCCGTGCTGGCTATGACCAAGGACTGCATTGTCTCTCAAGTGTTTTTCAATAACTCCCAGAATAACCTTCTCCATAATTTTACCAGATACTGAAGTGAGACTGACGGGCTTGTAATTACCAGGGTCTTCCTTCTTACCCTTCTTGAAAACTGGGACATTTGTCAGCGTCCAGTTGACTAGGACCTCTCCAGACTCCCAAGACTGTTGAAGAACAATGGAGAGAGGTCCTGTGATGACATTGGCCAGCTTTTTCAGTACCCTGGGATGAATCCTATCAGGCCCCATAGATTTCTTTGCAGCCAGCTGGAGCATCAAGTCTCGAACAAGTTCAGGATCGGCTGGGAGTTTATCATCTCCCCAGTCACAATCCACCTGACATACCTGTCCCAGGGAAGGTCAGGTATGGTTCCAGTAAACTGTCTCTCTCTCGGTGCTGATGCTCCTGATGCTCCTCAACCTTCCCACCTCCTCGCAGAGCTCTGTCACTAAGCGGAGGAGTTCCTCTACCTGGCCACATCTCCCACAGGTCACTGCTGCCATCCAGTACTGGTGTAGGGCACAGCCTGCAGCCTGGCACCTGGGTGGCAGCACAGAATCACAGAATAGTCAGGGTTGGAAGGGTCCTCTGGAGATCATCTAGTCCAACCCCCCCCCCGCCAGAGCAGGGTCACCTACAACAGGTTGCACAGGACAGCGTCCAGGTGGGTTTTGAATGTCTCCAGAGTGGGAGACTCCACAACCTCTCTGGGCAGCCTGTTCCAGTGCTCCACTACCCTCAAGGTAAAGAAGTTTCTCCTCTTCCCAGCATGTTCCCACCAGAGCTCTGCCTGGGATGCTGCAGTGGGTGCGGAGCTTAGAGAGATCATGGTTTTCTGCAGGGTGGACACCATCACTCCCTGGTTGAGCTGCCAGAGCTACAGCACCCTTCCTGTGCCAACTGCCGCCCTGTGCCCTGTTTGCCCACCCTGGTTGCCGGTGTTGCTCGGGGCGGGGCGGGGGGAGCAGAGGCTTTCTTGACACTGCTCCTGGCCCCGTCTAGGTCTCCTCAGTCGCTGTGGTGGGAGCTGCAGGCTCCCAGTGGGTCTCTCCACTCCCCTGAGTTTCCCCTGGTTAAGGAACCCCCCCTGTACCCCACACTGGAGCACTCCACTGTGGATTGTGCTGGCACCAGAGCCACTCACCTCGGTGACTCACAGGAGGTTTAACTGTCCAAGATGAATTTGGAGCACTCAGGTCGGGCAGGTAAGGGGGAGAAGAACAAGGGCTGAAAGAAGAGTTTCCTCTATCCCTCCTCAGCTAAAGCTTCTCTTCTGTCTTGAAGTGGAGCTGAGGTATCATGTGTCCTCTCCCCCTTCTGCTGTTCATATCAGGCACAACTGCTGCACTTCTAAAATGAGGCTTTGATCACTGGGTCTTTATGGAGGGGTACAAGTGTTGTTGTACAAAGTACCTTTTGGAAATGACCTAGAACATTGGTGCCCTAATATAATTTTAACACAGACCTTAAAGAAAAAGAAAGATGAAGTAAACACAGTGAACGATTATCAAGATATTCAAGGGGGCTGGAAGAGGCTGGAAGACCTTGGTTTGCTTCAGCCTACAAAGCTGAAGACTGAGAAGGTCTCTGCTGTTGTTGCCAGGTATTTGTTAGAGGACTTTTTTCCCTCGGCGAAAGTTGGCACAAGAACAGATGTGTATAAACTGCATCAAAGTTGTTTTAATCTGAATACTAGAAGGAAGCTTTAAAACCTTTCTGAAGTAGCCTTCCAATAAGAATACTAGAAGTCTAAGCATGCTATTTTTTACAATAAAAAATTTGAGTTTATAGATTTCTACTGCCAAAAAAACAGACTCAAGAATAAAGATGTTCTTGTCCTTAAAACTCTAAGAGTACTGAGTCTGAGGCATGCCTCTGTAGCACTGAGTTGTTTGTCTGAATTCTCTGCTGCATACACACAAAGGTTTTTGCATAATTTATATAACTGACATTTAGTTCCAACAATTCTGAGAAAAAGCTCAACAAATTAGTTATACGCGTAAACTGTTTGCCATAAATTTATCTAAAAGAAACTTTGGCGTTGCTTTTGTTTAAGAATGCACCTGACCTTTTCTGTTCCCTTGTACAATGCAAGCATGAGTGTCAGGAGGAGTTTAACAAGACCCAGACAGTAGAAGGGTTGCCAAATTCTCTTTACGGTGTATGTATTTACTCCAGCCTCAAGATCCTATATTTTTTTTTTTTGTTCATGGGACACTAACTGTTGAAAAATATTTGCTTTCCAGATAAATTTGGAAGGCTTGGGTGGGGAAGGAGGGAGTTTGGAAGTCCAGGAACATGAAGTGGTTCACACCCTGCTTTTAATCTGTGAGCCCAGATTGGAAGAGCCTCACTGTGTTTTCATGGGAATACTGTCTATGTAATCTATATTTGTGTTAACACTTACGCGTCAGATCTTTGCAAATATTTCTTTAAGCTTTTCTATATTTCTCCAGAGCTTACCTGCTTCTGGTCTATTCACACTGGCTTAAAAATAAAGGCAACAAATCAGTATGCTTTGAAGCATGGATTCAGAGAAATACATTATTTACTTTGGAAAACCCTGGAGAGAATAAACTGGCTAGCTGAGTGTTAGAAAAGTATTATCCTGTAAATCAGATAAGACAGGTGGGACATTCCTAGAAATTCTTGTTCTGTGGCTTTCTCTTTCCTCACATCAGCCATTGGACTTGTGTGGTGTGCTAGAAATAATCTTATTTGCATCTTTGATGTGAGTTTGGGGAGACATTTGGGCATATGTTCTTTGGGAGAATTGAGTGCCTTTGAACTATGATCTGCTGTATTTGCAAAGAGGTATTCAATTTACTTTTCATGTTTCAGCCATAAATGATTTGGTTCTGGCTTATCCAAGTCACCACTCTTCTTTGTTACACAGTTTCCTCTTTGCACAGGGCTCTTTGCTCTCTCATTCAAATGGACATGTCCTAAATGCAAAACCAGATGACTGTCAACAGGCCTTTCAAGGGACTCTCCACCAAGGGTCCTTGATGGAGGAATGTGCTTCCCACCCAGGTCTGCTGCAGCGCTGACTTGTTAACATTCTGGATGTGCTGCAAATTACACCCACTTATGGAAGACTTTGAATCCCAGATTTTAGTTTATGTCCTCCTTGCTGCAGTGTTTGACTGTGCAGTGATATTTATTGCTCTCTTATGTGCACACCACTCTGCTGCAGCAGCTCCCTCCCAAACAGACAACAGAAGATTAGTTTGTTTGGTGTTTGAATATAACAAATATCAGACAAATTCAATCGATCTAATCTGAAAAAGAGACGCCCATGAAAGAAACATTTAAAAGATGTTTTTATGGAGGCGTATGTGGAATTCAAAAGGCAAATTCCTTAGAGAGTTTCACAGCAAAATCTTCTTGTTTGAGATTTCTACAGCTGGTTTTTTACAAGTCAGCCAAGTTACAGGTTGCTATTGTAGTTTGGAATATCTTTACCTGGTAATTCATTCTGAGGAAATTTGACTTTTCTCATTGCTTCCTTCACTAAGAGTGACGTAAACCTGCAGGAACAAAGACCAATTTCACCTGTAATTCAAGCTGTTGTCTAACCCAGGATATAAGTGGCACTGCTATAATTGTCAGTTTAAGCATCTGGTATTTGTTTCCCAGCACAGTTATGAAACGGCGTGTGAGGTTAGGTCCCAACCAGTTTTGTCCATTAGGCATTTTGTCCATTTGTCCATAAATAAAATTAGTGTTTTGTTTTAAGCAACAATATTTTGAAGTAAAAATTTGTATGTAGCCTTCAGGCAGTGTTTAGGCGATCCTCTTTAGCACCTAAAGCTTGCTGCTATGGGCAGTTCTGTATTTCAGGGTTTGTTCCTGTACATACATTTTCCTGGGTAAATATATTTTTCAACGGAGTCTAAACCTAATGTCAGTCTTTTATGTAACTTTGCAACAAGCCAGGTTAAAAACCCTGTCCTTGACCTCAAGCATGCTGTGGATCTGAGAAGTGAAGTAGTTCAATTTCTAGGCCAGATGAGAGTAGATTAATGTATGAATTAGTCCAGATGCATGAATTATCTTCTCTTGCACTAAATACTCTAGGAGTTTAGGTAATTTGATATTGGTAGATGACTCTGAATTTATTTTCCTGAAATATTCTTTTAACAAAGTACCAAGTTAATTCAACTTCCATTTTCTGTTTGAGAGTGCTAATATAGGATATTTAAATAATAGAGCACTAATATAGTATTTTTAAAGCAAATCTCCCTTTTCTTTATTATATAGGATAATAAGGAGAGTTATACAAGTACACTGCATTTTTTTTCTTCTATATCATGCTAAGTCTGTTTTACATAATTCTTTATGAATTGGTCATATGTAATAAACATCCTTACATGCATGGTCATTTGCTGTTCAACTTTTAGTGAAAAAAAGTCTTTTGTCACTTGAGAAACTGGCACTGCAATACTGGAAACCAAAACCTTACTCTATTCATTTGCATTCATCTCATGCAACACTTTTTTTAAATTTATTTTTTATTTTATTGCTGGGGGACACAACATGATTTTTTGAGGTGACTTTGAGCAAAACTGTACTCCAGACATGCGTTTGTGCTCAAGAAAGGTGGAGACATGCTCTGTTTAACAATACCATGACTCTAGCTCTGTCTGTGTTCTTCAACAGGAGAAAAATTCATTCTCGAGTGTATGTTACATACAGCTCATGGTAAACTCTGTTGCAAAACCGTTTTTTTTACTGTTGGTCTTTAGTCATCCGTTAAACATCACACTGAATACTGTCTTGCTGGCATAGTAAATTTTATGAGTGTTACTCTGTTCTGCTTTACAAAGAAAGATTTCCAGTTTCCACACGGCAGAAACACAGCAATGGAAAATACTGAAGAATGAAAACTAGACTTATTTTCCATTTAAAGCAACACTTCATTCACATCTTCAGGAGCTGCATTTCTTCTGTCTCCTGGTTGGAATGCTAAAAGAATAATAGTTTTAATTGTCTGCTGCAATAAAGAAAAAAAGATAAGGCTGTTGTCCTCAGCCATTAAGAAGTTACAAAATCTCAATTTATCCTTATGGATCAGATGGCTAAAGCAACTGCCATGAGCCCAGATGTCTTAGCAAGGTATTTCCAAGCAAGGAAACCAGCCAAGGGACAGAAGGTTATGTGTAGGCAATCCAAGTAATGAAGTATTCTTAGGTATAAGCTGAATAATGCAGCCCCCCCACAAAAAAAAGAGCTTGTACAAAAAGACATGGTTTCTTTATTTAAGAGAAATTAAATTAAAAATACTGTGTTCACATAACATTCTGGCTGAGTTAGTTGCATGAAAAAGAGGAGACTGCCAAAATTAAGTCATAGACCGCATATATCGCGCGGAAAAACTAGAATAAAAAATGCCAGTTCTGTTTTAATATGCCTAAAGTGTTATTGTTGTAAACTTAAGAAGAATCTGTGGCAAAATTCTGGTATGCGATTTTTAGATCTTTGAAAGGTAAGGCTCAAAAATTAATTAAACATCATGGTTATCCTCTTGTAGTTCACTTGTTAGAAGGGTGATGTTTGGAGTAGATGGGTCCTATTTTTTTGTTTCTGATAAAACCTGAATCCTAACTATAATTGTAATGTTTTTTGCTTTATAATCTGAGTTTCTGTAATGTTTTAGACTCAGAAATGAAATGGTTGTTTTAGAGCTAATCATGCATGCATGTTAACAATAAACATGAATGGCATCTCTTATTTCAGTAGGACAGTATGCCAGGGAGTTACCGAGTATGCAAAAAAAGTCAGATTATATCTGAACAGAAGTCAGAATTGTACTATAAGATAAAGAAGCAGCTGTAGTGCTGACCTATTCATGGAACATCAGATCTCTATAATATAAGGAAAATAATTTGGGAATCTGATACGATATTTTGGGAAGAGGGTGATAAAAGATTGAAGGAAAACAAGGGGGAGACTGCTGAACTCTTAACAGTAAATTACCAGAATTTGCCATTTGTTGTGTAGGGTATGGCTTTTAATGCTTTTGGGTTTTGGTTTTTTTGGTTTTTTTTTTCAAAATATAAGAGCTGGTGCGAAATAAAACCTCAGTTTAGTATTACACCTCACTTTATTTTTTGGTTTGGAGTGTTGTTTTTAAATTGGGAAAAGTAAAGCAAATCTACAGTGTAGTGTAATTCTCCCAACATAACTTCCCCTGCTCTTGGTTTGACTGACAGACTGGTACCATATGACACAAATTTTACAATAAAGTTCTGCACTCCACGTAAATGTGATTTAGAATCATAGAATGCGTAGAGTTGGAAAGGACCTTACAGATCATCTAGTTCCAACCCCCCTGCCATGGGCAGGGACACATTTAGCATCTTGGAAACACAGAGTAATTTGACTCAAGCATTCAAAAGAATAAAATTATGGTTGACAGATAAGACAAGATAATGTGAAGAGAGACTGACCATTTTAAAAATTAATTGAACAATTAAATGGTAAAATCCAAAGTGAACCAGATGTAAATATAAATATTTAGTAGGTCTCTCTTGATTCCCCCTGACTATTATAATATTCTTAAAGCCAACCTCCCTTGCCCCTTTCTTATGTTCCATCTCTTTAGTCAGCTCTATGCCAAATCCAAAGCCTGGTGTGAGGATGATTAAGGAAGAAATGGTATAAGAGGTCCTTACTTCGTTCTTCTGCTTTGTTGCGCTGGCTTTAATACTGGTACCTAGTTTTCTCTTATAAAACTGTTTTCAGTGAATGGATTAGCTATGGAAGAGAACTGGGCAGACAGATTCATTAGGAACCCTCTTTTTATGTGTACAGTCATTCAAATGCAAACATCTTCTGGGTCCAGCCCGAGTGTGTAGCCTGGATAATGGAATAAGTGATTTTTGCTTCTAAGAATGAGACAAACTTGTTTTCCAGTCGCAAATTTTTTTACAGTCAAAAGATCTATTGACCAAGTGAAAAGGCTGTAAAAACTGTGTGACATTTTGTAAAAGGCCTATGGATAATAATCTACACTGTTTAAAAGTGTTCATTTTAATCACAGATTAACTGTTTTCCCTGAAGAAATGTTATGTGTCTGCCATTAAAATGTAGGCTTCATTCAGACTTTTACAACATTAAAATACTGCACTGACTTAACCTGTCTCTCAAATACATAACTGGGTGTACTATGGAAAGATAGAAATATGGTGGTAGTTTCTTATGCATAAAACTTCTAAGGCTGCCCTTTCTGTAGCCAAGGTACGGTTATGCAAATGTAAACTTACATGATACTACTTTAAGTTAAAGTAAGATGAAGTCGTACAAGGTTCTTAAGTGGAACAATTCTAGTACGTAACTTTTTTCTTTCATAAGTGCTCTTTACTGTCAGCTTTGCAGTTATTTTAGGTTTTCCATGCTCTGAGTTTCATTTGGTTATATATTCAAGTGAGGCTGTTCCTCAGCCTACATAACTGAAAAGGCAGTTGAAAAACAGGTACCAGGGCTGGGATCTTGGCAGCAGCAGCAGCAAATACTTGGTTATTCTAGAGAAAATTGGAGAGGAAACTTCAAGGAGTGACTGCCAGTTCCTAGAGCTGTGCTTAGCAGAGCTCTGCTCTTTGCTTCCATATATTTTAATATAACTTTGGGTTGGCTCTAGCACGTGTAGGAGGAAATGTCCTCCCCAAACCATCCAAACCATCTGGTAGTTTCAGACAGTCTGAAAGCAGTATACTAAGCCTTTCTTTCTCCCAGGGGTTGTGGCATGGCACCGGCACGTTGTAAGAATTTTCCAGAGGCAGCATCAGGAAATCCTTGTTAGAGAAGAGGGTCATGGTTCCCCAAAGAGGCACAAAAACCAGGGGAGAGGAAGTCATCCTCACATTTTCAAAACATAGACCAAGCTTTGCATCTTAGGCACAGCATATCATCTATGCAGTTTCTACAGTGCACTGTTTCTACAGTGCAACGTTTCAGGTTTGCAAAACATTTCTGGATGCTGTCAGCTGAAGTTTGGATTCTGTAGTGCCTTTGGCCAGGGCTTGTATACACAGGGAAGATGTTTTTGGAACTCACAACACATGCATGGAGCTCCACCAAGATGAATCAGCAGCTCAGGAAACTTAGTCTTAGTACATCTTTCTGGAGCCAATTATTTTTTTTTTAATTTTATTTCTTTTTACAAGTGAAGGCTTAGTGCTGAGCTTTTTCCGAAGATCGAATTCTTGCCCTGTGAAAACTTTGACCATCTCTGAACAAATGTCTGTGATAGTCAGAATAGTGGTGATGTCAAATATCTGTTCTTGCCAAAATGCATTATTGAACTGTCTCATGATAATAAAAATATATGGAATATTATAACATTACAATACCGTAAGGAAGTGTGAATGTTCTCTACAGTGTATAAGGGAAGGGACGTTATATAAGACTGTAGTTGTACTCTTAAAGATATCTTTCTACCAGCTTGTTATCTGGCTTACTAATGGATTTTAAACTCTGGATAAATCTTGTTCAGTATATTTGCTTTTTCGGGTAAGCAGAGCTATGGAATGGATGTGTTTCATCGTACCACAAACAGTTCATTGCGTATGTACTTCAGCTAAACTGTGTCAGGTTTTCACTAAGAGTAATGGTGGGGGCAGGGTATCTGTGTGCATTAATTTCACAGGAATGAGTGGTCCACATAACCAATACCCGATTATTGAAGTATTTTACTGTGCTTATTATTCCCTGAAGACAGAAATATTCTTTCTGACTGATGCTGCAGTATGTTTCACAGTTATACTTTCCTCTTATTTGCAAATCCAGAGATCCATTTCATATCCTAAGCATTTGTTTTTTAGTATAGAATATTTTCAGGATATGAAATAAAGCATTGCTCTTCTGATGATATTTCACTCCAAGGAAAATATCCAAGTGTGCTTAGGTGTGGAAAAAAGACAGTATTCACACTTTAGTAAGCTTTGCTGGATAAAAGGATGCCATCCTTCGAGGGAAGGGGAGGAGCAACACCAAAAATTTTGCAAAGTGTCATGCTTGAGCAGATTCTGCTGCCTGGAACTACTGAATAAATGGAAATAAGTTAATGGGAATGAAGGAGTAGAGAGGAAAAGCTCAGTATTTCTGTGATAACACTTCCCTTACCTTGCAACACAGTTTCAGGTGTCTGCTGAAAATTTTCGTAAGTAGTTAAACCTTATTTCAATTTTCCTTTTTAGGGTAGTAGTTATTTCCAGGTGTCATAGTCTTCTCTGTTGGTTTCTGTTTCTAATGCTATCTTTTCCCCCTGTTTGTGCCACCTTAGTTGCTGTAGTAATGCATTAATAAAATAAGGTAACTGTAGTCTAAAAGAAATAAGGCATATATAAGATCAGTGGAATACTGCCCACTCCCCCATTTTCGTTGCCCCATAGTTTGGGGGGTTTTAATCTCTTTGATCATACCACACCATTTCAAACTAAACTTCCTTCAATTCTGCAATATCTGGATGGCAATTTGTTTGTTCTTATGACAACACATAGAATCTTTTAGGTCTGAAAAGCTGCGTAATCAACCCAGAAAAGACAGATTTCCTGCCCCACTTCCTTCCCCCCTTTAAAAAGGTTTCAATGATAACAGCGTAGATGTGAAAGAGAACAAGTGAAAAAATGAAGACTTTGGGGGGAAGAAGGAGTCATGTTATTTCCTTGTCTCCTCTTGTTTGTGGAATTCTCTTGTTTATGGAATCAAATCAGTAAGAAAAAAAACTATCCAAAGTAAGCAAAGATAATAGAATGGGGCAAAACCTATTATTTCTAGATAGTAAATGCCTCAGTACTATTTGTCTTGCTTCCATTAAATATTTCCTACCCAAGAAAGGAGAAAATAAATTCTGTCAAAATCAGCAGTTTTACTAAAAATGAACTGTTTTCCCCTTCTGTCCTGTATCCCCTGATTTCACTGCCAAATGACGCATACCAGTACATTATAAAGGATCTGCAAGTAAAGACCATCAGAAGAATTGCTGTTCTGCTGCAGGATATTCTTGCTAACCCTCATGTGACACATTTGAAATGTGGAAATTAAAAATCAATCCCAACAATGCCAGTAGAAAGCAACCCTGGGTGTTTTGCAGTCATCACTAGAATGGGTGAATATTCAACCAAACCCTTCCTCAAAACCTAATGTTCTTTAGAGAAAGTTGAGCCATGCATCCTTGCAAAATCAGTAGATGAGTGAGCAATGAGAGTGGTGTGATGTGAGCTGGCACCTGCCTTTATTTTCCTTCACACAAGAGAAAACCCACTCATCAAAAGATTTACTTCTCCAGAAAAACATAGAAGTGAATGAATTCTTTCCTTCTACCTACCTCTGGCTGTGAATCATCCTGCACGCTGAATTCAAAAGGGGAAATCCTGCACGTTTTGCCAGAAGTGAAGTAGAAAATAAAAATAATGCTGCTAGCAAGACTTTCCAGGTTACCATAGAATAGCCACATGCTCTGTGGTGAACACTCAACCAAGCAGTTGAAATTCTTAGCAAGCGCTTTCCATGCTATTGTGCCATTTATATTTCTCGCTTTATACCATCCTTTGAAAAGGAATTATCTGAGGATAAAGCAGTTCAGCTCTAGCTAACCAATAGCAACAAGGTAAAACCAAATTGACATGTGCTCAAATTTTCAAAATGGTCCGTGGTGATTTAATTTCAGGTGGTAAGTTCCAAAAAAAGTTAGTGTGTAACTTTCAGGATAAAACTACTGCTGAGTTTTCCCAGGAACTTTCCAGCCAATCTACAGTTTTCCATTCCCTTTCCTGTTCTAAAATCTTGGGAAGAATTACTTCATGTTACAGACACTTAAGGGATTCGCTTAGTAGAACATACCTATTTTCTCGTGAATAGGAGGCAATTTTTTTTCAATGCTGACTAGAAATATTCTTTACTTCTGTGCTCAAGTCTCTTTCCTGTGATATTCTCATATTCTTTGTTTTCTTTCTTACATTTGTAAGAACTTCTTAGAACTGTCCAGAAAAATGACCAATATTTTATGAGACTGCAAAAGTGTAGCAATGCTGGAAGGAAATGTTTTAACTCATAGTCCGTTATTAAAATACTTACATGGCAAACAGAAGTGTTTGCTTCCCTGGACTTGTATGTGTGGTGTGGGCCCTCATTACAGCTCTCCAAGTTTAGTCTCAATTTTTAGTACTATATCTAATTGAAAATTCATTGTGCCATGGTCTTCCAGCTGTGTCAAAGGAAAAATATGTGTTTGCTCTAATAAATATTACATCAATACTTGTATAAGTAGAATGAAAAAAGAGATGACATACCTGCAGAAATCACTGCAGGGCACAAAATATATAGCTTTAATAAAGGCTCCCCATGATCCTGATTTAATTCCTTCTCTAAAAGATATCAAAACAATAGCTTGCAACACAAATATCTGAAAAAAGCTCACACTGCACTCAGAAGCTACTACTTCAGGTTATAAAATTTAAGACCCTGAGTTAAAATAGTTGAGCTCAATAAGAAGAATGTTGTTAGGGCTTAGAAACTCCAAGAAGCAGCAGGGAGAAAACAGGCTCAGCTTCTTAAGGACTACTTCCCTCCTCTATTCCTTGCTTTCTAGGACACCAAACACTCTGGGAACAGTCATTCAAGATCTTCCTGGAAAGAATTAAATTCTGTTTATGCCTTCTTTTTTTCCCCACCATATTCACTGCTTCTATTTGTACACTGGTTTCTCTTTAAAGTTGCTCTGTGTTAAGAAAAGGAAAGATACTGCACAAAAGGCAGGAAAGATGTCATCCATTAAGGACTGGATGTGTTCTGGTCCAGGTTCTCTATGTTTAGGTATTCTGACAAGTAGATCTATTGATTTCAGTGACAAGATTTCAGGTGTGAATTGAAAATATTTTCATGTGATTTGATGAAGAAAGTTACGTGGTTTCTTTTTTCTTTGAATTATAGTACAAAAATGTAGGGCAAACTGAATCCTGAAATTGCACCAAATACCAATTATGTTGTCCATACAAAGTCATAATAATAGTTAAGACAGCATCGTCATTTGACTTTTTTTTTTTTTTTTTATTACGGAAAACTCTTTGTACCCAGAATTGCAAAGCTGATAGTAGCCCAGGTATGTTAATACAAATGCTACAAAGCAGCACTGAAAGGTGCCCACCATCATGTCTTCATGCCATGCCTCTCTGTCCTCTTGGAGTAGCAAAGTTATCTGTGTTGGTGCTGATCATAGTTTGCCACAGGCTTACTTAGTCCTTTGAGGGAGATGTGCAAAGTTTCCGCACCAGCTTCTGCAATGCCAGCCGTGGTATTTGGCAGGGGGGTATTAAATATGAACATGCTTTAGATTTTCTTGCAGGTTCGCGTGACCATAGTAGCACTGGACTTGGTACAAAGTTGTTATGGAGAAGTGCAGCTGGAAAACAAAGTGACACTGAGGTTGAAAAGAACCTGGGGATGCATCTCTTCTGCCTCAGATTATTTCAGTTCAAAAGATGTAGAAATGAGTGAAGGAATGGTCCATAGTTTTTAGAACAGACACACATCTAATAACAGGCCATTCTAAATCTTTGTAGGACCTTTTCCACAGGCAGCTTATCGGAAAGCCCTACCTTAAAACCAGGCCTGCAGGTCTTAATGGGAGCTTTGAGCAGACTTCCTTTTTCTTTGGGATTTTCCTTTGAGGGTAGCTTATCCTCTGTTGGCATAGTCCTTAGCCATTAATCTTGATTTAGGAAGTAATTTGAAATAGCTCAAGCTCTTCTGCTTGAATTCAGTGATTGTGTGAAACCGATTGGGATTTTCTTCACTGCTCAATTTATCTGGTAGAGTGCCTGTAAAAATATTATCAATACAGGCTTGTATTAGTGCGCTTAGCCAAAGCCTTTCCAAAGAAAATCATATGAGTCCATCTGCTCACTAAGGAGAGCAAGCCGTGAGGTGGAATCTCTCGTTCAAAGGCATTTGCTGCCTCTGAGCAGCAAAATCAAGTCCTGGCTGTTGTGCCCTGTCACATGCAGACATGGACCTGCATGAAAAGCTGTCAGCTCAGAGATCTAGACTGCAGCTCACTACCCCTCACCCCCCCTACCCCCCTTTCTTGCAAAGCAGTCATGGCTAGCAGTTCAAAGAAGGCAACGTACTTTACATAAGTGAAGTTACGTGTGGTGTAAGTTCTGGAAGGACTTGTGTGGATGCTGTAAGGGTGGATGGGATACTTGGAATACATCTAATTGCCCATGGAAAAAATGGGATGCTTTGAAGGCTGTTAGGATGCCTCCCATGTGGGTGTGAATAGAGTAATTGTAGCAGGACAGTATATATTTAGCCAGGAAGAGTGAGGAACCATCAACATTTAAAAGGTGTCTTGTTTATGACGACAGAAGATTTCCTTTGGGTTTCCCCCATGACAGTAATTATATGCAAAAGGAAATTACTGTGTGTTCAAGAGTTTTTGCCAGTCTAGCTACATTAATTAGAGTTTTATTTGGTGGTTTTTTTTTTTCTTTTCCATGTCCCTGGCATATTTAAGTCAATAAACCTTTGCTTATGTGACATGCTTGAAGTCATAAAAGGAAATACATAGTGGAGCAGGACACTGAATGCAGCTTGTACCAGTCCAAAGAATTTGTCACAGCGCTGCGCAAGTGACACTCACTGACAGCAACAGTTACTTTGGAAAGACTCTTCCCATCTCACTCCCAGGTGTTGTTGCTGAACATGATGTTATATGGTATGGAATATCTCTTTTGTGTGTTGGGGTCAGCTGCCCTAGCTGCATCCCCTCCCAACCTGTTGCCCACCCTCAGCCTACTCACCGGTGGGGTAGAGTGAGAAACAGGGAAATTCTTGATGCTGTTCAGGCACTGTTCAGCAATAACTAAAACACTCGTGTGCTATCAACACTGTTTTGGTCACAAAACTAAAACACAGCACCCTACAGCCCCTTATGAAGAAAATTAACTTCATCGCAACCAGACCCAGTACAGCAAGACAGCAAAAATGTCTGCCATGTGTTTTGGGTTCAACCTGGTATATAAAACCTGGTTTTTGGGTTCAACACTTGGTATATAAACCTGAGTACTTAAGACTCCAGGCACCTGTAGCTATTGTTCAATAAGGATGCTTCCTGAAGGACTGAGTAGCCAGGGTAGGCATTTTGTTGTTGCTTTTAGAGAAAGAGGAGGGACTGTTTTCTCTTAGTCTCTCACAAATGATGCTTCTCTTTGATTGCCAGAACTGTGCCTATGTTGCTGCAAACTATGATCTTTTGCATCCTGGTTTGAAGACTCTGGGACTCTTAAACCTGTGCTGCAAATACAGCTTTTATTTATTAGGCATTGCAGAAATGCTTTCAGATGATTCTGCCTCAAAGGCCCTTGCATACATTGATAAACATTTATGTTTTTTTATGAGTTTGGACAGTCTTACTGGAATATAGCTACTTTCTTAAGGCCTCACAACTGAATATGACAAAACCAAGTGAAACCAAATAGAAACTTCAAGCAAAATTTGAAATAACAAAGGCATGGTTTCTCACACTGGGATTTATTGAGAAGCCAGAGACACCAATGTTCCAGTCGTCACGGTCACACCACCTTCAGCTTCTAAAAAAGTTGCCCTCTTCTGTCTGACGCTGTTCTCTACGCTAGGGACCAAATGTAAACCAACCATTGAAATATCTCTTTCACTATTACAACAGCTGAAATTCAGGCAAGTGTTTTTTCTCAGTGCAGTTGCAACAAAATTACTCCAACATAGTACATGGAATGAGTTAGTCTGAGGAAAATCTAGAAATATCGCTGACAGTTTATAATTATGCAGCTTGGTCCTTCTGATGCTGAAATACATTTCTCATAGTTATAAACAAGCAGCTTTCTGCCTTTGGCCTCTTCCATCTTACTTGGGGATTTCTTATTGCTGTAAAATACAGGTGTGCTATAACATGTACCCAATAGGAAAAAAATATATCTTTTTTGCAAACTACTGGAACTTGAATGAGAGGAGGAATACACTTGTTTAATGAAGTATTGTGCATCCTGGACAGTCCCTGTTCAAAGCTCTGTGTAGATTACCTGCTCAGTAGGTCAGTGGCCAAGACACAGTACTTTCTATTCCCTGGTAACATGATGATGACCAGTTTGCTTTCTCGTGACTGCCCAAACAAAACGGAAAAAATGGAATGCTATGATTTCAGCAGTTCACACAGAAATGTTTACATGTTTGGGAAATCTCAATTTTGTTACCAAGTGCAGCACAGTCTTGTAAATCACTTCCAGGTGACAATGAATTTCCCGCTCCCCCCCCTTGTTTCTTCCACTCAGCAAGCATTTTCAGTCAATCGTGGTGGATTTATAAATGCATCACAATGTGATTTTGTCAGAGGCGCCTCTCATGTGTTCCACTGTGGAGACGCTGCTACTTCCCAAAGTTTGTGGTTCACTTTTGGGGACACAAATAGAATCTCTTTTAGGATGTGGCAGAAGCCAAGCTCAGAGCTACCAGCCGGATGTAGACAAAATACGGCCACAGCCTTTTGGCAACCAGAGAGGGTGACTAGACTGTACAGGCATAGCAGATTTGCCAGGCTTTTGTGAGACTCAGCCTTGCTAGAAGAGATGCTCTTGTTCAGCCGCTTACGTCTGGGCTTGTGGCAAGTATCTTATTTATGTCCACATCTTGTCACTGCAAATTAAGGCCCCCAGTTAATATGCACTTAGTTAAGCTCTGAGGAAGACTGACATAAATATTAAGCTGTACTGTTTTCATCAGTCCCAAGACTGAAAGTATATTATTTCTTCATTAACGTTCTTAGAATGATAAAAAGACTTTGTTTTCTGGAGTTATTTTTATTTTAAAATTGACTTTGAAAGAGTCAGCTGATTGCATACCATTATAATTTCTATTGCAGTATCAGCTAAGGACATCTCCCCTTAGTCTCTGTCCTACTGTACTAGATTCTGTAACACTAAAGGCTCTTACTCACAGTAAAAGGAATGAGGTATGTATAATACTGAATTATCCTTTTAGAAATGTTTGGTATTTTTAAGATTCGTAATATAGTTTTCTTTAGCCAATGGAAAAATAACTGGTGTCTAAGAGGCTCATCATCAGAAAAAAGTTACAACACCTGTTGTTTCAAAAAAGTAAACAAGCCACAATGAATAAGCTGAAGTTTCTGTCCTGTCCAGATCAGTTTTTATAAAACAAAATGAGACATTAAAGATGATTTAACATGGACCTTCAACGACATACTGTTTTATTTAGAACCTTAAAGTATTTTAAATTGTCTAAATAGTGAAATTAAATTAATATTTTCATGTGAATTACAACTAAGAATCTGGAAAGAAAAAAAAAAAAAAGCTCTGTCAGAATAACTGAAGAACACTATTGTACTTAACAGAGATAACAATTATGCATGGCTTCACCGAGGACAAGTCCTGCCTTACCAAACTAGTGGTCTTCTGTGATGGAGTGACTACATCAGTGGACATGGGAAGAGCTATGGGTGTTATCTGTCTGGACTTCCATAAGGCCTTTGACATGGTCCCCCACAACAGCCTTCCCTCTAAATTGGAGAGAGATGGATTTGGTGAGTGAACTGTTCAGTGGATGAGGATTGGTTGGTTGGATGGTTGCATCCAGAGGGTAGTGGTCAACAGCTCGATGTCCAGATGGAGATTGGTGACAAGTGGTGTCCCTCAGGAGTACGTATCTGGACCGGTACTGTTCAATATCTTCATCAATGACATAGACAGTGGAATTGAGTGCACCATGGGATGTCATCCAGAGGGACGTGGACAGGCTGGAGAAGTGGGCCTGTATGAATCTCATGAGGTTCAACAAGGCCAAGTGCAGGGTCCTACACCTGGATTGGGGCAACCCCCTGTATCAATACAGGCTGGGGAAAGAAGGGATTGAGACAGCCCTGCTGAAGTACTAGTGGCTGAAAAGCTGAACGTGAGTAGACAATGTGCGCTCGCAGCCCAGAAAGCCAACTTTATCCTGGGCTGCATCATAAGAATCATAGCCAGGAGGTTGAAGGAGGTGATTCTGACCCTCTGCTCTGGTGAGACCCCACCTGGAGTACCGTGTCCAGCTCTGGGCCCCCCAACATAAGAAGGACTGGGACTTGTTGGAGCTGGTCCAGAGGAGGGGCACAAAAATGATCAGAGGGCTGGAGCACCACTCCTATGAGGACAGGCTGAGATAATTGGGGTTGTTCAGCCTAGAGAAGAGAAGGCTCTGGGAAGACCTTATTGCAGACTTCCAGACCTTAAAGGGGGCTTACAGGAAAGACGGGGACCAACCTTTTAGCAGGGTCTGTTGCGATGGGACAAGAGGTAATGGCTTTACACTAAATGAGGGTGGATTTAGACTAGATATAAGGAAGAATGAGGGTGGTAAAACACTGGCACAGGTTGCCTAGAGATGTGGTAGGTGCACCATCTCTGGAAACATTCGAGGTCAGGTTGGATGGGGTTCTGAGCTACCTGATCTAGTTGATGATGTCCCTGCTTATTGCTGGGGAGGTTGGCCTAGATGACCTTTAAAGGTCCCTTCCAACCCAAAATAGTCTGTGATTTCTGTGTCTGTTGTCAAAGAACCATCATCTTGACGTATGTCTTAAATACGTCAAAATCTTTTGCCGTGAAGCCTGGAGAAGGATGATTACACTACACTGTTTTAGATATGTTCTGGTGTGCATCTATTAATGCCATAACAGTTTTTTTTAAGTATTTTTTCTTTTTCTCCTTGGTTTTATTTAGTGTCTGTCCCTCCCTTCACCCCCCCTTACCAAATTCCCACTGGCTTCTGTGGGACTGTGTATACAATACAGGAAAAGCTACCTTGAGGATTTGGATAAAGTCCTTCATGTCCATCCTTGAGGCAACAGTAGTGTTCTATTGCAAATAATAAGGCTGTTTCATTAGAGATTTCACTTTGTTTACTAAAAACTGCCTCATAAGACATTCTGCTTGATTAACCCTGCGTGCTTGGCTGCTTTAATGGGTGTGTAAGACCTGGAATTCTCGCGTAGCCTTGCAAGGAAGCTAGCGTTTGGTTAGTGGTGGGAATCCCTTATGCTCTGAAGCCTTCTTTATATGCATAATTAAATTCCTATTAAAAAAAAAATAAAAATCCTGTTTTCAATTTTAATGTAAGCAGAATGACTGTACGGCTTGAGTGGGAGTTTGTTTTATAAAATTTGATTGCTTACCTTACTTGAACCCAGTTGTGCTGATGTCTTCCATGGTGTTAGCATTGACTGATACAGCTGTGAGATCAGAATTTGTCCCTTTGTCAAAACAAACTGTTTTGAGGCACAACAATGAAATGACGTGGCCACAAGATGGCCTTCAAAACTGCCAGAAAAAGAATTCCATTCAGAAAGCTAACATCCCTGTGCAAGTCCTGTTTTTAGAGAGAGAGAGTAAAAAAATATATATTTAAAAAAACCCAAATAACAATTATATAGGGTGTCCCATAATAAAGATCAATATGCTTATGTTTAGTTCAGAGAACCAGAGACCTTCCACAAAGTCACCTTTTGATTCTTCTTCCTTTTTATTATTTTTTGTGAAGGACCACCCTATTCATGACGAGCAGTACTGGTACAAATGTTTTTTGGAAGGACTCTTTGGACCATAGAGCGCTATTTATCCTGAATAAATCCATCTGAGCTGGTCCAACAGAGATGAAAAATGAATATGTCCTGATAAAGGTCTGAGGCATTTCTATTGCATTTGAAAAACATCTCTTCAGTAACTCCAAAAATTAGAAGTTAGATATTACAAGTCGTTACGTTGTCAGGTGCCAATCTACCTTCATATTCAATCCCATCTTTGGGCCACCTTCTGCATTTGTATTTAGCTCTGATTTGCACTGTCTGACTATTGAGATGCCTTTTCATCTTCTGCAGGTCAGATAGTGGAGGACGAGAGACATCAGCCATATCACTTCAAAATTCAGTCTTTCTCTTTTTTTCTGAGTGTTTTAACAGTATTGTATTATTTAATATTAGTGTGTTATAAGTCACTTGTAAGTTCAAAGGCTTTGCCAACAAAACTAAAACTTTCTTCAGCACAGTTTTAATGGGTTTTGCTATCTGGCTATAAAACCTGTATACTTCATAGCTGACGAAATAATCTAAATGGCAAAACTAATCTTTGACCATGAAAATGACAGAGAAAAACCTTTTTTACAGTACCTAGTTTCATAGTACATTCATTCTGGGAAAAACTCTGCCTGTTCACTTTTTTTCTTTCAAGCAAGCTGAATCTGACTAAATTTAAGCTGTGAAAAGGATTATATTTTAAAATTTTCTGGTAGTTCATTTATGTGAAATGTATCCTTCCCCTTCTGTTCAGATAGCATTTATGTGGAACAGGTAGTCTACAGGCAGCAGACAGACTTTTAAAATAAGAAATACTATGAATTTCAAGGCACTACAGCATCAAATTAACATAGAAATTCACAAAATGAACTAATTTATTTCGGTAGCTCTGTTCTAGGCACATACTATAAACTAGGATCAGAAACAGCATTAATCCATCTTATTCAGCATTTATGAATGTTGACACATGAGTAATAAGGAATACACGACCAGATATCTTCATGTATAAACATTTGCTGTGATGTGAGCTCCCATTATGCGTGCATTTCTCTGAAATTACTTATGTGAGCTACTCTTGGAAATACAATAAGAATTCTTTGGCTGCAGTTAATCACAACATAGAATATGTATGTTTTAAATGTTAATTGAGACATACAGAAGTGTTTCAGTGAATCTTATACATATCTGTTTAACTTCTGTACTTTAGCTGGCTAGCTTCAGAGAGTTTCCTTTGTGGATGATGATGCTACAATGATATATGCTGAGGAATCAGATACATTAGTATGTCTCAAGTTTATTTTTCTCTTCTGCTTCTGGGGAAAAAAAGCGCCAAAGAAACTAGTAGTACTGAAGTGATTAGAACAAAAAATAGCTATTTTTTTGGGTTTTATTTAATTAGCCCTTGTAAAAATAGATGTTATAGAGAAAATGTATCCTTCTATTTTATCCAACTTTTTAGTTAGATTTTGGTAACAGTAAACATGAAGCTGTTGCTATTGAAACCACTGAATTTCCAAATAATATATATATATATATGTTTAATTAATTGGTATGTATATTGCTTTTCTTATCCCCAATAATGTTTAATATTATTATTAATATTTTTCATCCTTTTCTATACAACCTTATCATTATTTATACTGAAGGTGCAGTACCTTACTTAGTCTTCAATGTATGATAATATTTATGGTTTTAGTGATATATTGATAAACCGTAGTAATACTGTGTTAGTTCACTTCCTTCTCCTCTAAACTTTAAATATTCTTTTTTCTTCCCGTATAATCTGAAATATTGCATTATTCAGTTTCTTATCAGAGTGCTTTTCCTTATATTTTCCAAAACTAATAGCAGCTGAAGTAACAATAGAAATATAGGACGATGACAAGTCAGTTGTACTCATGGTTTAAAAAACCCAACCATCCACACAAAAACACAACAAAAAAGCAGATGATAATTCTAGTTTGCCTTATGCATTATTTTCAGCGTTAAAGATGATGATGTCTTCAGCAGCTTGAATTACTTGAATTTGCGTTGGTACAAATGAAACCAGACTCAATTTTCAAGCGTATGTCTTCAATTTGTACTTTGAAGATTTAGCAATTAGAAATGTAGTAATTTAGAAATTACTAAATCACAGGATGCTTGTTAAACAGAAAATGATACAATCTTGTACTAGTAACAGTTCAAGAGACATTAACCTTATCGCTTTCCCTCCAACTCCCCCCCGCCCCCTAAACCAAACCAAAACCTGTCCTATAGTGCATCAACAGTGAGTTAGGCTGGGAGACCAGTTTTGTCCAGGTCACTTTCAAAAGACATAGAAAAAATTTATTATGTGCTATGAAACATTTTTTCACAATAACAAAAATCTAATATGTGTGCCCCTGTAAATCAAGACCACTTACACAAATAAGATTGATTTTGATTCCTCCAGCAACATCATAGCTGAACAAGCAGAGAATCACGGCAGTTTTTTTAGTCCCAAACATTAAAGAAAGAAGGAAAACCTAATTACATATCACCTAATTTTATACTTGCTTTTACTGTTCCATTTTTGTTTATGTACAGATCAATTATCATTCTAAGTTTTTTAATAACAGCTTATTTTCTCTTTGCCACCCATTCTGTTTGGTAGTTCAAAACCTTTCATTTTTTTTAATACATTATCGACTTCCTTGTCTCTTCTAGTCATTTCTCTCTATGCATTAAGATTACCTTTCTTGTCCTTGAGGAAATACGTCTTTAATTAAATAGGGTTATTCGAACTGGCAACATCTCAGTAATATTAGATTTTGCAAGTAATTTTGGATGCATGATGTAATAATGAATTCTAGGCTATGTATTCAAACCAATAAAAGTGGGGAAAAAAAGTGACAAGGAGGTAACCTATTCATCAATTAACATTTTAATGCAGGGCATAAATCTCCACACCAAGGTAAAAAACAATCAGTCTTTTAATGTGTTCTTCTTTTGTGCCACTCTCTCCCGAAGCAAATTCTCTGGTATTCCAGATGTCATGTCTTTGGACCTGGGGTCTGTGTATCTATTTCTGATGGAAGTTCTCTAAAAAGGAAGGAAAAGGTCTGCAGCAGTTGCACGCTGTTATTGTGTCCAACGCAGCCAGCTCCAAGGCCAGATTCCTGTATTTTTTTTGAGCTGACACTGCGCCAGAAGGCTCTCTGTCCACCAAGCTCAATGCAAGACTGGATTATGGTTATGTCAGCTTGGTAACTGCTTTGTGCAATCATTGAAATTGGAGTAGTGCAATCCATGTATCTGCTTTTCCTAGTCTTTCCTACTCAGATATTGAATCTTACTTGAGAACTTCAATGTGTGCCACTCATGCACTTGCCAATGTGCTGCAGGAGCATCACATCACCTCCATTAGACAATTTTGAAATCACAGAGGGGTACATAAACAAAGAGGATACTGGTGAAATACAGTTCATCCTAAATTCCAAGTACATTCTGCATGGATTGTGAAAGTATTGGGTTGCACAAATTTAATTCTGTTCAGGAAAGCCAAGATTAATAATGTTAAGGTATTAAACTAAGGCTTGCAGTCTATGAAGAACAAGATGGGATACAGCACAATATATTCAGCACATCTAGGTGGGTGTTTATGGAGAAGGGATTTTGTGAGTTCCTCTTCCTCTGCATAAGGCAGAAGTTGAACCATATCGTCTTGTCATCTTGTCTCGTTTTGGTGTTCATTTTCCATGCTCCTGTGCCAATGCAGGAGGAGCGAAAAATACTGGAAGAAGTCAAGGAAGAAACAGCTTGCAGGTCACACATATCACCTAAACCTGTAGCTAACCTGTGTTAGTGTTTTGGTAAAGTATTTTATTCCGAGAGACTTGGCACAACTGAGGTTGTGGTACAGTTGCACCAGTGGAGCTGTGAAATAATGGCCAGGGAAGCTAAATACAGCGAATTGGGCTTAGCTTCCTGAAGTGCAAGAGCGACTATACTTATTTTAAAAAAAAAAAAAAAAAAAAAACCAACAGTGAAAATAAGAGGACAAGGAGAAAAATACTGTATTTCTTTGAAGACAAATCTGCAGTAGCAAGAGAGTACATTGGCAACTTATAAAGTTAAAATATCCGTTATTTTCCATGGAATAAGGTGAATTCTAACATAAATAACTGGAATCACATTTTTGTGCTAACGTAGAAGTTGACAGAGGTAGATATAGAGCAAAATAATCTATACAGAGAAGTAACTATGCACTATTTAGCTTTTTTTACATAAAGAGAACTTATGCTGTAAAAATACAAAAGGATATAGGACACTTAAAGAAAGCATAAACATAGGAACATGTCATATATCTGGAAAATACTGGGTTTTTTTTTAACTCTGATCAAAAATAAAAATAGAGACTAGAAGAAATTTATTTCTCTTAATAGAAATAAAACAGTTAACACTTTGTTCGCTGTTTTGGAAGCTTCTAGAAGAACCTATGCAGAGATAATTTTTTCTAAAATATTGACTATAGATCACATTTCATTTTCAGTGGACTGCAGTGCTGAACTTGATGGTCCAAAAGCTTTGTAATACTGTTGAAGGGTAATCCTCTGGGATGTGAGGATTGCACACTGGTATACTGGGTACTTTGTAAGTTTTTACAGGAACTATTTTCTTTTTCTTTGGCATGGTTATCAGCAAAGCATTCTTTGTTCCTTGCAGATGATGGAGAATTACTTTTACAGTGACTAACATAAATAGGCCTTGAGAAGAAGTCTTTGTTTAAGAAGTATTTGCATTTCACAGTTACATTTACATGCCAGAATTTTAATTTCAGATGATAACCAAGCATGAAACTTGTTTCTGAAGAAGCAACATAATTCTTGTATCTGTGAGGGCTCAGCACCTTGATTAATGGAATTCCATGATGACATGAGTAGTATTACCAAAAATACAGCATGTTTAAACTCTGTGAATCCTGTTTAGGCTTCAGTTTATCCATGTTAATACTGTAGTCTACCATTTTGTTCTGAATTGCATAATAGTACCTATTGGCAATGCTCAAGAGACACTTGGTAGACTTACAGGAAGCCCAAAAGATTGTGGAATATGGACAATAGCCTATATAGTAAAGGAACTTACTATTGCAGTTAATGCATTGTATCAAAGTGAGGTTCTGGATGAGTAGCCAAAGTTTATTCCTTGCTTGATCCTTAAGCTCATGCATAGCTGCTTAAGAAACCCAGAAGTATACAGCTGTCTTTTAACCTACAAGTGATGAGAAGTTCTTAAGCCTCACTCCTCTCCCTGTTCTAAGGCAAACATTTCCTAATGCTTTGAATCTTCAGTCACGTTCTTGTTGATGTGGCATTTTCTTGCACATCCACCAACAGCTGCAGGATAGTATTAATGCAGTCGTTTCCATTAATGGCTCGATGACCCATAAATTATATATAAATGCTGTCCTCACGTGAAGTACTGTCTTAGATAATGACTGTTTACAGAATTAACTAATTGCATATTATCTGTTCAGAGAGAGCTAATAAATAAGGAATGGTGCAATCACTTTGAATTTAGTGCATTCCACTACATAAAACATTTGGTTTGTTTTGTGTCATGTAACCCTAATTTTGAAACAAACCATAGACTACACTCCAGCTGTCCTAAAATCTCTATAGTCACTTTCCCTCCTATGTTTTACACCTTAACAGAGTTATCTTGCATGCACCAAAACTTGGATGCTACTGTACGATTGTTCTAATGAACCAAAACTATTAGTGTTGACTGAAGCAAAGCATGGGTGCTGGTCTGTCTAAAATTCATTCATGTATGCTCTGCAAGACCGTCAGCATGACTAGCATAAATCAAGGTATTCAATTTTGGCTTTGATTTTTGCCCCTTAAACTGACCATCATGGCAAATGCTCATCTTCCATTCCTAACTAGTGTTTTCATGCCCAAATGCAACTTCAAGGCTCTTGGACAAAACTTACACCAAGTCCCCAAATTAGGAGGGTTCTTAAGGCACGAACCAAGACAACTAATCTTAAGAACACAGTATACTGGAAATCTTTACTAAGTTGGGCTAGCGCTATCACTTCTTAGCTATTACTTCTTTGATTGTTACACAAAAGTCTTCTGGCTGTGCTGTCCTCAGGTTCAATACAAAAACACACTGCTTATTACAAACAAGGCAGAGGTGCCGCTTTCATGAGTACCCAATGTTAGTATGCTTCTTTAATTACTTCAGGAATTTCATTTTCTGGCAGTAGTGGTCCTTACCAAGTTCCATTTGTTGAGGGTAGTCAATTATTTTTAGGATAGTCAAAAGATTAGACTGAGGAGAACGAATACTTTTAAGTGAATGTGGTTGTAGTTTTCACACCTCTTGTGACTGGAAGAAGCCGTCAAATGAGTCATTGTTATGACTCAGTAGTGCCACAAGGCATGTACCACTCTGGGAGATGCCTACTTTTTGTTACCCTTTTCTTAAGACAGTGACTGATTATTAATACAAATAGTTGCTAAAAAAACACTGAATTCCAAATACTTGGTGTTACAATCCAATGCAGAAATAATCACTGATTTATTCCTTCACTTTGGTGTTATCTGACTTCAGAATAGTTTCTATTCATTGGTAGCATTGGCATACCTCCCAAGAGAAAGAGGTTAAGAAGTAGTACCACATTATTAATGACTATTGTCATGCTTTCTAACTGAAAAAAATGATGACTGACCAGCTGGGGGAAAAAAAAAAAAACAAAAAAAAAAAACCAAAACCAAATTGTGTGGTTACTGGTCTTCTATAGATATGAATGGAGAGTATGAAATTGTTACCTCTGAAAGACTACCTATCTGTGCAAAGGAGTGTAGAATCATTGTATTTCATATTTGTTAGAAAAGAGAAATGTACTATTCGTGTTTGTAGCACAGACCGTGAAGTGATACCTGCAACTGCTAGGAAAAGCTGGCCTAATAACTGTGCAGTTGATGCTAGTGTTACTGGAAAAAGCTGACAGTTGGGGAAATAAAACGGCAGCTGTATTTTTTTTTTTTTACTTAGGACAGCATCTGGGTTTCTCTGAAACATCTAAGAAACAGTAACAGGGCTAATATCATGTCAACCATTGAGTTCTAAGTAATGAGAATACATCTTGAGGTATAGAGAAATAGTTGCTTTTAAAAAAAACCCTAGCCTTAACAAGGAAAGAACAGGTAAACAAACAGAAAAATGCACTAATGCCACAGGATAAACACAGAAAGAATAGACAACTCTGTGTTATTGTTTAGTGTAAAGTCTTATAACAGAAGCACTTGTTGTGGCCTTAGTTTTAGTTTTGGGGAAGCCATTGTCCTCCGTTGATTTCTGAAGGGAGAAGAATTAAGTCAACACTAAGAGCCTGGGATATTGCTGTTTTGTTAATAGAAATGTTTAACCGGTTTCATTTCCATTTATGGCTTTGTGTCTCTGCCTCATAATGAAAATTGTGTTTGGTTTTCACCCATCATCCAAGACAGAAAATCTTCAGATTTTCCATGTAAACAGAGATGAAAATAATAAAAGGCTAAAAATAAAAAGGATAGGCAATTAACACTGTAAGGCAAAAAGTGGGAAGATATTTTCGTCATGAACAGAGAGAACAAATGTGGATGATTTACTCTGAAAAAGTAGCTTGATATTTTATAGTTCTACATATTAATCTTTTTTCTTAAGATATTATGATTAGAGCTTTGGTTAGTGTAACTTAAGAGCAGTTTATTGACTTCTTCATAACAAGGGTGATAAGCAATAACAAAGAATCTGGCAAATAATATTCAGCATAATGATTCAAAGTTTCTTCAGTCTCCCAAATACAAATGAGAATTTTGCTTTCCTATATGCCTTGCCCTTCTGAGTTACTTAACCAAATATGTTGTGGTCACTTTGTGAACCAGCAGTAATACCTTGTTGTTATTCAATTAGTCAAATATGTGCAACTTTTTTCAGCTGAAACCAGTAAAAATTAAGATTCTGTAACCTAAAACTTAGCATCTTATAAGTACAAAGACTGATGAAAACAGTAACCTCAATTTTGCCATCTCACCAACCCAACAAAGGTAAAGCAGATTCATTGTGTGAAAGCTGGTAAACTGTTTGTAGGATGTCATTTCATGGCTTGATCCTGACCACCATCGTAAGTTCTGAGATGTGTTTAGACTTTTTATTTAGGTGTTGGACGAGTAAAGCAAGCCAAATATCTTCAATATACTTACATTTTAGTAAAATACTCTCCTTTTGTCAAAAATGGATATTCTGCAGAGAGCGCTGTTTCCATTAATAATTTGTTTCAGAAGATACTTGGTCTGGAAAGTACAAAAATTCCTCTTGAGATTTATGATTTAGCATCTAGAAAAGTGATCTGGAACATGAGCGTCACAGTTTTAAGCATCTGTCAACACTGGAATAACAGTGGAAAGATCTTTCCTGATCAAAAATATAGAAGACCTATCTGCATTGACCTTATTCCTGTATACAGGAACTCTTCCCAGTTTGACAACTCATGTTTTTGTTCTGAAATTGTACACTTCTACGTGCTGCTGTTTACATGTCGCACAGGACTGGAAGAGCACTCCAGAGTCAGTGAGTGCAGTCTTGATGATTTTGTTCAACCTCTGTGAATAAAATCGGATGAATCGTTCCTAAATGGATCAAATGCCCCCCCTTCTTCCCTCCAGTGACTGTAAAACTTCATGAATTCATAGGATAAATTTTTTCACGGTGATTTGCTATTTGCACCTATTGCCTCTTGTTGTTATAGCTATAACCTGTACTTAAATGTAAACAGCTTTTTTCTTTTTTTTTTTCCCCCTGCCATTTCATCCCTTTGATAAACTTATAGATGGCAATTACAGCCTTTCTAGTCTTCATTGCATCAAGTTGAACAAGCAAAATTTTGTTTCACCTTGTAAGATAGTGGACTATTTTCCTATAATTCTAAAAGTCTTTCAGTCTATCCTTATTTGAATTCATCTTTCTTAAGCAAGAACAATCTACGCTCTGCTTGTTCAATATTACGGGGAAGTTTCCAATACTGCATCAATGGGTGTTGATGGTTCATATTTCTGCTGTGATTCCCTATTGCATCCAGGTTTTAATCCTCCTCAGGCTTTAACTAATGAGATTGTTCTTGTTATCATTCCCAAAGTGCATGGGTTTATATTTTCTTAGCTTAGCCTCATTTCTATCACACCTGTTGTTGAGATATCAAATTTGATAGTTCACTTTGCTGCATACTTGCTGACAGTGTTCCCAGTTTTAACTTATCGAGTTGCGTAGTTTACTTAGAACTAACATTATAAGAATGTGCCTTATAACTAATCATTTGGGGAGTCCTGTTTCCTCCTTAAACACCACTGCTAATCACCTCTCAATTAGTGAAACTTCCCTCCTCCTAACTACTTTTGTATATGAAATCCAGGACAACTAGCAGTATACTCTGTGATGAGGTATTAAATACTTTAGTAGAATCTGGAAAGAGCAGATCTATTTAATTTCCTTTGTTTTGAATACCATTTGTATCATGAAAGTTATCCACTTAATCTGCTGCAATATGTCTTTGTAAGGTCTGTGTTTCATTCTACCCCATTTTCCAGTTCTGTCAGTGTTTTAAAATATTCTCTTAAAATGTGTCCTGAATCTCACATACTGCTGAGGTCAGACTACTAAGGCTGTAGGTGTCTGTTGGAGCAATCCTTTTTCCATTCTAATATGGGCGAGTAATATTCTAGGTTTGGAAATTTATTCTTGTTGTATGTCTGGTACAAGACTGAAAAGTTTAGTCATGCTGGTTTAAAAAAACAAGCAAACAAAAAAACACCAAAACACCACCTTTTGTGGCGTTACCATCATGCTGGGAAAAACCAAGCAGCACCTTTTGGAAAAAATAGTGGTGGGGGAGTGCATCTTTGTCATTTTTCACGTCAAATATTTTATTCTCTAGTCAGTCTGCTGGTACTCCCCATATCATCCTATATGGAGACACAACACTGCTCACTGATGCTTTAACTTCTTCTATATCTGATTAGTGAACTATTGCTAACAGAATGTACATTTCTCTTTCCAGGAAGAATAAGCATGTATTTCCAAGATCCCATTCATTTTAGAGAGGTGGACCTCAGTGGCTTGTTTATACTACTTCTTTTCTCAAACCTCAGTATAGTTGTATGAAGCATAGGCTTTGAGAAAAGGTTTCATGAAAATAGTACATGCAAGAAATGCATTAAATGAAGAAATGAAAATTGCATAGACTATCTTAGCATGCAGTAGAAAAAGATGCAAGAAAACTTGCAATTGAAGTAAAAAAAGGTTCTCTATATTTCTTTTTTTGTGGATAGTGAGCTCTTGAAACCACCACGCTTTTTTTTTTTTTTTTTTTTCCTGAACCAGAAAGTCTATTACTTGTAGGAGACATTCTATTTATCAGGACTGGGATTTCTTGTATATTTTGTATCTGTGTAAAGTGGAAATTTATTCTTAGGTAAGCAGATATAAAATTTTCCATTGCTGTATGGCATTGTGGCACTGCCTTTTGGTTTTCTTTCTGTCCCTGAAAACACAAGACTCTCTTGCAGAATTAAATAATTGAATTAATATTATATTTCAGTGGAGCCTGTTGAGCCCAGCTCGTTGCGATTGCTGTGCTGAGAAAAACATGAAAAGAAAAATGTTCTTGAAGCAATAAAAATGCACACCAAAAAGCTTGGTGTTTGAGTGGTTTTGGATACGTACTTTTCTTTTGTTAAACAGCTTTATATAAGTAAACACTGTTCTATGCCCTGTTTTCTTTGCTGGAGACAGCAAAATGGTTTTGATGTGGGTCACAACTAGATATATTAGTGCAACAATAAACAATGTCTTGTTACTCACTTTCTGTTAGTATTATACAGACACTTGGTGAGTCATCTTTCACTTACAAAAGAGGGAAGAGTAAGTCTTTCCAGTGTAAAAAGTGAAATTCTGTGGTTTGAACAGTGCAATTGATGAGACTTTAGCTCCTTTTATATGGAAATCAGTAGAATGTGGAGGGGGAATACATCATTCTTCTTAATGTAGCTAGCTCTGTGTGGAAATATTTAGGACAGCTATGGATGACTCAGTGATTGGTGGAGGATTAGTGGTCACAAGTTGGAGCATCTTAAATCCCCTGCAGATGAGCCTGTTTGGATTTTGAATATGATTTAACTTATGCTCATTAGCTTCACATAGCTAATTGAGTCTTTCCTGAACATCTCTGCATAAGCAAGCCCAGATGTTTTTTCAAAAGATCATGAGAAAATTCTTTTAAAAGACCATGAGAACTTCTTTATAGTCCTTGACGTGTCTGACACTATTATGCAGCAGTCCTCCAATGTCTGTCCTAACCACAGTCTTAATATCCGGGGCAAAATGAGGCTATTGCAAATAGCACTTCTGCCAATGATAAACGAAGAGTTTGTGTCACTTTATATGTATTTGTAAAAGCCACTGTTTTTAATATTTCATTTTACGCAATTTTCACTGTTGCTGTGTAGTACTAATTAGGTAGATGTGTAAACCAAGTATTATGAATTGCATATAAGCTTTGGTACGTATTTCTTGGAGAGAAAAGATGATTTTGGTGGTATCATTGAAAGGAAAATAAGTTACAAATATGCCACCCAGTCAATTTACATGTGGGTCATACATCAGAGATGGGACGAAGGCAGAGAGAAAAGGAAGAAAATAGAAGAAAGGAGATTTATTATGGACAGATCCTGACACGAATATTGACATTCCTATTTCCAGAATGCTTTGGTTCTTCTTATTGAGAAGCAGCCCAGCATGGTTTTATGTACCCATTCAAACATCATTTTGCATATTCTGAGCCTTCTTTGAAAACTCTGCAAGGAGAAATGAGGATTAAAAAAGCATTAGAAGACTTGTTATGCCAGGCACAGGGGTGTGAACATGAGCAAATACAGATATGAACTCTTTTGTCCTTAGTTGGCTTTGAGAGCTTGGCTTTGGCCAGAAGCTCTCTGGTCTTGTGGGTGCTCCTGGCAGGTGGTCTTAGCTCAGCTGCAGCGTTATGCTAATGCAGCTATAGAGCTTCTGTGTTGGAGTTTGCTGCAGCGAATCATACACATATAGGACTAGAGAGTAATCCAGTACCAGATCCTGTCCTTTCTGGCAGGGCTTACTGAAGATAATGTGATTGCTCCCTCATATTACTGTACTATACTGGTAATTTCCTGCAAACAGCCCCAACATGGTGGGAAGTGAGGATAACATCATCACCATTTAAACAGTTTTGTGATGTGGAATTGCTCCTGCATAAGGCAAACTTGAGATCAATGTAAAGATAGTATCAAGGTTGTCGCACAGATCATGTTGCTGCACAACTTACACACATTTCTAATACTTATTGATTCAGGAGAATGGGTTCTCTGTATCTCTTTTGCCAATGACTTAGACCGTGGGCACAGTCTTTTCATTATTAATGTAGGATTCAAGGACTTTTATGAATTCCATCACTGAAAGGATGTAGTTTGGCTCGTTAGCCAGCTCCGTGCTGACAGTACCACATGTGTGGTTCCTCCTCTTCATGTGTTTCTTGGGAACGCAGAGGGTCAGCTGCCTAGCTAAGAGTTTTGCTGGCAATACTCAATTTTCTTTTCTGTAGAATCATTGTCTTTAACATCAAGCAAACTATTTCTTTGGTCAAGAAAGAAGGCAGCTACAATTTACAAATTAGTTGAAGTATTGGGGAAAGAGCAACCCCACCTTCAATTTTTTTAATGCATCTAAATTTGTCACCTGTTCTAGTAACAACTGTTTATGAAGAATGGCTGCCGAGTCTATAAATGTTTTAGACTTTCTTTGTATAAACCCCAAATTATGTTCTGCAGCACTGAAACAAGATCAAAGTTCAAGACTTCAATGCTCAGGATTTTGCTGGGAAAATATGCCAGCTATTCCTGTGGGCTTCCTGCAGAGCTGAAAACACAATGGGATAAATGGATATAACACTTAATACTGTAGTTCCAGGGGATTTATAGATTTAATTGACCTTTTCTAAATAACAACTATAGCTGTCCCTTGTCCCAAAGAGATGGTAATATAAATAGAATGAAAAGCTAGTCTTCCCCATGGGATCGAACGTGGGAATTAACGCTACAAAACCTCAACATTGAGGGAAAGAAACAAAACCAGAAGACTCACATGTTACCTTTTTATGTCTACTTTCAGTAATTGTCGGACCGGTAATTTTCAGCAGTCAAAAATACAGACTCAGGGAAGTGTAATTAGGCTTTGGTAAAAGAATGGAATGTTGTTTGGTAAAGTGAAGTATGTTTTAACGAAAGGTAGCTGATCATCAATGTTGTAATAATTCCTACATATGTGTCCAAATGGATGTTGAACTGTAGATACAGTCAAAAACAAACGAAATCTCCCAGTACCCTTGCAATGAATTTTCATAGAAGAGCTGCCAAAATAAAGTTGTATTAACCAAAGCAATAAAGACTTATTTATGAAATTAATGTGAAATGAGATGGCTAAGGTGAAATGCAAACCTGAATGTAAACTTGAAATTGAAAACTGCTAGATTAATATTATTATTTCAGAAATGCAGTAATGAATGCTGTAATGAGAACACAGCATGTTCCATATGCTTTGTATACAGGAATAAGGAGCTTAACTCTGGAGCTGGAACACACAAGGTAGATGGATTTAGAAAAAGACAAATTTTAGCAATGTTGGGACATAAAAATTAATTTTAATAGTTTCATCTTGGACATTTTGCAAAGACTGAGAGAAGATACCTGTAATCAGAGGGAAGGGTGGCTGAGATTTAGAGAGTGAAGACAGTAAGAAACACATGAAGACTGAAGAATAAGTACAGTTTACAGGGACAGAGAGAGTGAGAAGACTCCTCGATTACACCAAAATTATGATCCTGGGGAAAGGAAAGAGAAGTGAAGTGGTTTGGGTTTTGGATTTTCATTCTTGGGTTGTGTTTTTTTCATTGGGAGGTGGGGGTGTTTGTTTATTTATTTTTTAAAAAGTTGGGTGTGGACTTACTGAAATATTGGAAGCTCATTTTAAAGAGAGTTAGCTAGGGACAGAACTGCTACATAGAAATTTAAGAAGGGCAGTAACAGATATCAGAAACAGTACTAGCAAAAGGTGTTGCTGAAATTATTAAAGATTATAAGGAGACAAAGACCAGGTGGTTACTGAAATCAGTGGCAAACCTCTTACTAAAACCACTAGGGCCAGCTCAGGCTTCAGGGGTAGAAAAAGAAAGGAACGGCAGACAAATTATAAGGATGCCAATTAGAGGAATACCTAAATACAACAGGGAGTGTCAAGTGTATAAAACATTAAATTCATATTAGCAGATTATGCCTTCTGTCTGTGAAGACAGAAGTTTATTTGCTCTGTTCAAACCATGCTACAGAAAGATTTTTGTCCAGTCAAGATTACTTTTAACATCTCGTAAGCTTTCAGACTCTTAAATATACCTTTTTTTTTAAGAAGAACTCAAGTGCTGTTGATGCTTTTCTGTGAACTTGCTACACAATTGCTCAAGTAACATTTGTGGTATGAAATTGAAGATCTATACAGACTTATTGTGTTTGTTCCCATGAAAAACACACATATTCCGAATAGCAAACTGCTATTACTATTATCATTTGGAAATTTTAAAACCACATTATTCTTTCATAGTCAGGAAAATATTTTCGTGACTAACTGTGGTTGTCTTCGTTAGGGAACACCTCATTCGTTCTGTCAGATAGTCCCTTTCTGGCAGTGGGAAGGACTGCAAATCCTTTCATATCCCAAATGGGTATATGGCTAGCTCTTATGTTTTCCAGTAACTCTTTGGGGAATTCAGTTTTGCACTTCAGACTTTCCCATTTGATGTAATAGGCTGACTGCAATTTTGTAACTACATTGTATGTTTATTATTTTAAAAAAAAAAAATTAAAACAGTTTTCCAACAGTTCTTGAAAGCACCTTCAAATTATGCAGTTACTGTAAGGGTCATATCCTCCAAGCAAAAGACAAAACAGAAGAACCATACAGGGAAAATAGATTTAAGTATTCGGGGAGGTTTGAGTTGTTTCTCTTTATTGGATTTGTGCAGAATGGACATTACGATATTTTGTCTAAAACTGAAATTGTTCACTTACATTGAATTCTCAGTTACATGAATCCATGCTGTGAGTTCTTCAGGAAGGCATCTTAGGGCTTGTCTAGTGCTTGTCACAGGACATTAATCTTGCCTGGGGTTCTACACTGTAAGAGTTCAGGAGCATCTAAGAGGATTTGTAAGTGAAATAATACATTCTGATATCGTTATTCCTTCTCTTGCGTTCTGTCTGTGCCAGATGCAGCTTTTACTTATATTAAGGTTCTGCACATAAAATTTTCCTTTTTTTTTTTTAAAAGGGCTTAAAATATCATACAGTATTACCCAGTCTGCTATGTCATCACTCTCTATTTTTCTTCCAAGACCTGTATTTGTCCTTTTTGCATATTGCCACAGCAACATGGTCTTAATGAATCTAATGACCTGGATTCCTAAATACAGACAAAATTAAAGAGAAAAAATGTGTATATTCATAAACTTCCTTTCTAAATTAATGTGTAATTATTTTTTACTCTTATTTTTAAACATCCAATCTTGCAACCAAATGATAGGCTTTCCGTATTTCTGAATTTCCAAAATCTTGAGACACAAATTTAAATTTAAAACCTCTTTCCCCCCAAAAAAAACCTCTGTTCCTCCTAAGCCACAAAATCTGCATCCTTCCATAAAATGCAGAAATGTAAGTTATGTCTATTTCTTCACTGGGATAGGCATTGGATGACAGGAAAAGGCATTAACGTTTACCAAAATGAACCTGATGTTTCATCCTATGAATAGAATAACAACATTACAAGAAGGTCATTGTGTCCAGCTGTGGTGATAAGTCTGATGATGATGATTTTGCCTAAAGTGGATATAGGCCAATAAATAAATGTCTGCAAAATTTCATCGCACTGGAAATGATGAACAAATAGACCATTGTGTGTTTTCCTAGGTTCAACTAAAATGAGCAGATTTAAGCACTGCTGATAACTACCATAAATATATGAAAAGCAGGAGAATTTAGATTCTTTCTCCAATATTCTTCAAACAATGACCTCTATATTATATGAGACTAATGCAATTTCACAGCCTTTGTGACTTTATTTACTGCAGACACCAAGTAACAGTGGTCACGCAATCGGTGAGAAAACAGTGGGATGCATCTTGTAGGAGATGGTCTGGGTGGGACGAGGCGCGTTGACTGACTGTTGTCTTTAAGAGCATCCTGTCTAGAGAGGACACTCACCAATCAATTATCTATTCCAATTTTAAAATACATTCTGAATCTCAGAAGACTCTTTTGTGAACCTCTTGTTTCAAACCATTGCAAATCTGTCAAATCAGGCAAATACTTGCCTGAGGCCTTAGGATTTATGCCTGTGGGTTTGAACGCAGGCTCTATAGTAGAGCAGTTCTTAAGACAGTGTCACAAAATGTTGCAAAGGATCTGTTGGCAAGATGTTTGCAGCTAGTAAAACATACTGTCTTCCTTTTAATGCGAGAGAGTACACGGGGTACAGTAATTCCATCCTGACAGTGATCTTTCATGATTACACTGGTAACTCCTGATTCGACTGTACTATAGTTCTTCCTCTTGGGAGCTATTCAACGATGAATCATTACCAGGAATGAATGCAGCTGTATTTTGCGATTCAGATTCAAGAGACTTTGTGGTGGTTCTCATCAGGAAAATACAGAGAGAGGCACCTAAATTATCATTATTTATTGTGACTTAAATTATTTAGTACAGTTTTATGGAAAAGGTTATGTTAGTACTTAATAAAATTATAGCTTCCTTTATGCTGGCTGGTCAGTCGATAGAGTGGTGGTTTTTTAATGAGTCAGTAAGTGAATAGAGAATCACTGAAACCCTTTAATGTACCTCTTGCTCAAAGGCCAAAGCAAATTTTTCTTCTTTGTGGAAACACTGTGTCAAAAACATTTCTCTTGTATGTACATATGAAATATTTTACTTCTATATCTGGCATGGGTAGACAAAGTGTGCTTCAATTTCCTTGTTTACCTACCTTTAAAACCAGTAGTGTAGTTATATAAACTTCATCTGTAGAACCCTTTCAAAACCTGTCTGAAAATAATATTTTCTAAAAGGAAAAAATCACCTCACTGTAACACTTCATGTCAAAAAATCCTGACTAATATTCCTTACAAAGCAGCCAAAAGCAGGGAAAACAATTTTTAAAAAATAAATAATTAAGTTCCCATATAACTTGTACAATTTTGAAAAGAATACGTAAGCATAGGTCATTTAAAATTATGCTTAAATTTAGGAGTTTGTAGGCATGACAAATCTAATAATAATCTTCCTACAGAATAGTAGTACATTAAATAAAGAAGCTCCCCAAAATATTTTTAAAAAAAAAAAAAAAGTTCAATTTGGAGAGACAAGGCAGAAATCAGAAATAGGAAAAATGAATTAGGGAAATTGGGGGAAAACAAAATAATTCGTCCCTCCCTCTGCACTGTCCACTTGGCCACCATGGTGACTAAACAATGCTATTATACTTTTTCACTACACGGGTAGCTGAAGTTTTTATCTTCTGATAATGCCTAAGATGAATTCTGTGTACCTGTAAATACCCATGCAGCACGTCCATGCCTGCATAACATCTGTGTCCTAACACAGGGAGGCCTCAATTGGATGCTATGTACAAACAGAGTTGCACGACGCTGTGGTTTTGCCTGAGAAACTGTACATTTCTTAACAAATTTTGTAAAAGCCAAACACGAATTTTTATCCAAGCAAGGGAAGTTATCTGGAACCAATGTTTTATAGGCATCAGCCAAACTGAGGACAATTTTCCTTCTCTGTGATTGCAGTAAAAGATGAAGCATTCTCAAGCCAGCTGCAGTGCACTAGGCCAGAGTCTTTGGATTAAAAAAACGTGTGCTGTGACCCGGGCAGAGTCATCACACAGCTGATAAAGAATAACAAGTCATTCCTAGGAACAGCTGCTATGCCGAGTGAGGGCTCTAACCTCTCCAGTATAAGTGAGAGTTGTTAGGTCCTATTGATTTTAAAAGACTATATATCAGGAAAACTGCAACACTTCTCCCCCTGAACAACAGTTTACTGCACACACTGCTTTGCAGTTCCCAGAGGTTTGATCACCAGCAAAGCACTTGTCTCCAAAACTGTTCTCTAAGACCTACTTCGAGCATCGATTTAGTCCCAACAGGTTATTTCACCTTTTTTTTTTTTTTTTTTTTTTTTTTTTTTTTTTTTTTTTTTTTTTTTTTCCTTGCAGAGATGGTGCATTGTGTGTATAAATGGCAAATTTAAAAGGAGTGCCTCAAATTTATGTGGTAGTGGTAGCATAACGTTTGCAGAGATGAACAGTGCCCCGAGTACGTGCTAGTATAGTCCAAGCAGAATGAGCGTCTGGCAGTGGCACAAAGTAATGAGCAGTATGGAGACTCAGGCAAGCATGGTCAGAGCAAGGCAGAGGTCTTCCCAAACACAGAAGTCATGATCACGTAGGATCCTTCGTTGACTGTAGATACAACCACAGAATCACAGAATGGTCAGGGTTGGAAGGGACCTCTGGAGATCATCTAGTCCACCCCCCCTGCCAGAGCAGGGTCACCTACAACAGATAGCACAGGACAGCGTCCAGGCGGGTTTTGAATGTCTCCAGAGTGGGAGACTCCACAACCTCTCTGGGCAGCCTGTTCCAATGCTCCACTACCCTCAAAGTAAAGAAGTTCCTCCTCATGTTAAGATGGAACCAGTTCCTTTTGTCTGTCTAGTCACATGCCTGTTGATAAATTATTTCTATCTGTTGGTTTGAAAGTCCTTTTAGAAGCATAAAAATGCCAACCACACGGGTATCTGGCTTAAGAGAATTCTACTTTACCTTGCAAATTGATTTGCTCTTGTAATGCATTGGTCTTGTGTGTATTACAACGTAAATGGCACAGTAATAGCAGTGGGAAATATTGAAATAGCTTATCTAGGTTTTGTTTGCTCAGTGGGCTGTTTTTTAACTTTCCTTGTATAATATTTTTGGAGATTTTCATCCTTCTTTCTACTCATGCCTAAAAATATCCTATAAGTTTGCAACACTGAGGTCATCAACCTAAGAGGAAAGCAATGTTGGAGACTGTCCAGGGCCTTATGTCACAGGAGTACAAAGGGCCCAATTTCAGTTAGGTGCAGGTCATCCTGAGGAATGAGAAGTCCACGGCTTGGATTTTACCCAAGGCCCACCAAAATCTAATGCTGTTTAGATAATCATTTACAATATGTGCATGTGCTTGCACAGCATTTATGGCCAAGCACTTTGAGACAAATGTATGCTAATATATACATTTAGGATCACAAGGGGTCCCTACTCAAAGCCCCTTCTGCTCAAAGTAGAGTCAGCTATTAGTTCAGATCAAATCACTCAGGGCTTTATCAGACAGGTTTTGAAAACTTTCAGTGATGGAGACTGTGTAACCTGTCTGGACACACTATTCCAATGTTTCCATCCTCATTATGAAAAAGCTTTTCTTTTTACCCAATCTGACCTTCTCTTTTTCTCAACTTATACCCATTGCCTCCCACCACATACCACTGCAAAGAGCCTGGCTCCATCTTATGAATTATCTGAAGCTGCTCCTTCTCCAGGCTAAACAAGCCAAATTCCCTCGGCCTCTCCTCCCAGAGCAAGTGCTCCAGTTTCTGATCATTGTGATGGCCCTCTACTGAATTCATTCAAGTTTATCAATGTCTTTCCTGAATAGAAGGGCCCAAAATTGGATGCAATATTCTAGATGTGGTCTAACAAATGCTGAATAAAGGGAAATAATCACTTCCCTTAACCTGTCAGCTCTGCTTCTGTTGATACAGATGAGTGAGACCACTCGTCCAGCCTGTCTACGTCTATTATATTTTTATACAGACAAACAGCTTTGCCCTTGAGCATGTCAACAAGTCCCCTCAGTTTGCAGTGGGATGGGCTGGACTGCACAGATGCAAGTTAAGGTAGATCAAGACTCTTGTTTTTAAACCTAACAGAGTGGGAACCACTGTGTTCTCACACAACCTGCAAAACGGGAAATCCTAGACATTAGGAGGATGTGAGCAAACGTTGCCAAGTAAATTGTGAATAATCTACATTTCATAATTTAACAATTTTTAACTCTTTTTACTAAAACTACCAGTGCACAAGCCACAGAACAGTGAGAAAGATGTTAATTTTCAAACTTTCTGGCTCAAATAGCTGGTCTTATTTCCAATTTTCTCCAAAACAGTTCTGTGACTGCTGAAAAGCATAAAAGGTTTTTGTGATGTTTTGTGTATGTGTGTGTGAAAATACATCTCCATGGGAAAATCAAGACAAGTTAAAAATATGAGACTAGACTGGAATGGAAACCTTAGTGTCATGGCTCTGATTCCATACTGAGGGATTAGGGTAGAAATAGAGCCTGAGTACTGTGGGTCTTTAGCATGCATGGAGCCTCTTTTCTCTGGTGTTAATATCATGATGTTCTGCACTGTCCCTGAAAGAGGCCTATGATCAGGTATTTTGGCTGTAGATGTTCTAACCACACCAGAAAACATGATCAGAGAGAGTCTCACTTAGATGTTAGGTGCATATTTCAGATGTAGGGAGCATCTATGTTGTTGGTATTCTGTAGGGATGCCATTCTTGCTAAGCAGTATGCCTACTTGAAAAAGCTACGTGTTACAGTCCAGGAAATTTGAACTGGAAAAAGATTACAAATTAAATATCTAGCAGAAAATCAAACTGGAGAGTGAGAGGGACAAGCTGTAAAAAAGGAAAGAAGGGGACACTGGGAACATTTAGAAGGACTGTAGAGTTCACCTACTGCTTAGAAGACAAGTAATATACACTACTGCTATAAATATATTCATAAAGGGTAAACCTTGATAATGTTTTGTATGGAAATGTTTTCTGATTGATTCAGTTATGTTAGATGTGTCTGGACTACATCACCTACGCTTGCCTTGAACAGAAGAAATCTGTCTGGTTCTTCTTACTAAAATATTAAGATTTAAGACATCGGTATTTGCATATTGATTCTCATAAAGACCAGTCATTGCAAACAGAACTAAAGTCCAGAATATTGTTAACACTGCAAGAATTTATAAGGCCAAAATACAGAAAAAAGAAAATTAAGTTCATGTCTTATGCAATTTGACCTTCAGGAGGTTGGTAGCCAGTATCTCCTATAAATAAGGTCTTTTATTCATGTCAGCTTGGGCATCTAAAATAATCACTTAGTTTGGAATATCTTGACCATGTAGCATTGACTTACGTGTTTGCTCTCAAGCTTGACAACAAAAATCTTGTACTATATTCAATGTGCTTTTTATTAATTGCTTTTAAAATGCAAGTAATACATGTTTTGCATCAACAGTTCAGGAATTACTCACCATGCTCCTTCAGTAGTTTGCTGCTGTATCAAAACATTAAAACATTTTGGCCATACTGATCTGTAACTATCACTGTATAATGTGAATGGAGCTACAGGGATATATCTTGTATACCCTCCCGTTGAGAATGGTACATCCCGTCTCTCCACGTGGATGACTCCATTTTCATGGCAAACCAAGTCTGTAGCTATATGCTGATATACTGTAGGAATGGGTTGATTTCTTTAGCTGTCACTAAGCAAATTCTTAAGTGCTTCAAACTTTCCTTCGTTTGCAATGTTCTGCATAATGGTAGTTGTGATCATTAATTGTTATTTATGGCTTTTAGTAAACATTTGTTAAGGAAATTTAACTAGGTACCATGTTAGAGTCTGCTTTCTAGACTGTTATGTATGCGAGACAGTATAAATTGCATCCATTTTTTTAGCATCTTCCATCTATTTACTGTGATTGTTGCACAAAATACTTTATTAACTGGGGAGATGCATGAGTACTTAAAAGTGAGTGAAGTCTGATGATCCATCAGATGGAGAGCCATTTTGACTCTTCCTGTGTATGAGCATAGGAAAGTTTTTCCATTAATACAGTATTTGGCATTTTCCACTGAGCAAATGTCTTCTAACTTTAACTTAGTCATTTTCTAGTTAATTTTTTATTCCTTTGCCTTCCTGTGCATTTCTATCCAAAGCCTTTCTTCCTGTGATTCTCATCAAGTGTGACCTCATCAAGGTGATGAAATTTCAGATTTTATCCATTCCTTTTTTGAATGAATTTTCTCTACCCTCCCCACCCCCCCCAAAAAAGGAAAAAATTCTAAGTAAAGTGCAGTCCATTTTACTTAAGTAACTTTGTCTGACCCATTTTTGTCTTCTCTGAGTGATCTCTCTGGCTTTTGAAACCTGGGCAAATGTTATTTAGAAGAACTAAATGAAGGCATTTGAAATACCTATTATTAAAACAGTGAGGTTTCTTGCACAAAACATACAAAGCTGGAGATGCAATTAAGCTCTTTCCTCCCCCCCCCCCATTGGTGTACTGCTCAATGGAAACTCATTCTGGCAAAGACAGAAAGTTGCGGCTAAACAACATTAGTGGATGAGTCACTTAGAGAGAACTGGAAAGAAAGGGGAAAAAAAACCTCCTCTGCAGCTTGATAAGAACCAAAATAGGTCCAGATGGTCTCCATAAATCTTCCCATACTTGCCTGAAGAACAGCGGACAGGGCTATGCTTACATTTTCAGTAGTTCTTTTCTTGGTACAGCAAGAACTTTCAAGTGCGTGGGAACCCTCTTCATCAGTTTCTGCACTGATTAAGATCAATCAGGCCAAAGTGAGCACCATGTTGCTTGCAGAGATGTTGATAACAGCGTAAGAAGAATTATAACTATAATTATCAGGAATAACAGTTCAATGACTAAAGACTTCACTAATATGAATAACTGAAAATACAGGAGAGAGAGAACTTCATTCCAGTGCCCTGACTTTGCAGAGACTAGTGCAACCCAGAGCTCCAGTTGCAGAGGATCCCTGCTGAATCTTTGGCCAGATTCCAGGACAGATGGAGTCTCTGGAGTAATGACAATGAGACAAATCCAGTTAAGCATGTGCAGGCTTAGCGTCTCAAATGTTTATGTGTTCAACAGGTTTTGGTGGCTTTTCACAAGAACAGTGAAATATGTTAGGCCACGTCCTGTCAACTTTCAGCACTTTACTCCCTAACTTGGAGATGTAAAAGGTTTTCAAATAAAAAGTATTATTACTCTCTTTTGCATCATTTTCAAAAGTGACAGAACTGTTTTGTGTAAGATTCTTGCTTCTCCTTACCCTGCTTCTACATCAGCGTGAGACAGAGAGTTTGGTCTTGGATAATTTCAACGTAAGGAGTGAAAGCTGTATGAAGCTCCAAAAGTGGAACTGCGTGATGACACACTTGAGGCAAATGTGTCTACAGCACATGTGTATGTGTGAGTCTGTATTGGGAGCAGTATGCATACTTCTGCATCAGCATTGTAAATGCATTATGCTTTCTACTGCATTTTTTTTTTTTTTTCACTAACTGTTATATTGTCAGGAAAACATCCTTGAACTAAGGAGTTAGGAGCGCTCAAGAAACTGAGCAGTGCTACATATATAATTCTAATTTATGAAGATGAGAGCTTCTGAGAGCTGTTGGCTGATGATTAAAACTCTGTCAAACAAGACCCTTCAAGTTTAACTTGCAGCCCTGCATAGCCATTGGCTGTGGCGGTGACCGGGCATCACTCACCACTTACTAATCAGTCCATTGAAATTCAGTGCAAAGGCAATGCAGGCAGGAATACATTTTCAAAGAACAATAACGTTAGGAAGCATAAATTTTTTGCAGAAACCACTGTGTAAACACAAGTGTAATCACCTTTGAAGTAGCTCAAGTCAACAGGTTTGGGCCTGAAGTCCGTCGCTGAAATATTGGTTGCAGATTGGTATGAAAAAGTGATTAGGTGTGGGCCAGAATGAAGTAAAACTGCTGGCAGCTACTCTTTGAATTCATCCTACTGAGGTTGCAAACTGGAAACTGATATTGTAAGACACTGGTTTAGCTCATCAGAAAAAAAAAATAAAAAAAGAAAAAGAAGCCCTGTTAACTAGGGAAGGTGTGGATGTGAGCACAGCTGCCTAACCTTTGCCAAGCAAACCACATAAAACTTTTCTGAATTCTCATCATGTTGTGTTGAATTCCAGATGCTAACCTTTGGCCACCCACTTTCTCCACACCACGCACACTAGAAGCTGCCCCTTCTTCAGCTTTGCGAGGGCAGCGGGCAGAGCTGTGTGACCTGAACGACACCACATGAGGGTTTGCAGCGAGCTGCTGGCTGTCTCCTGCATTTTGTCCTGACTGTGCTGAAGTCGGGGGTGAGAGTACCACGGGTGAACTCACTTCACCATAGCAGAGATCAGCCTGCAAATGTTCTTCAGCGGTCAGCACAGCCCGCTTTAATTTTGCAAAGGGCAACGCAGTAACGGTGTGCCTTGCTGGATCAGTTATTCTGATAGATTTTTCTTTGGATTTAGTCAGGCCTTTTGATTTCTAAATGCAAAGCAAATTCCATGTAGACATAGACTGAAATAGGAGAAAAATAGCTCCAGGCAGCCCTTAGAAACTGAAGCATCAGCGTTTCATTCAAGTCACAGTGTGAGGAGCACCTCAGAGGGGAATGGGGTTTAAATTTGCATTTAAACCTGGCTTTAGATGTGGACATCTGGGGGTTTTTGTTGTTGTTATTTTGTTTTTTATTTTAACTCAATACAGGAGAAAATCTTAGATGCAAATGAGGCTTCTGCTTAAAAAATGCTTGCTTGTTCTAGGAGAAAATCTGGAGGGGAAAAAAAATTCGAAGACTATCAACAAAATGAAACAGACATGTCTGACCTTAATCAAGTTCATATTATATATATTTATGGTGTTTATGTTTATAGGTTGGAGATGTTTGACAAAGCTGGTGTTTATGAGCAAAGGTTTTTTAAAACAGAGAAAAGCACATCAATTAAAAGTGAGCCTCTCCTTAAACACAACTGCATGAAAGAAAAGTTTCTTTAGCATTAACTTCATTTCCAGGTTAGTTGATTTTTGTGCATGGTTTGAAAAATTGGACTATGCTTTCTTGATTGCTTCCTTAGACTTATCACAGCATTGCTATGCTTCTTGGAATGTAGTTTGTCAAAAGGAAGACAAGAGGAGAAATGGGCTAGACTTCTAAACTTCACAAGGTCAGCCAAAACCCACAATCTGCAAGTTCTTGTCTGGTTGCTTAAAGGATAAAATGGGTGCTATGGAAGTGTGAGCATTCATACTCAATCCATTATTCAATCTCAGGATCGAATAAAAGACTTACAAATGACAAGCTGATTTTTATAGCCTTTTAAAGCACGGTTTTGGGTTGGTTTTGTGATGGTGGAATAGTCATCAGGAAGCGATGGAAGGATCATCATTTGAGATATTTAAAGAATGAAAAAAAAAAAGCTGGTTAAAGTACCACTGAGAATAATCCAGACCTGGATTTGGCTACCTACAGTGTTCCATCAATAATATCAGTTCCCCGGTCAAGAGAAAGGGCTTTTCGCGTCCACTGGCTGCTTGTAATACATTCCAACAAGGAAGCATGAGATGCAGAAATTCATTCTTTACATAAATCAAATGCTGCTAAGAAACACACAATGTCATTAAATTAGTGTAGATTGCAAATAACACAAGCAGCAAAATCTCTTGTGTAACATTCTTTCTGAAGAGATTTGTTGCAACATATTATAAATTATTAGGAGTAATATTTACGGGATACAGGGCACCTTAGTTTAAGAAATATAAATTAAAAACCATGAGTGACTTAAGCTGGTCATTCTGAATTTATATAGAGGTAGACATGGAGCACCCAAAAGATCTGTCCACATTGTGGAGAGGTGATGGTTTACTTCCAGCTAACAGTCAACATGCAGCTGAACTCACACAGCCTCTTCACATGTAAAATGCAAGTTTTTTTAAAGCTAGGTCAGCCTGACTGCTGGCTGCTGTGCTGCTGCTCTCATCCCTATTTCCAAGAAATCCCTCCTCCGAGATTTCTCACAAGCTAGTTGGATCTTGTACTAAGTCAAGACAGACTCGCACCTTGTCAGCAAGGATCCAGAAAATTGAGAGGCAGCAGGACCATGCAGCCATGAGCAGGACAGCAGTCAGAAAATAGATGGATAACAGGTGCCTGTAGACTTTGTCTTCTGTATGTGCCTGTGTCTCTCAGCGAAGCTCTTTGATCCTGTTGCAGAACTCATCAGATGTGATTAAAATAAACCAAAGTTTTTAATTTCCCCAAAGAACTTTAAAATGAGCTAATGTCATCTCCCTGTCTTTAAGACTTTGTATTATATGGGAGATTGCCAGGCAACACAACCTCTCCGCAAGTGTAGACTACGGACAATGCTGAGGAGGGGAGACATATAGAGAGGGAAGGGACAGCAGATGTAAAAATCAGTAAATAATGTCAGAATGACAATCTGTAGAAACCTCTTATGCAGGTTCATCAAAGGAAAGGATGCAAGAGTGGAGGGACGGGTCAGGTTTTCAAAATTTACCACTATTTAAATATAAGTTTGTAAAAATGATCAAAGAAATACACAGCAATATGAATTTTCTAAAGGATAATTGAACTGACACAGCTTCTATGGAAAAAAAACACGTTATGGTATATTGACCTTAAGGAAAGTCTAATGGGAGCCTAGGAGAAAATAATGATTTCAAATCAAACACACATAGGTCTTCTGAAAAAGATTCGTGAAAGATTCGATTTCAGAACTATCTTAACTAAGCCACGTCACAGCTGGGGAAGGTATTGTGTAAAAATGAGTCAGCCATTCCATTTATTTGGCACCAAAGACAAATAATGCAAATGTGATGGGACTGTGACATCTGTGCAAAGAATCAAAGCATAACTGAAAACAGCTTAGAAGAGTTCACCTTGCAGTGGATGGTAGCAGGTAGCAACTCATTTAATCCAACTAAGAATAAAGCATTGGTGTTGATGATGATTACAATCATCTTTTCAGAACTATCTTAACTAAGCCACGTATTAGTGCTCTGGCTCATTTCTGTCTAAGCCAAAAGCAGCTGAAGTAGCTTTGTGATGAGCTCATTTCAGATAATGGACCATTAGGAATTTTGAGTATTTCCAAAGGACTGGTCTTACACACACGTACATATTAGCATGGTTACCATATTACCATTATACTTCAGTGCTGTGCAAGCATGAACCAAAGAAAATGAGATGTTTAAAACCTTTGTCTCCCTTTTATTTGTTGTGGTACTGGTACGTGCCCTTGGAATTCAGGGCTTCATCCCCTCAGATAGTCGTGTCTTTCTATCTGCAGGTATTTGGATATACAGCAATCTTCTCATGCTCACAGTTGCAAATTGCTACTGAAAAAAAATAATCTCATGACTAGTAAAAGAAGACTGTAGTAACAATGACAGAGTCATTGAAGAGGAATGTTCCCCATTCCTCTCCAGTCACTATGGGATGCATACTGACTGCCTCTCAGAATACTGTGATATAAGCACAGACTGGGTGACCTGTCATTAGGACTCTTTCTTTCTGGTGTGCTTCTATGCCTATTTCCCGCTTCTCCAGACTCTTTCCTTTCCACTCCATTTGAGCCTAAACAGAGTTTGGCAAAAAATGAAGTGTTGGAATAAGTAGAGCCCAGGTTAGAACATCAGGAGAGAGGATGTTTATAGCATTTTAGTATTAATGAGAAAAAAGCTGAATTTAATGGAAAAAAATGAACAAAACAAAAAAGACCAAATCAAAGAAAAGAAACACCATAAGATGTGAACAGAAAGAAACATGACACTCTATAGAAAAAGATCTTTAAAGAGAGAATCAGTGATTTCACAAGAGTAAAGCCAAGCATGTTGTATTTTATCCCGTCTGTTTATGTTGAAAGAAAAACTAAGTAGCACTCAGATTCCTATCACTAAGAGCTTCTGAGCTTCAAAATGGCTGCGGCTAATGCTTGCGCCATCGCGCTGAGTCACCCACTTCCCTTAATAACTATCTCTAACTACTTCAGATTATTC
>NW_009649570.1:964736-998503 GCF_000708025.1 Charadrius vociferus
GTGCTTAGCCATTGGCTGTGGCGGTGACCGGGCATCACTCACCACTTACTAATCAGTCCATTGAAATTCAGTGCAAAGGCAATGCAGGCAGGAATACATTTTCAAAGAACAATAACGTTAGGAAGCATAAATTTTTTGCAGAAACCACTGTGTAAACACAAGTGTAATCACCTTTGAAGTAGCTCAAGTCAACAGGTTTGGGCCTGAAGTCCGTCGCTGAAATATTGGTTGCAGATTGGTATGAAAAAGTGATTAGGTGTGGGCCAGAATGAAGTAAAACTGCTGGCAGCTACTCTTTGAATTCATCCTACTGAGGTTGCAAACTGGAAACTGATATTGTAAGACACTGGTTTAGCTCATCAGAAAAAAAAAATAAAAAAAGAAAAAGAAGCCCTGTTAACTAGGGAAGGTGTGGATGTGAGCACAGCTGCCTAACCTTTGCCAAGCAAACCACATAAAACTTTTCTGAATTCTCATCATGTTGTGTTGAATTCCAGATGCTAACCTTTGGCCACCCACTTTCTCCACACCACGCACACTAGAAGCTGCCCCTTCTTCAGCTTTGCGAGGGCAGCGGGCAGAGCTGTGTGACCTGAACGACACCACATGAGGGTTTGCAGCGAGCTGCTGGCTGTCTCCTGCATTTTGTCCTGACTGTGCTGAAGTCGGGGGTGAGAGTACCACGGGTGAACTCACTTCACCATAGCAGAGATCAGCCTGCAAATGTTCTTCAGCGGTCAGCACAGCCCGCTTTAATTTTGCAAAGGGCAACGCAGTAACGGTGTGCCTTGCTGGATCAGTTATTCTGATAGATTTTTCTTTGGATTTAGTCAGGCCTTTTGATTTCTAAATGCAAAGCAAATTCCATGTAGACATAGACTGAAATAGGAGAAAAATAGCTCCAGGCAGCCCTTAGAAACTGAAGCATCAGCGTTTCATTCAAGTCACAGTGTGAGGAGCACCTCAGAGGGGAATGGGGTTTAAATTTGCATTTAAACCTGGCTTTAGATGTGGACATCTGGGGGTTTTTGTTGTTGTTATTTTGTTTTTTATTTTAACTCAATACAGGAGAAAATCTTAGATGCAAATGAGGCTTCTGCTTAAAAAATGCTTGCTTGTTCTAGGAGAAAATCTGGAGGGGAAAAAAAATTCGAAGACTATCAACAAAATGAAACAGACATGTCTGACCTTAATCAAGTTCATATTATATATATTTATGGTGTTTATGTTTATAGGTTGGAGATGTTTGACAAAGCTGGTGTTTATGAGCAAAGGTTTTTTAAAACAGAGAAAAGCACATCAATTAAAAGTGAGCCTCTCCTTAAACACAACTGCATGAAAGAAAAGTTTCTTTAGCATTAACTTCATTTCCAGGTTAGTTGATTTTTGTGCATGGTTTGAAAAATTGGACTATGCTTTCTTGATTGCTTCCTTAGACTTATCACAGCATTGCTATGCTTCTTGGAATGTAGTTTGTCAAAAGGAAGACAAGAGGAGAAATGGGCTAGACTTCTAAACTTCACAAGGTCAGCCAAAACCCACAATCTGCAAGTTCTTGTCTGGTTGCTTAAAGGATAAAATGGGTGCTATGGAAGTGTGAGCATTCATACTCAATCCATTATTCAATCTCAGGATCGAATAAAAGACTTACAAATGACAAGCTGATTTTTATAGCCTTTTAAAGCACGGTTTTGGGTTGGTTTTGTGATGGTGGAATAGTCATCAGGAAGCGATGGAAGGATCATCATTTGAGATATTTAAAGAATGAAAAAAAAAAAGCTGGTTAAAGTACCACTGAGAATAATCCAGACCTGGATTTGGCTACCTACAGTGTTCCATCAATAATATCAGTTCCCCGGTCAAGAGAAAGGGCTTTTCGCGTCCACTGGCTGCTTGTAATACATTCCAACAAGGAAGCATGAGATGCAGAAATTCATTCTTTACATAAATCAAATGCTGCTAAGAAACACACAATGTCATTAAATTAGTGTAGATTGCAAATAACACAAGCAGCAAAATCTCTTGTGTAACATTCTTTCTGAAGAGATTTGTTGCAACATATTATAAATTATTAGGAGTAATATTTACGGGATACAGGGCACCTTAGTTTAAGAAATATAAATTAAAAACCATGAGTGACTTAAGCTGGTCATTCTGAATTTATATAGAGGTAGACATGGAGCACCCAAAAGATCTGTCCACATTGTGGAGAGGTGATGGTTTACTTCCAGCTAACAGTCAACATGCAGCTGAACTCACACAGCCTCTTCACATGTAAAATGCAAGTTTTTTTAAAGCTAGGTCAGCCTGACTGCTGGCTGCTGTGCTGCTGCTCTCATCCCTATTTCCAAGAAATCCCTCCTCCGAGATTTCTCACAAGCTAGTTGGATCTTGTACTAAGTCAAGACAGACTCGCACCTTGTCAGCAAGGATCCAGAAAATTGAGAGGCAGCAGGACCATGCAGCCATGAGCAGGACAGCAGTCAGAAAATAGATGGATAACAGGTGCCTGTAGACTTTGTCTTCTGTATGTGCCTGTGTCTCTCAGCGAAGCTCTTTGATCCTGTTGCAGAACTCATCAGATGTGATTAAAATAAACCAAAGTTTTTAATTTCCCCAAAGAACTTTAAAATGAGCTAATGTCATCTCCCTGTCTTTAAGACTTTGTATTATATGGGAGATTGCCAGGCAACACAACCTCTCCGCAAGTGTAGACTACGGACAATGCTGAGGAGGGGAGACATATAGAGAGGGAAGGGACAGCAGATGTAAAAATCAGTAAATAATGTCAGAATGACAATCTGTAGAAACCTCTTATGCAGGTTCATCAAAGGAAAGGATGCAAGAGTGGAGGGACGGGTCAGGTTTTCAAAATTTACCACTATTTAAATATAAGTTTGTAAAAATGATCAAAGAAATACACAGCAATATGAATTTTCTAAAGGATAATTGAACTGACACAGCTTCTATGGAAAAAAAACACGTTATGGTATATTGACCTTAAGGAAAGTCTAATGGGAGCCTAGGAGAAAATAATGATTTCAAATCAAACACACATAGGTCTTCTGAAAAAGATTCGTGAAAGATTCGATTTCAGAACTATCTTAACTAAGCCACGTATTAGTGCTCTGGCTCATTTCTGTCTAAGCCAAAAGCAGCTGAAGTAGCTTTGTGATGAGCTCATTTCAGATAATGGACCATTAGGAATTTTGAGTATTTCCAAAGGACTGGTCTTACACACACGTACATATTAGCATGGTTACCATATTACCATTATACTTCAGTGCTGTGCAAGCATGAACCAAAGAAAATGAGATGTTTAAAACCTTTGTCTCCCTTTTATTTGTTGTGGTACTGGTACGTGCCCTTGGAATTCAGGGCTTCATCCCCTCAGATAGTCGTGTCTTTCTATCTGCAGGTATTTGGATATACAGCAATCTTCTCATGCTCACAGTTGCAAATTGCTACTGAAAAAAAATAATCTCATGACTAGTAAAAGAAGACTGTAGTAACAATGACAGAGTCATTGAAGAGGAATGTTCCCCATTCCTCTCCAGTCACTATGGGATGCATACTGACTGCCTCTCAGAATACTGTGATATAAGCACAGACTGGGTGACCTGTCATTAGGACTCTTTCTTTCTGGTGTGCTTCTATGCCTATTTCCCGCTTCTCCAGACTCTTTCCTTTCCACTCCATTTGAGCCTAAACAGAGTTTGGCAAAAAATGAAGTGTTGGAATAAGTAGAGCCCAGGTTAGAACATCAGGAGAGAGGATGTTTATAGCATTTTAGTATTAATGAGAAAAAAGCTGAATTTAATGGAAAAAAATGAACAAAACAAAAAAGACCAAATCAAAGAAAAGAAACACCATAAGATGTGAACAGAAAGAAACATGACACTCTATAGAAAAAGATCTTTAAAGAGAGAATCAGTGATTTCACAAGAGTAAAGCCAAGCATGTTGTATTTTATCCCGTCTGTTTATGTTGAAAGAAAAACTAAGTAGCACTCAGATTCCTATCACTAAGAGCTTCTGAGCTTCAAAATGGCTGCGGCTAATGCTTGCGCCATCGCGCTGAGTCACCCACTTCCCTTAATAACTATCTCTAACTACTTCAGATTATTCAGATTTCTTTCTGAATGAAGGAAACCCATCAGAAATTTGGTGATTGTTTTTACCCTAAAATAGTAATGGTTTGAAATACAATCTGCAAAAACGTCAAGTTCTCAGCATACAGTGCAGCTTTAGGAATACATGTCTGTCTGTACGTTTCTGTACCTTTCATCAATTTTAAGTGGTAGAGTGTGAGGGGGTCCAATTCAGATCAACCCAAGATGAGTGTCTGGAGCTCAGGTTGGTTTGCCTTTAAGGTCTTCAGTTCTGAGAGAGAATATTTTGCAGTGAATATTACAGATTTTTTGCTTCTAATAATTTTCACTTCCCATTATTTCCCCTTTCCCTTCTCCCTACCTACCTGCTATGTGTGTCCTTGGCCTAAATATTTCTATTACATAACTGATGGCACAACTTTTAGGTCAGGAATCTGCTTAAAATACAAAGGTGTGTAATTCTGAGGGCCTCCATAGGTTCCTTTGGATTGTTAACTCCAAAAGTAAATTAGTTCAGTCAGTATGTGTTGCACTGTTACACACAAAGCTAGAGATGCACTGCTGTACTCTGCTACTAATTATTTTTTATTTCTTTTTATCCTTTCCTTTAGTATGTAAATTTCACCTAAAAGAGTATTGCAACAGCATCTTTCTCTTACGGAATTAGAAGTCTAAGGGAATTAGAGTTTTTACATATAACTGGGGAAAAATGACACCACAGAACCTAACATCTTTAGTGCAAGTGGCAGGACAGAGCCCTCTGCCCACTGAAGGCAGTGGATTTATATCTGTGGTGGATAGAATGGAGTTAAAACCAATGTGTTTGTAATAGAAGAGAAGCAGTTGAAAGAAGGAGGCCCGGGAATTCTAGTGGGTTGTTTAATATTGTGTTATGATAGACAATTGTCTGATATATTTACAAGAATAAGAATATTCATTTTTTACCTTTTCTAATGTTAAATACACGCTCTAAACATTCTAGAACACAAGTAAATTATGATTAGATGTAAAGTACTAGAAGGAGGCTCTTCTTAGTGAATGAATTACTTTGCTTAACACTTGGAATGGAAGTTAGGAGCACCCCTATCCATGCTGTTCGGCTATATATGCATGGCACACAGGAAGAGCCACTAGTGGCATTTTGCCATAGACAGTTTCCAAGATGCTGAATTTCATTTTCTTTTATTTGCTTTCCAAAATATTTTACTTCAAATTTCAATAAAATTGCACACTGAAGAATCATGAACTTTTCATAGATTTTAACTGATAGTCTCAGAAGTAAATTACAGGTATCAAAGTATTTACTGTGCAGCACAAAAAGAAACAAGGTTTGGAAGGAATTACATAGTTGTATATAAACAAACCTTTGGCAATGACAGATCAGGAAGAAAGATTAATTTTATGTTTTGTTATTCTGTAGCTGCTCTGCAAGAATGTTTTATGCTTTTCTTGGAAGCAAGTGATACCAGCTACTATGGGAGATGGAAGTCAGAATAGTTGGAGTTCTGATCCTGTACAGCAGTTTCATTGTATGACCAAACCCTGTTCTTCCCCATTTTTTCTTATCTTGGGTATAATGTTTAGCTGTGACCCATTGGCCAAATGTACAATTTCTGCAAGAGTACAACGGGAGGGCAATATATTTTCATGAATGAAATGTAAAGGTTACATTGCACAAAACAGCAGAGGGTTACCACTTAACCCAAATTACTTCGGTGAATGAAAATTGAGAAATCTTAAGCTTGTTTAATTTTTAGAATTAAAAAACCTCCAAAGAGCTTCCTGAACATGCAGATTTCTGCAGTGGTAGAAGATCCCCTACGGTTTGTGACTAATCCATAGACTGATTAGTTGCACAATGAAAAGTAAACACAATCTAAGTTTGGAACTTCTTCTGCCATTGCAATTTCATGCTTGCAGAAGCTGCCTGAGAAAAGATAAACAGTCCTGAGATATAGAGGAGGAAAAAAATCCTTTCTATGAGGCCATGTAAGATTAAATCCTAAAAGGTAATGACATTCTTTACATCTGCCTGGCAATCCGTAAGGCTGGGTTCTAGGCTTACATTACAAAGTACATGCCAGGAAAGACCAAAGAGTAGAATTACATCAAAACTTTTTTCTGAAGATAACCTTGAGTATTTACAGGTTCCATCTTAGTCTGTGAAAATATAACTCTTAAATGCTGTTTCTAATGATTTCAAAGGATAGCACATCTTTTGCAAAGACTTTGTGTGTAATTTAGGCTGATCTTCCCAGTTAGGGCCCTTCTTTGTTAGCTTCTCATTTTTTTGAAGATTTAAATTAAAATAAGGATCCAAGTGGAGATGGGATGGATAGTCTATTTGAGCTCCTGAGGGGCATTAACACAGAGTTTTGCTGCACAGGGTTTATTTTACATATATTTAAGCTAACTATATACGAACTAATTGTACAAATTACACTGCAGTCTGGACAGACCTAGTATTGAATATTATTCAAATTAACATTTTTAATGTAAAAATCCTTTGTCTTTTAAAAGTTTAGGGACTTAATACAGTCAGTTTTATCAGCTTATGGGTAATTGTGTCTGTTTAGATAACCAGATCTTATTAATGCTGTTAAAATAGGCAAAACTATAGGACGGAAATAAGGTGGGCTAAAGTGCCTCTGAAACTGAAAGTTGATAAAATATCTCTTTAAAGACACTTTTTGTTCAGAAGTAATAAATAAATTCATTAATTGGTCTATTTTATTGTGGAGCTTGTGGAATTTTAGTTGTGGGTTTGGTTATTTTTCCCATTCTCCTGCATTTATGAATTACGTTTTAGTAGGAAGTTCAGCATATTGTTCACTGATCTATAATTATGATGCTATATGGATTTGTAACCCAGCTGCTTCACCACAGCTAAGTTACTGTCTCTTCTAAATACTGTGTGGTATTACCCTTATCATGCATATTTTCCACATCCTTGCTGATAGTATCAGCCACCCGAGTCCCTCCTGAGAATAATACTGAGCCTTCACATTTGTGGCAAGTGCCTGAGATGATCCACAACTTCAGCCTCCGGGTGTAATGAATACTTAGTTAAATCCTGGTTTTTACTTACCTGGAAGAGCTGAAGGAACATCTGTTGCATTGTGCGCTTTGCTCACGTTTGCACGCAGTTGAAGCCAATAACCTGTGGCAGGTTTTCACTTTTCAGAACAATTTTGAAGCATCATTCAAATCTCTTAGCCCTCAGCCACTGTCCTTGGTATAAGAAGGTAAAAAAAACCCGTACCTTTATATCCCTTGGTTTAAATTAAGGATCTTTGATACTTAGAGGGAACTGCTTGACCTTAAGGTTGCATTTCCTAATAGGTGTCTACCAGCCCAGGGGTAGAGGCTATGATAGCCTGAGTATAGCTGCTATACTGTAGCTACAGAGTCTGAGAGGTGCCTGATGTACTGTGGAAAAGTTCACACTTCCTACCCCTTGCCTGCCACAAATCCTCCTTTTTTGTGCTTCTGGCCAGTATAGTATGGTGTTTTAGAACTCAGGTTGCAACCTGCTCTGGCGTATTCTGGGCCTCTATCCCCTCCTGGAGCTGCATGAGAAGTTACTGCATGAAATAGAGTGAAAATTGTATTTAGTCTGGAATCGTAGGGAAGTTTGACATGGTGCTGCACCCATCTCACAGAGAGCTTTCCGCATTGTGCTGGAAGGCAGGCGTATGTTTCGGGGGCAGCTTAGAACCAGACCTGCCACCTTCAGTAGCAGTGGGAGGTGAAAGTCAAGCAAATGCAGCATGCTTTGGGGAGCTGCAGCAAGGTCAGGCTGCCTGGTCCTCACCTCCAAATTCTCTGCTTAAAGTAGTAAGTGTCTTTCATACCAGAAAGATTTTCAGGTAGTCTTGACCATCTCTGATGGTTGCTGTGTTACAGATGATATGCAGTATCTTGTGCCTCTAAGAAGTTTGGGTAATGTCCCCAGAAGCTGTGACTCTGCATCTTCCCGGAACAGCTGTGCCTCACACTGCACATCTGCTCCCCATCGTGCACATTTTAAGGTTGACGTTGGGTTCTGTAGTCAACCATTTTTGAAGCATCATTTTCAAACCCCGTTTCCTTTTATTTCTTTCATTATTTTAATGTTGATTCTCTAATACTTGCAAGTGGAAGTACAGAATCTTATAAAATCACTGAAAGTCGAGGTTGATATGTATTATTCAATGTTACATACTGATGCCATGCTAGGCACAAATCAAATAGGGCAAATCCTCATTAATTCATTCCGATTTTCCAGCTTTACTTGAAGTCTTCTTTTAATTCAAGGAGACTTTGACTAAACACAGACTGAATCAAAAACAAATAATAATGAGGGGTGGGGGTGTTTACATTTACTGTCATAGAGCTGGAGCCCCAGTTTTATTCAAAACCATAGCTAAAAAGTGTCTTAAATCTGCTATGTGACGGCAGCACATTATGCTGTAAAAGTAACATGAAGTACTAAAACCATTAGCAAACCTGTCCCCTGTGTTCTGCTGAACACAAGGAATTACCTAGTAGGCAAAAATTGTTTTAGCTTTTATACTTATTTCACTACTAATTCTGCGGTTGTTTTCACTTTCTCCATTTTTATTATAAGCCTTTGGCAAAAGAAGCAAAACCAAAATAGGTTCCCCACCCAATATATTCCATGTTCTTGAGGCAAGAGAAAGGAAATAGCTTTGCTGTTTGCACAGTGATAGTAAAGGCTGTGCGGGGTAACACTTAAACCTGCAGTATTATAGTCAATATGCCACAGTAGTGTTAGACATATACATAAACAGCATTATTAGTATCTTTAAATGAAGTGCAGTTAGGTCAGGCATGCTGAGTCTCTGTAACCCTTTGAAGTCCTTAAAATGGTAATTTTCCATACTTTTCTTTAAAACATATTACGCACGGGGTATTCTGTTCATCCAAATGTGCAGCTTGACTCACTGAAATAAAGTAATGTAAATGAAATTTGAATTACAGCTGTGTTGTAATAAATAACGTCTGCTTACTAAGACACTGAGTCAAAGACCTAGTTCTCTGTGGAAGGAAAATATTTGTGCGTTGCACTGGAAAAGCTGACAAGCATACATCTGTGTGCTCTGCTTCACATGCTGAACACTAGAAATAATGCAAATTGTTGATTTGGCTAGCAGTAGTCAAAACATGGTTCGAGAATCGTACCACTTTCTGCGTGACTAATTTTGAGAAGCAAATGTAGTCCTGAATACTTTTTTTTTTTTTTTTTAAAGAAGTCTGTTTAGTTTACCTGTCATATTTTGTATTAGTTGTGGTATTAGCTTCAGTCTGGAATGTCTTAAGCAAAGTTCAGTGAGTAAATCAACACTTATTTTTGTCCAAGATGATAGATAACTGATTAGCAAAGCAGGATATGAAATAGGGTATCCTATTATGGTCTGAATTTTTCATGTATGTGCATGCAGCTTTAAATAAACACTTTAGCTTCCTGAACAAGCAACTCTTGTTACAAAGCTTGAGAGGTTTGTATGATAGGCTCCGGGAGGACCTTATTGCGGCCTTCCAGTACCTAAAGGAGGCCTACAGGAGAGCTGGGGAAGGACTTTTTACTAGGGCGTGTAGTGACAGGACTAGGGGGAATGTCTTTAAACTGGAAGAGGGCAGGTTTAGATTAAACATTAGGAAGAAGTTTTTCACTTTGAGGGTGGTAAGGCACTGGCACAGGTTGCCCAGGGGGGTTGTTGAGGCCCCATCCCTGGAGGTGTTCAAGGCCAGGCTGGACGTGGCCTGGGGCAACTTGGTCTAGTGGGAGGTGCCCCTGCCTATGGCAGGGAGGTTGGAACTTGATGATTTTCTGGTCCCTTCCAACCTAAACCATTCTATGATTTATAGGAGGGCTGTTCTAAGAGGAAGTTGCCTGTTTTTCAGTTCCACTGCAAGGTCAGCTCTAGATATGAGCAAAACTGGACTTTCCTCTGTTCTTGTGTTCCAGTTGCATAAGCTATTTGGAGTATGCGCAAGAGTTCTTTCAGAGTCATATGACAATACACCAAAATTTTGAAGAAACCATTTAATAAATGTGGACTGTTTTGCCTCTTTAATTTGTGTATTGGATATGCTTGTAAATTAATACTAGTTTTAAAATTGTAGCCAGACTTTAGAAGACATTTGAAAAAGCAGGCAAAAATGTAGAAAACCTGGATGACCCTGTAACAGACGGTGACGCAATTAATTTTCCAGTGCTCAGATTAAAAAATGAGAGTTTTGAATGAAATAGGAAGGAAATACTTATTCATTAGGAACAGTTGCACAGTACCTAGCCTGGTGCTGCCAGGGGGAGGATGAAAGACTTTTGGGTACTGAATCGTGCTGGCTGGCAGGACTAGAGGAGGCCACAACAGTTTCACCAAATGAGCAAATTAGAAACAGTGCCAGAAATTCAAATTGATGCTGCTTCTCCTTGTGCTATACTTTTCTCAAGCTTTCAGAATGTAAGTCTCACTTTAAGTAGTGCTTAGCACCCCAAGAAAAACCTAGGTAAACTGAGCCTTCTAAGACCAAAACTCTAATTAAAAAAAAAGAAAAAAAAATAGAAAAAGAAAAGGAATAAAAAAAGGATAAAAGAGTAAAAGCTGCTGCCAGCTATCACCTAGGCACCGTCTTGTTTGACATTACAATTTCTTATGTACCCAGAGCATTGCTCCTATGCGTGTCCAGAACTGCCTTTATCTGGATAGCTCAGAGCCTGTTTTCTACTCAGACTTGATTTTGATCCAAGATCTAGACAGTCGAACAACTAAACACAAGGCAGCCCCAATGCAGTGCGTGCTCTAGGAGCATATATAACACATTCTTAGGAAGCTGATAACTTTCCAGGTTTAATAGTTGTTGCAATTTAAACAAGGCTAAAAGAGTTACCTATTGCTATATGGAATATGTATGCAGGAGTACACGTACATACTGCAGGGGACCACTTTTGACTTCTGTACATACAGGTTTATTTTAAAAGCTCTAAGGAAAACTCTGCTGTAAGTGTTAGGTAGGCCATTGCAGATGTGGTTTCCATTCCCTTATCAGCCTGAAAGGACTTATGTTTTCAGTTCCCCAGAGAGAAACTTTCACCTTGGGTTGCCTTAGGCCTTTTTAGTGCTTTCAGTGCTTTCATTGGCACTAGTATGTACTAGAAGTTCTCGGTTTATTCCTACTGCAGTCTCCATAACTTTGCTATTTGTGCAAGTAGGAGGACACCTTTGCTGAGAGACTAATGTCTATTAGCATAAAATGGTATTTTTTAGATGTAATCAGATCTGAAAAAATAGTGTTATAGATATAGGTTACAGAAAGAACGTTAAGTCACTGCAATGAAATCTGAAGTTATATAAGTCTTTATTTAAAATAAAATCACTAAAATTTTTATCATGGTCCACCTGTCAAGCACCTAAAATGGCAATAGACAAAATCAGTCTTAATATAGAGACAGAGCTCTATAAGGGATTTTTTTTTTTTTTTCAGAAAATTTATTTGCTTTAAAAGAAATATCGATGCAGTCAATATATATGGGTGGGCAATCCTTTCTGTAAACTATATTACCACCCAAACTCAATTATCAAACTTTGTTTGCTACAGCTCTCAAGCTCTTAGATGGATTTTTTTTGCACACCATGTCTTTAGTTCAATTTTGGCCTTAGTGGTATCAATGGACCCTAATGAAATCCAGTGAAATCTTTTATGAATGGCTGAAATAAAATTTACCTGAAAACAAAATTCAAAGTGCCTAGGACCTGGTTTCCCACTGAAAGATACAAACAATTTCATTGAGTTTTTCTTACCCAGCAGTGAGAGAAGTGGTTGCCTAGATCCTTTGTAGATTTTTATGTTACTTGATCTGAGTGACAGAATCAACTAATTTTCTTCAAGCAATACATGTTCTCTTTCTGCTTTTTTTATGTTTTTGACTGATTTTTTTTTCCTCTGAAGTCTGTGTTAGGTAATGACGTAATGAGAAAAATACACATTTTTATATTTTAACTTGGAAAAGATCTATTCAGGGGCACAAATTTTGTCCCATCTAGGAGACAAGGTTCATTCTCATATTCTGCAAACTTTTAATAAATCAAAATAATTTCTTATTTGTTTACTTTAAAAATTGCATAGCTTTCTACGTGGAACAAAAGTTATTTTCACTAAATTATTTGAAGTGTACTTCAATATTAAAGAATGGTTTATAATTTCAGACATAAACCAGGCATAACTACCACTTAATTTAGATAAACAAGTGTACTTGGTTTCCTTCCCTCCTCTCTGTACTTTTCTTCCTTTCTTCTTTTTCTCTTATCTATTTGCACAATATGATGTTTACAGTTAAATTATTTGTCTCAGTAATTTTGTTCAAATTTTTGGATTTTTGGCATATATAATGTGCATTTGGACACTGCTCTTTCTCAAGCTTCTTTCTATTTTCACTTTCCAAATGTGCCATACACGTCATTCCTTCTAGCACTTGAAAAACTGCATGCATCTGTTCTGTTTTACCTTATTTTTTCTTGACAAGTAGTACTTTGATCCTTTCACTATGTCAGTCTTACTTAGGTAGTCAAATTTGACTAAAACCAATAGGACTTTGTGTCCAAAATGCTCAGATCTTATACCCATTGAAACTCAATTTAAAACTTTCTCTGAGAATCTTTTGTTGGTGGTTTGTGGTTGTTTTTTTTTTTTAATATACACTAACTATTGTACCTTCTTCAAGTAGCCAATCTCCCTTGGTATGGCAGTGACAGTTTGAAATGAAGCTTCTTGACTTATGCTGTCTCTAGCAGGGCCTGTGACATTCTCTGAAGCAAGATGGAAGATAAGCAAAGACAAAGCAACAATATTAAAATATTTGAGTGAAAATAGTTACCCGGGAAGAAAAAAAAAAGTAATCTGAGGATCCATCACTTTAAAAATATTCTTTTATCTAAGAAAATCCCAAACAAATATCACACATTTAAGATTTCATATTGCTTCACTCTCAGCCACCACCATGACCCACAGTTTACGTCAGAAGTAAACATGAGGAGAAACCAGGCTGAAGCTACAGCTGCTGCTTTGATCTGCTGCCTCATGAAAACATAGTTCTGTCAGATCTGGTCTTCTGAGGCAGTTTTGCACTTCCACGTAAGTGGGAACGAAGCGGGAACAGACAGATGTGAACATTAATTTCAACCTTCAGAATGCCTTCATGCTCAGCGCCAGTTTAATTTGCATTAAGCCTTTTTACTGCAGAGGAGAAGAGATCAAACCCTGGTTTTATCTTCATGTGGACTATTGTGTTTTCAGCTGAAAGCCATGGTTCTCCTGCTTCACCATGAGCTGAATCACAGAGCTAAACATTCTCAAATTTGTATGGGAAGGCACTGAAATATAACACAGACGTGAGACCTGTGGCTTGAGTCCATCTCTGCATGTGATTTCTCAGTCACTGCATCTTTTATTGCTTTTTTACTATTTAGAAGTGACTCTTGCAGAGGTATAGGAAAGCTCTAAAATTAGCTAAGTATAACCATCAGCTCTATTCTCTGGGTTTTTTATGTTTAACAGTTATTGTGATTGGAGAAAGACAGACATATTTGGACAACCAGCCTAAATGTGAAAAACACACTTTTCACAGCACAGAGTTGTAATCTGGCAAGCTGAGTCTCTATAACTTCTAGACCAAATGGGGGTGAGACAGAAACAGCAGCACTTGCGAAGGGCAATCACCTAAGTCTATGCCAGAAGGAGAGCACTACCAGGCCAGGCGTGCATTACCTCGGCAGCCCTTGGGGGTATGGACATAGGGAGCACACACCTCATTCAAAGTCGTGCACCCAGGATGCTATGGATATGGTCCAGAGCAAGGAGACATGTAAAGTGCTGTTTGCTCTGTCTCCAAGAGGCGAACTTCAGCCCTCGCACGGCAGCCCTTCCTGCTCCAAAGTGGTCTACACAGCATAATACTTGAGAGATCACGAAGAATCAGTCAGGGTGTCCGTGCATGCTAAAAATGTCATAGCTTCCAGGCAAGTATTTGGATTAACCTGAATATTTATTCGAGGAATGCGCAAGCATCTGTGCTACAGCAAAAGTCACGCTCAGTACCAGATTCTGGTTACCTCCTAGTGCTTTTTCTCTGTCTGTACAGCCTCAGTTGAAATGTATCACTAGTTTTACTGTTCACTAATTTCCTACTTTACATTTTCAGTCTCATAATGAGAAGCCAGAAATGCTCTGTGGTGATATTCCACTAAATTAGAAAAGGAACACTCAAAGAAAATACTTTGGAAGCATCCTACCCTCTGAAATCACAAATCAAGGATCAAATGCAAAATGTTTCGGAATGTAAAACTGGTCAAATCTTCAAAGGCAAACATTTGTATTCTCTTTTCTCTCATTAGGACACTTTGTCTGCAAGTAATATAAGTAAGCATGCCTGAAGAGTGGCATTGAAGGGGGTTTTTTGGTTATGTTTTTTTTTAAACAAAAATGAAATACGAGGTTTCTTGATGCATTATTTAGTCATTTAGGAGACTATTTTCCAAATTTATAAAAATCATAATGAATTCTTGTTTTAAAATGCCTTTTTCTTTTAATACTGCTTATAATTATCATATACCATGGCATGAATCTCTCTTTCTTAAGTACTTAAATACAGTGTATAATTTAAGAATGAGCCAAATCTCTGTAAATGCCATCAAATAACCTGGACTTGTATAACTAACTTTCCAAGTAGCACATTCTGATTTACTGCTTTGCTGGAAACACAGGCAGGAACAATAGGACTAAAATTTCTTTCAGCGCTGCCTTTTAACAGAGGTGGTGAAGCCTAGGTGTTGAGACAGTCTTTGTTGCAGTTATCATCTCTTTCCAGTATTTTTTTTTTTTAAGTCTAAATCTGAGTTTAGTTCTTTGTGTTCATGTATTTGTCTTCCTTTACATATGTAGCAAAATTTCAGTGGGCATAGGATAGGGCCAAAGTCTTGCTTCACAAAGTATGATGTTCAGAAAATCTTGTTCTCTTTGGCATTTTCCATCTCAAGAATTCAGCAGTCAGTTGGAGAGAAGAATGAGAAGGGAAAATTTCTGGGGCCTGAGCAGCAAAGTTCAATATCCAAAACTGAAAAGACTCCCAGATGAATAAAGCAAACCAGACAACCCAGCAGACGCGAACTCTGGCCCACAACCTGCAGATAAATCTGTTTGCATGGACAATTACCTACACAGTCCAATGATGTCAGTGGAAATCCATGCAGAGGTAAGGATTTGTGGGCAGAAGCTTGGCTCTGCTCAGGATAGGGACGCTGTTCAGGTATTCTGTTTCTTTGTAAAGTGAGACAGACCTTAGGTGCTTGCTGCCATTACATACTTTTACAGTAGACCATGATTCACTTCAAGCCACTCAGAATTGTTGGCTGTAGGCTGAGCTGGTTCCTCCTTCATTACTGGGAAGTTAGTTCCGTATCTTAGAAAAGGGCATGAGTGGAAATGAGATTTTGCATCCTATTATGGTCTCCTTTTTCTTGCCACACAACAAAGCTGTATTCAATTTTGCCCAGTTTTTGGTCATGCATGAGGAGACAGACTAAGAAAAGATGAAACTGGACTTCTAGCAGAGTTTCATGGGACAGTTGACTTATGTAACTAACTCAAAACAACGATGCTATATTTTTTTTACTTTCATGAGAAAATTCATTACTAAGTTCTTTATGCCTATAAATGTTAAAGGTATCTTCTATGCATACTTTGCTATAATCCACTCATCACTTATGAAATATGGAAGAAATGTGTTTTATTCATTTATTCCACAGTGTTGTTATTCCAAACTTAGGTATGTATTTTGTAAATATTTTTAGTTCTCTTTCCTCTTATTGTCTCTATTTGCTTTCTCCTGTCCTGATTTTGTATACCCTTAGCCAAAAAGTAGCAGAAGTCCCATTGATTACTAATGTAGAAGACTGAATTTAGTCTCGGAAGTCTTTAGAGGAAAAAAGAGAAGTTGTCTGAATAATTCAGACTTCCTTGTCTCTTTTTCTTCACGCTATCTTTGCTTTTGTTTTTTCTTTAGACCTCTGTGCTCCTTAAAGTCAGCTTTTTCTCCCTATGTTCAGAATGCTCTTCTGAGAGAGTTTTGTCTCAGAAACCTAAGTTGGTTTAGACTAGATTTTGATGGAGCAAACCTAAAAGATACTGAACACGCAAACTTTTGTCTAAAATGTATAATGTATCTGTCAGGTTCAGACCTTAGTTATTAACTTCAGAAGCTTGTTCTCTTGGTAAACATCAACTTGAAAGGGTCCTGACAGAGTACTAGCTGAGAAAACTGGCATAGTTAGTAAAGAGTAGAAAGAATTGCCTTTTTTTCTGAAGTAAATTATTTTTATTAATGAATCTCCTTCTGGTATCCTGTAAAAATTCTGAGTTTGTGAAGTTGTTCAGGAGGTACATAAGCCTCGTTCTTCAAATGCTTTCAGAATCCATGTATGTATATACTTCATATTTTCCAAGGTTGCAAAGACAAAATTCATACTGAGTGCAAATTGAAGAGCAAGGTTTCTGGTTTGATTTTCATGTAGGCAGAAAGAAAAAAGTAAGCCACATTGTTAACATCAGTTACCTGAAAGTTTTTTCTGAAGTCTCCCTGTGACTAGTTTAAATACATTCTTGTTCCTTACATACTTATTATTTTGTTTTATTTTGTCCTGCCTTTGCACTAGTAGAATTTCCCACTCATCATCTCTTGTTTCCAGGAACAGTTAACAGCCACCAGTCATTTGGATTATAAATATAGTTGGGTAACTTTCAGCATGTATTAATATCTATATGTGAAACAACTGATTACCCTAAATTCAATTTGTTGCATTTGTATGTACGTTCAACTGAGTTCCACAGACTTCTTAAGTAGTTTCATTTTTTAATATAGAGTTGGCTAGGACCAAAGCACATGACTGAGAGGAAGGGGCTCAGGGCTGAGGCGTCTATGCCTGTTGTTCTGCCTGACATTTTGTGTTAACGAGGGTGTGCCATTTAAATCCTGGTTCTTCCATTAGCACACCTCTACCATAGATATTTGGAAGAATTTTTATATATATACAGTTTGAGATACTAGAGTGAAGGCACACTGAAAGACAATGGAAGATCACTATGGTGGTTCTAGCCTTTCCATTTTAGCTTCTAATAGAATATAGAAGGCTAATGATACTGCAAAGTTTTCAGTTAATTATTAAAATATATTTTTGAGATGATTAATTTTAGCTGTTATCTGCACTGCATAAGAATCATGCAAGGAACATCACTACAGGGAATAAGGATAGTAGCTCAATATCACTTGGAGTACCACCACTGTGGCTAGAGCTTCCCATATCCCACTCTGTATGAACAAGGCTATAAAGGGCTCCTAGCCCCTCCATAAGGTATTTCACTGCTTTAATCACTTAAAAAAATACAGACTCCTCTGACTTTGGCTATTACTTTTCTCTGGCATAGCTGAATTATTTTATAGGACACAAACCTTCCCACACTTCAGCTCTCGTCTCTGGCAAGTCAACCAACCCCTGTTCCTACGGAGCCAGAATGTATGGAAAGCAGCCATGCAGCTGACACAAGTTGATTTAAAGGACTGATCTGAGAGAGAAAAGTAATGAGTCCTCCAAAACAGGAGGCTCTCGGAAGAAACTACTGCTGCTGCACATGACTGACCTTTCCATTCATTCCTTCTGGTCTCTGCTAATAGCATCTCAGCCCTCACAAAACATACTTCCAAAAAAACCTTGGACTAAGTGGAGAGGAAAAGCATTTTGTCTACTGTATGCAAACTTTTTACTTCAGGTGTTCATTTGCCATTCAGAAATCCATAGGGTTTGATTTCTTCTTTGCCACAAATTCTTTTTGTCTTTCAAGTACTTACCAAACTGGAACACCAGGGAAATCCTCAAGACCCTTAGACCACGCTGTGCATTTATGCACCATACTGATAGTTACCGCAGTCTTTTATCCTAGCCCCCATTTTAGTCTCCTCTTGTCAGGTTACACAATAGGTAATAATAATGTGAAACAACACCTTTTATTGGTTAGTTTGTGTGCTTGTATTTTACTGCTAGTTGTGTCACAGACGTTGAACGACGTCTGCATGAGCTCAAAGGGATAAAGTTGTTGATAATCTGTGTTGTATTCCAACACTGTTGCTATCTGCACACAAAAAGCGGAGTATTCATGTAGGCTACTGTATTTCTTCTTGCAGGTTTTGTTACTGATTCATCTAACAAAATATTTAGTGAAACCACATGATGATGCCAGTATTTTAATCCCATTTCTCCATTACGTGTTTTTTGCATAGAACTGTTCACATCCTGATAAAGATTCAGAGTATTTAATTTAGAGTATTAAGTTTAGTCTAATAGATTACATTAAATTTAGTCTAAATAGGTTAGATGAACACCCAGAAGGTAGGCCTTTAGACAATGCAAGGCACTTCTGTGAAATGTTGTCCTGACTTAAGTGGGACTTTTCTGGTATTTAATACCATGTGTAAAAGCTTTGCTGAACTAGGACATTGTTTAACTATAATATCCTTCTTGCTTTTACAGAATTAGGAGCAAATATGGGAAAGCTAAACAAGACAACCTCAAACAAGGCCTGTGCAACTTCCCTGGTATATTAATCTCTAGACAGAGAAGAGAAGAGAAACAAAACCAGAAGCAACACCTGAGAAATGGAATTCAAAGTAAGTGTAAGTAAAAGGCTTCTCTTGAAAGATAACACAGAAAACTTTTGAATATATTTAAGCCAGAGACATTTTTCATGTTTCTTATTAACATTAAATCCCAATAGCCTATAAAGAATAAAGAGACAGTTGAATTATTTTTATTTTTTTTTAATGATTTTAACATTGCTAGCTTCAAAAATCTCCTAACCTCTATTTCCCACATTGCAACTAAGACTAACGCCTGTAAGGCTAAACTTCATTGCAGCCACAGAGTAAGCATCTCTGAAAACAGCAGAAGTTAAGGCTGCTACAGTATCCTATGGTGATGGGCTCTTAATTTTCATATAATAGATAGTATTTTTGACTATTTTTTTTGCTCCTGCAAGTAAACTCCCTGTGTTTAAGACATGCCGGACTGGAAGGTTAGTGTTATGATGCCTTTCCTAAGTGGGACTCCTGTATGTTTTCTTTCCCATATAATTTTTGTAGCATCGTCATCTTTTATTTCCAATTTCTGAAGGCAAGACTCAAGTCTTCTGTAATCCATTAGACTCTCACAGTATCTTTTCCTAATCTCAGCCATAAATAATTTTCTATCTTATTTTTCAGCTTTGAGAACAATAAGCATAGTTTTCTATTGTAATTACTGGAGGCAATCTCAGTAAAAAGTGCAGGAGCACTGACTCATTTATACATCTCTGAACTTTTCACAACCTTGGAAGAACAAGCAATTCTAAAGCTACACACCTCTTAGTGTTTAAGTTACAATTAAACAAATCCATGTACCAACAGATCTGAGCCCGATTATTCATTCAGGGTTTTGAAATCCTTATTCTTCCTGTATATTTTAATTTCTAATTTGCCAAATGTAGAAAAATACAGCTTAACCAAGGTAGGGCTGGCAGACCGTGATAAATCATGCTTTTGCAGCTTGTGATGATTCTCTGCTTCCTTCAAATTGGCCATTTTGGGGGCATTAGGTATCATTTTGGTGTTTAAACCTCTGAGAAAACAGAGCCTGAAATGGAGAACTGAGTTGAAACAGGTAATGCTTGGATCTGAAATGTGCATACCCCTTTAAGAACATGGCGCTTTGAATGGAAGGATGAAGTATAGCTGAGGCAGTGCACAGATGGAAAGGATGATACCCCAGGTTTGTCATTCAGTATGAATGAAGTTTGCTGAAGCTCTAGCTCATGACTGGCCTAAAGTTTAAATGTTGAGCAATAAATGAAGAGCTAGAAAGTACTTTGAAAGAACAGAGAGAAAGAATTGGTTATGTGATGCTTTATATGATGCTGAAATACACAGCAGACAACAATTAAATGTATCTTGTTAGGTTTTCTTTTCAGAAAATTGTTGTTTGTGTTTTGGTACCTTCTGATGAGTGTGTCAGATTATTCCTTCTTAGCCCAGTTATTTCCAACAACCATAACCAAACCAGCTAAGTTTTGCAAAAGAAAATCTTCTGGACTTTCTAGTGATTATTGTCCATAATACGTCCATAAACTGCTCATTCTATTTTTTTAAAGGTTTTGAACCTTTATCCAACATAAAGGCTTCAAACAATCACGTGACTTTTATGTTTATGCAATCTTACATTATAATTTTAAAGGTTGAGGAAAAAAAAAACAAACACAGAAAAAGTCACAAGGAAAAACTGAAACAATTCTGAAACAAACAAGTTCAGGTACAGTATATATTAAATATTTGGGCACTTCTCTGCCCATTTCTGACCCAGCCCTCACTGTTGCTTTGGGTAAGTTCCAAGTTTATCTCAAAAGTCAGAGGGCACTACTTGTTCCTGGCATATGACGATCAGGGTGCTGCACACCAAACAGTGACCGTACAGATGGGAAACTGAATGCTTTTAGGGAAAATGTGGAAAGGAAAGGTTCTGTTTCTTTCCATGTCCCTGTTGCTTGAGCACAGAGCAATTTCATACCTTTGTGCCCTGGTTGCCAGAGGGGGGCTTTGAGATCACACATTGTCTAGAGAACAATGATTTGACCAACATTCCTCAGCCTGAAAAGCAAATGGTTCAAGGAAGCTTTTCTGGTGGTTTATAAAATGATGAAAAGAATAAAAGAGATAAAGAAGGAATGGTTCTGTGCTGCCCCGAGCTAGAAAGCATTGAATGAAACTAGCAAGTGGTAGTATCAAACTACTTAAAAGGATTATTTATTCACACAGCACAGTTCAAATTGCCAAGGCCGTGGGCCTTGTCATGGGATGCTCTGAATGCTGTTTGTATAGGTTCAGAATGCCCTTGGAGAACTCACAGGGAAAAAGAAACCAGAAAATCACATTTGGAAGCTATTAAACACAAAACACCACTTGTGGCTTAGGAAATCCCTTAGCTGTAAATCGCTAGAAGCAATTTTACTCCGGGAGAGTATCAGTTTGTAATTGCCCTGCTCTGACACTCTTCCCAAGGGATCTGCTGCTGGTCACTGCTCAAACCAGAATATGGGACTAAAAGGACCTTTAGTCTGGTCCAAAATAGGGAAAATGATGTTTTTGTTCTCAGTAAGTGATACATACTGTGTTTTCCTGAAAAATCCATGAGACAGTGGTTCATCATTAAAAGGGCAGTGTCAAGTGAAGTTAAATATGTTTCTGACCGTGTAATACACTCAATGAAGGAAAGAATGTGGGGTTTGGAGTAGTGAACTGTCAGTCAGACTAATTAACTCAGTGATAAATCACAACTGCCTGATAATTCTGTAGAAACATCTCTTCACATAACGCATGAGCTGGATGTATCACATCACATGTTTACAAAGAAGTTTTGCCTAGGAGAGTACCAGTTTTCTTAGCTGTGACCTAGATTCCCTGTTACGTTTGTTTCTTCATGAAATAAGGCCACAGTGAGAATGCTAGTCTGTGTGTTAGTCTTAAATTACTAGAAATATCTATCAATCAGGTGATTTCTCTCATGAATCTTCAGGCATCTAGTATTTACAGCTCATTTAAATCTACAAGTGTTAATAACCTCATTGGGCAACTATAGGACTACATGAAAATATAAATAAATAATCAATATTTATTATAAGAAAAAGCATTCAAGATTTTGGCTATCTGTCTGAAGCAGAGTGAAGCAGTCCCTCCCACTACTGAGTTCTTAAAATTGAAATCAGTGTCATGACAGCAGATTATTTCAGGGAATACTGGGAGGGACATGGTGAGGGAATAAAGGAAATTATTTATATACTGTAGAGGATACATAAGTATATAATGTAGTAACCATATATCTATGACTGCAGAAATAAAACATGCACTGAGTTCATAGGTTTTGTAGGGCTTTGTGTACATCACAGTTAGTGGTGACAAGAACAAGACCAGGGAATTTAAAAAGTTGCTGTTACAGTTATCACTGTGCTTACATAAGAATAGCACATAGCATTATTTTTCACAATTACAGGAATTTGCGGAAATAAGAATATGTAAAAACAGAATAAAATTTAAGCTCTTAGAGAAAAGAGGACACTCATTTTTAATAATGACTTTGTGTCATCAGCTTAGGACATGAAGAAGTAGTTTGCCTGCATAGAAGCCAACAGCAGATGAAATTTGCCATGGAGACAGAGCGAGCAAGACGCAGCCCATACAAATATGCACAGTATGTTATTTTAATTAATTCCAAAGGTTATAATTCAGAAAAGATTTTCAGCCTGTTCTTTTAATGTACTGAATAGACCCATTTCAGACTCTTCATTCTGTACAAGAGTAAAAGACTAATCATGGTTTGCTTTATTTGTTTTCTTTGTTTCTAACAAGTCTTTGGTTAAATGATGAGCAGTTGAGAATATGGAAGTGTTAAACCCCTGCAATTTTCATGGTAGAGTAAGCCTGATCCAAAAAGTATTTAAGCAAGTATTCAACCGCGCTTAGATCTCATACCCTCAGCTTTCTACGTTAGTTAAGAGTCCTATTCTGTTTCCTTACCGATTAACTGACCAGTACATTTTGATTTAAAACTTTTATCTAATCTGCCCGAGGAGAAGACGCTGAATTGGCTATTTTGTTCTTTATATTACGTCTGTTTTTTTAAAATGAGGTCCATTTCTTTTGATAGACTGACACAAAATTTACAACTAGTTAATACTGAGTTGTGACAACAGCTGGTTTTTAAGGGAATGGATTTTGCATAGTATGACGTTCCCTGCTGGTTACATATTCTCTTCTCCCATTTTCAAGTTGTCATTTCACTGTCACCTCTGTTTAGAGTTGCTTAAATCTAGCCCAAACCTCCCCACACTTACTGTAATGCTGGATGGTGTCAAGAGTCAGAAGTCAGGCAAGGTATCTCCTTTCATTTTCTGTTATACTGACACTCAGTTTAATGCTTTGCAATATCACCCATTGAATTAGTTCATGTCTGTTTACCCCAGTATGGACATTTGGATACATAAGTACCCATGTAATAATGTAGAACAGTGTTTATTTACTTTTAATTCCTAATTCCCGGACTACGAAGTGTGAATATGAAGGTACTCACACAGTGGATATCTGTGTGTATTTTATAAACAACCCCAAGTGATCATAAATAAATACTGAGATTGTCTCTGGTATAAAACATACATTTACTAAAATCGTATTCCTTTACCATCCTTGTGGATAATTTATCTCTAACAAAAAAAGCAACACCAATTCAAGGAGCAGTACTATCTAGCAGAGCTAAGAGCTGTATAATTTTTACTGGCTTCTACAACACAGAGCTTTACAAAAGGTTCAATATAAAATCTAATGCTACCCACGCTGTCAGGAAATATATTTTCCCTTAGGTAGCATCTCACATCCCCTAAGAAAACATGTGGTCTAAGAACTACAATCCTTTAAGACCACATCATGTTGCTTTAAATTCATCAAGAGCAGCCTTAATTTAACTGTTTATATTCATAGGATATATGAGTTTGTAACATAGTCCTATTACTTTGAAACTTTGCGTCTTGATTTCTAAATCAACACTGTATAGAAATCTTTTAAGTTAGTAAATGTGTTTCTTGCCAAACCAAGCAGCAGCAGCTGCTTTCTTCAAGGTGTTCAGTATTTAAAACCTACCACTCAGTCTGTATAGAGGACACTTCGACACCGTGCAGTATCATCATCCGTAGCTGCTCACAGCTGCAGAATGGCCCCATCTGAGAAGACTGCCTTTACATAGACATCTTCCAATCCAGAATCTGTTCCACAGGGCCCAATGTTGGCACAGAAATTAAAAAAAAAAACAAAAAAACCAAAAAAAAACCAACAACCAAACAAACACAGACCAGCAGTTGTGTGTTAGCATCTGCCATAAAAAAGGAACCCATTCATTGTCTCTGGTGAAGACTATTGCTCTTACCAGGAGCATATGGTGTTGTAACTGAACATCACAAAGCTTGCACGTGGAAAATGCTGCCAGACCTTTTGTTTACAGTATCATGAAAAAAAAAGTAGCAAGTAGGAACTGGAAATTGTAATGCCTAATAATTTGTTCGCTCCTTTTGAGCCAAATCATGTACAGAATGACCTCTAACATATATTAGTAGTTCTTTTCTTGCCCAGTCTTTGAGGAAAGATCAGACTTCTGACTGTTGTACCTTGGAGTACCTTTACATTCAGTTCATATTTCAACTACTATACAGGCAGTAGAAAGTGGAAGCATTATCGGTGGAACCTACTTGACACAAGTAGTTTTGAAGCATCTCATTTTAGTAAAACTCTCGAGATTTGGAACAAAAACTGTTGCACAATTTCCTTAACAGCCATACTGTCCAGGAAGGAAGCAGGTAGGAAGTCATCTATGGCACAAAGTCTGACTGAATTTGAGCATACTTGCCTAAAAAATTATTACCATTCTTAGAGCATGGTAACATTGTTTGCATCTTTCTGTGGCCTGCTCGTGTCCATCAAACTTTCACTGCTTTCACTCAAGTGCCATGTTTCCACTTCACATAGATATAAGTGCCGGGCAGAGCCTTCCCTACGTGTCAGCCAGCTCACATTCACACCTGGCAATGGTTGGGACTACTCAGAAATCAGGGGATACACAAAGATTGAAGGAATTTTATCTAAGAAGATTTCAAAATCATTTAACAAAGATTTCCATATCACTAATTTGCAATGAAAACAATCCAAAGTAAACAATAGCCAATATCCAAGGAAGGCATATTTCTTTTGAGGAGCAAAATATGTACCAGGCAAGAAGCAGACTTGTAATAGGTCCTGAAATGACTAAATCAGTGGATTCTAACCCAGGCCATGAGAACAGCACCAGTAACCATCTTGAGTGGAGTTGTCAATGAGAATAGTACAGTTGCTCAAGAGCTCCAGTAAAACAATTAAGCTAAATGTAACCAGATAGTTTAATTTGGTTTTATACTTCAAATCTAAATAGTCCACAAATCCCTGTAAGGTCTTATGACACTTTTTCATTTTCATCTTCTTAGTATGCTACAAAGAAACGGTGCAGAAAGAAATGTTTTAGTAGAATTCGGGAAGTAGTTTAGCAAAGGATTATTTTGACTGGTCTTCACGTGTAAGAGTATGCTAAAAGTCTGAATTTCTAATAAAAGTAGGAAAGTGAAGGAGACCATTGCATTTGTATCAAATATGAAGTGAACAATTAAAAAATATTATCCAGATTATTGAAAACTGAAAAAGTTGATGTGTCATGCTGTTCTCCATTGTTCCATCCTTGGCATACAGGAGGGAAATACTTATTGAATTTGCTAAATGCTGTAGTCAAAACAGCTCTCTGGTTTGGCCTGTGTGTAGATATCGCCTACTGCTCTGGATGCCATCAAATGCTGTGTCAACAGTTCATAAGCCTGCATGGAGAATTATTCCTCTCTTTTACAAAAATTGATAATTTTCCAAACAAGCTCATCTTCAGTTGGCATTTTAACAAAAAAGACCGCTCTCTTGAGTATACTCACATAATCTTGGAGCCTAGCAGTGGAAAGGGCTTATTAGGTGATGTAGTTTACCTGTCTGCCAGTGCATGACTGTGCACTACAGTGCAGTTTTTAATTCTTTGGCTATCAGCATTTTGTGCCATGTAGAAAGCAAAGCATGATTTGTCAGTTTAGGCAAAAATTCTGTGGAGAAAGACCTCTCATTTGCAGATTCTGCACATCTTGTTTACCTTAGCCAATATCAAAACGGGGAGATGTTGCATGTTCTCTTTTCAGACTGAGACCACAACCAGTGTTTTTAGCTTAAAATTACATCAAAACTGGAAAAAAAAAAAAAAAAAAAAAAAAAGCTTATTCTTCAATTGTTCATCTAATTCATTTGCATCAGAACTTTTGTAGTTCACTCTCTAGGTGGTAGAACAAAACGAAGAGTAAAATTAACAATTTAAACTGTTCAGAAAGACAAAGTTTTCTCTCTGTTTCTTTCAGCGGGGCTTTGCCTTTGTTGACATAGTCCCCAGACCACTTCTTGTCTTCAAGAAGTTGTAACAATGTAGTGGTGAGGCTCTGTGGGCCATCTTCTACACTATCTCAATCCTGATTCAGCTCTCCTTTCCTGCACAAAGGCTGACTCTTTCTGGATTGTGACATCTTTACAATTACTGTGCTCCTGTCAGTGGAATCTTAATGAAACTTGGTCCCCGAAACCAGGCTCTGGCAAACCTTTCATCAATGTAGCAAGGTAAAAGGTAGTTGAGGATCCTCAGAAGATCTATCATAAAAATCAGTTTGCTCTGCTACTTAAAATCCTTTTAGGCATAAGGTTTCTAGATAATCAGACATTAGTGTCTTTTTCTAGTTGAATGTACATAGTACATCCAAAGTTTCTGCTGCTATGCTCACAAAGTTGTAGAGCAGCTTTGGTGTATTAATGTCTGCATAGATATCCAGGGTCTGCTCTTTATTCTTTCCCTCATCTTTTAAGGCATTTTCAAACAAACTGCAACTGATCTGTTCCAAATGGAGAAGACACTAAATTACTTCTCTAAAAACCTGTTCAGTGTCTTTGTTTGAGGATTCTGAGCAACTTTTTATTATTTCAAGACTCAAGATATAAGACCCCAGAAATTGCTCTCCTCTAAGTTTTGCTGTTTATCCACCAAATCAATTGCTTAATATTGGACACATATTGTGTACTATTAACACATGGTATTGCGCATTTCAATTCTCTTTAATTATTGTAAAAGCCTTGGAGAAAAAAAAAGCCAGTGTAAATGCATAATTATATAAAATACTGTTACAGAATTGAACACAGTTTCTACACAAGGTTAGAAAACACGTTAAATGTCAAGAGATGGTTATGCTAAGATATACTTTATACACAGAAGCAATTGTTTGTGACCTATATAAACTTAGTAGTTCCACAACCAGTTACATTTTTAATTCAGTTCACATCCTCTCCTAATACTAATTTCTACATTGCTTTGAATGCTTGGTCTCCATTATAGCAAGTGAAAGAGATTCAAAAACAGAAATCAAGAGGAACCTTCACAATACCTTGAAGGACATCTATGCAGAAAGCAGGAGAAATTAGTTCAAATCCTTCCACCAAATTAAGAAAGTAATTTTGAACTTTGGTCTTCTAATATATCAGTTATAATAATAAAAATGTCTTATTTTTATATTTGAGATAGGACATAAACCTTAGGACATCAAACTGCAAATTCTAATCCATTTTTTTCAGGCTCTGGGGCATTTGTTCTGGATGTGGATGCCTTAAAAAGAATACCCTATAGCTGAAAAAACCCCAACAACCAACCACAAAAAAAACCCAGTGATTCATTCTGAACTGATTTATTTTGTTTGGCAGCTGAAACTTGTTTGCCTCACCTTATTTATAATATACATTTAGTAGTCATTACAATATCGAAAGTTACTGACAATTTACATGTTTTCTAGAAATAAGAAGCCAACTGCTCATTTTTTCCCAGGCTTTTACAGATCTAATTGCTATCTAATCTAATGTCCACAAACCCATTGTAAACACAGACTGATGCAAAGTAAACACTGAAGCCTCAGTATCAGATAAACAGAACACTGAAGATTTAAATTTTTTTCTAGGCAAGTCCTCCCAACTTAATTTACAGCAAACTTTCCATATGTATCAATTTTCATGGGACTTTATAAACTTTGCATTGTTTTCTTTGTTGAAGTCTACAGTTTTGCTGACTGTAGAGGGGCTTTGATGATACTTTCAGTACATTTGAATTCAGAAAGTAAAGGAGGTGCTGTATATTATTTAATACAAAGGTCAAGAAGAAAATATTTTTCACTTCTTCCTAAAAAAGAAAAGAAACACTTTAAGAGAAATGTCTTAACTTTTGTGAGAGCTTTTGTATTGTTTTTGCAAAACTTTAATGCTTCTCTGACGTTAAGACTTCCACAAAAGAGAGGACCGTTAGTGGGAACTTTTGTAGACATACAGAAAAAGTTGTATCTAAATATTGCCCTTTTGCTAATTTTAGAGAAGCTAGGAAAAAAAGCCTGGAAAGTGTCTTTTAATGAGCTGGGTAAGGGCATTTGATAATTAACATTGTAGTGGAAGATAGTGAAATGTTTTGTAGGAAAAAAAGATTATGGTATTAGGGAAGACCAAAGACCAAAGACTTAGGGAAGGTAAAGTATGAGGAGTTATCACTAACTTCATGTCTAGATAATACTATGGGTGTTTTTAGGAAAAAATAATTTTTAAGCAAAGTAAAGAAATCGTAATTTTATATACTCTAGCATAGATGGAAGCTAATTTTGGAGATGCAATATAGATATCTAGTTACATGGGGTTTTTAACTGACTCAGAAAACTCAGTCAAGCATAGTTTGAAATCTTCTAATTAGAAAATACCATCGATGTTCTTATTGAAAAGATTGCAGGACATGGTGCATTCGTGATTTAAAAAAAAAAAAAAATCCCTTACATTTTTGCTTAGGTTTTCTGATTAGAAAATATAAAATAGCACCTTCGAAGACAGAAATAAAACAGGACAGTGAGTAGGGCAGAGGTGTAAAAGTCAGCCCAAAATGGAAAAAGCAGATGTGGCCAGGATGAAGGAACTGCAATCCAAACATTCCAGAGAAATTTGCAACAGCTTTTGGAAACACTCCCCTACATAATTAGTGCTCAGTTTTGTGTGTTCTGATCATCAAAGTGATTTTCAAAGTTGAGAATTCAAAGACATTCAACCCTGATGCAAATTCCTAACCTGCTTTCACCCTGATTTTAGTCAGACACTCAGTAACTAATCAATCAACATATTAATTTAAGGTTTTCAGATAAACTAATGTCCACCCGTTGCATATCATAAAAATTTCTCCGCATTACCATGTATGCATATGTCTGCAACATCAAAAATACCAATTCATCCAGGTGGATTAGAACAGTCCCTGAGTTTAAACACATTATTTCTGCTCTCGATAGGTTCATAAAGAAATGTTGCAAAAAATACATGTCCCATGAAAGAAATCTCCAGGCAGTTTTTCAGTCAAGACATTGGCTGTAAATTTTCCAAAAACTTCAAAGCAGCTTTTAAATGAATATGTGTCCTTCAAGAAGATCATATGCAGAAAAATACATTCACCGTAAGGTCATTTTATTCCTAGACATGCCAGAAACTTGCTTATGTGAGTGGATCGGTGAAAAGTTAGCAGACAGATCAATACCTCTCTGTTTCTGCTGCAGCAATGTCTGAAGTGACTGGCTGGTCATTTTGTGGGTGGTTCTTTTGCTTTTCAAAATCTCAACTGAATAGCTACAACTCTGCCCAGGCCCTGTGCTTCCCAAAGTACACAGAGATTGGGGACTGGATAACTAACAACTGTAAAATAATTTGGACATCCAAATGTGCTTTCGCAGGCAGTCATGTCAAAAAACAGACCAAACCTTTGAAGAACAAGGCCAGTTAATAATAAAATCAGATAAAACCGTATTGTTTTAAAATATACTATATATTTAAAAAAAAAAAAAGCAGAAAGGGCGGTACACCTTAAAGAAGTTCCATTTTTTGAAAATGTTGGTTTGTATTGGGGTAAACAGGGTGGCAGTTAATGTTTTCAGATAGGGAATTTTAGATTTTGGTAGATGAGTCAAAGACAATTAAGAATAAAGATCTGGTCCAAGAGAATAATCTAAAAACATAAAATTATATAAATAGGCACTCAAAATTGCAGAGAAATATATAACTGTTATTGTCCTGTTAATTAAGAAAATAAGATATTTGTCTGATATTCAAATATATATTATAAAAATCAATTGAATTAAAAACCACACCTGATTTCCAAGGTCGTTTTATTGAGAAAATTTTTTAAAATTCAAAACTTGCACACCCCTAAGCTTCCAGATGCACTAAATTTCAAAGGCTAGAGGTCGATGAAGTGTTTTTGTTGTAGGGTTATCTCATTCCACAGTGAGTTCTGGAGCACGAATGCGTGAGTCCTTATATTAATTTATTTCAGAATTCATACATTGCATTTATTAATTTGTCAAAATGTCTGACCCCAACTCAGAGATTGTCATGTTCTAAAAAAAATGTACTGCTCTGCTGTTACCGGCTTTGCCCCATGAGATTGGAGACAGGAGAGGGCAGCAAAGCTGCTCCTGCCCTCCTGCACGCTCCCACCATGTCTCTCCGCTTGCAGAGCAGAAAGGCTCCAGGGAGGCCGGCCAGGCTGAGGTGTCAGCCCTTCTGTATTTCTGCTCTGTCATGGTGTGATGTGAGGTCGTGGTTTTCTTCCATTCGCAGAGTTCGTGGCTCAAATATTTGTCCACCTTTGCCTGAATAACTGCCTGCTCTGGTTTCTACCAAACCCTAATAGTCCCCACATCCCTTTCCCTGGTCACTCCAGCAAGACCCAGCCTACGCACCTTGATAGTTCACTCCTTGAATACCTGAGCTTTCTGTACATTTTTTACAGTTATCTGTTTTGACAGATAATTGTTTTGATAATTATCATTAGTCATGTTTGAAGGGAGAACAAAAAGGCAGAACTGCCCCGTTACCTCAACAGGGGTTAGATGATAACTCATTGCAGACAAACATGCCTTCATGGAAATAGAGCTGTCTAAAGATTAAGATCACTAGTGAAAGTATTCAAAATATTTGTGTTAATGTGTGAATACATCACATGTGAGAGGAGTGTTTTGCAATACTTATTTTACAGTCTCATACGTGTGAAGACCATTTTACAATACTTATGGCTTAAACATTACAAGGTGTCCTTAAAAGCACAGATATTTATTATAGCTGAAATTAGCGCTAAAAACGTGAAACTTGAATAGTTGCCTTGAATTTGACCTAATTGTCAAAGCAAAAGGCAAAGAAGAAATACTGTAAACTCTTTGCTGCAAACTTTTCTGTTCATGCTGCAAATGTACTTGCGGTGAAACAGCAGCACACGAGGAAGCACCAATTTGGATGTCCTTAATTTTTTATTGTATTAAGCAGTAAAAAAAAATAAAAAATCATTAGTGTGATGACTGTGAAACCCTAAAATGGTAAAAGAAAGAGCAGCTTCTAGCTCTTGATTCCTTCAAGGAAGCTGAGAGACTGCAGGGTCAGCCAACTAGAGACTTATTTATGCAAAGTGTCTAGTTTGTGCATTGCTGGCTGACCGTGGGATTGCTTTATAGCTCTGTGGGGACAGGGTTGAGGGCTTTGGAGAGCAGGCTCTTCAGCTATCACAAGTTTGACTAGCTCATCTTAAACTTCATTTTTGAGGTTTTTCCTTTTGTCCAACTTGACTCCAGATGGTAGCTGTGCTCTCTGTTAATTAGATGATGTGTAACTAGCCAATCAGAAGCACCAAAAATGAAAACGCAGTGAGTGAAAATGGCAGGTATATACACCATCCAAATGCTGTTGGGAGCCTTATCTTTTAGAGGTGCCCACAGATTCCTACTGTTGGAAACAGGGCAATATGTACAGCAGTCCTATTTCTACCTCCTAGTAGAAACCACGAGCTGCTTTACAAGACACCAGGTCTGCTGGCAACAGATGGGGAACGCTTATCTCAAAGGGGGAAAAGATGAGCTAGCGGGGCTCATTGAAAGGTCTTTAAACTAGACTCGAAGGGGATTGGGGATAAAACTGGTCTTGCTAGTGAGGAGCCAGGGAGTGGCTTGCTGGTACTTGTGGGACACTGTGGTAGTAAGGTCTTATAGTCGGCCATCTCCGGGGAGGTGGGGGATGGTGATCCATGCAAAGACACAAAAGTTGATAGGCTGATAACTATGGAAGCATCTGAGACTGATCTGGTGGGAATTAGGGCTTCTCCCTTCAAGAAGGCAGCAGGATCATTAGCCCAGCTGAAGTGCATCTATACCAGTGCACGCAGCATTGGCAACAAGCAGGAGGAACTGGAGGCCATTGTGCAGCAAGAAAACTACGATATAGTTGCCATCATGGAAATGTGGTGGGATGACTCATGTAACTGGAGTGCTGCCATTGATGGCTACCAACTTTTCAGAAGGGACAGGGGAGGAAGGAGAGGCAGCGGAGTGGCCCTCTATGCCAGGGAGAGATATGAATGTCTAATACCTAATGACGGTGATGATGCGGTCGAGTGTCTATGGGTAAGAATCAAGTGGAAGTCCAACAAGGCCGATATCACGGTGGGAGTTTGTTACAGACTGCCCAATCAGGAAGATGAGGCTGACAAAATACTCTATAAGCAGATGGGAGAGGTTTCATGATCGCTACCTCTTGTTCTCGCTGGGGACTTCACCTTCCCAGATGTGTGCTGGAAGAGAGGGAACAGTCCCAGAAGTTCTTGGAGTGTGTGCAAGATAACTTCCTGACACAGCTGGTGAAGGAGCCAACTAGAGAGGGTGGCCTCCTGGACCTGCTGCTTGTTAACAGAGAAGGACTTGTAGGAGATGTAATGGTTGGAGGCCATCTTGGGCATAGTGATCATGAAATAATAGAGTTTTTCATTCTGGGCAAAGTGGAGGGGATTAGCAGAACTGTCCTCTTGGACTTCCATAGGCCAGACTTTGGCCTGTTCAGGAGACTAATTGGCAGAGTCCCTTGGGAGGCCATCCTGAAGGGAAAAGGGGTCCAGGAAGATTGGGCATGCCTCAAGAAGGAAATCTTCAAGGCACAGGAACAGGCCATCCCCAGGTCCCAAAAGATGGGCCAGTGGGGTAGAATACCAGCCTGGCTGAACACAGAGCATTAGCTGGAATTCAGGAACAAAAATTGCTTCTATAAATACATTAACAACAAAAGGAGGACTAGGGAGAATCTTCCTCCTTTACTGGATGCAGAGGAAACACAGTGACTAAGGATGAGGAAAAGGCTGAGGTACTTAACGCCTTCCTTGCCTCAGTCTTTAATAGCAGGACTAGTTGTTTGTTGGGTACCCAGCCCCTTGATCTGGAAGACAGGGATGGGCACCAGAATGAGGCCTCCATAATCCAAGAGGAAATGGTCAGTGACCTGCTGCACCACCTAGACATACACAAGTCTATGGGGCCAGATGAGTTACATCCAAGAGTGTTGAAGGAGTTGCCGGATGTGCTCACTAGACCACTCTTCATATTTTATCAGCAGTCCTGGCTAACCGGGGAGGTCCCAATGGACTGGAGATTAGCAGATGTGATGCCCATCTACAAGAAGGGCCAGAAAGAGGATCCAGGGAACTATGGAACTGTCTGACCTCAGTGCCAGGGAAGCTTATAGAGCAGATTATCTTGAGTGCCATTAGATACTATTTACAGGACAACCAGACAATCTCAACATGGGTTCATGAAGGGCAGGTCCTGCTTGATGAACCTGTTCCCCTTCCATGACAAGGTGACCCACTTGGTAGGTGAAAGAGAGGCTGTGGATGTTATTTACCTAGACTCCAGTAAAGCCTTCGATACTGTTCCCCGCAGCATTCTCATGAAAAAACTGGCTACCCAAGGCTTGGACAGGTGTATGCTCTGCTGGATCAAACACTGGCTGGATGGCCGGGCCCAGAGAGTGGTGGGGAATTGAGGTAAATCCAGTTGGGAGCCA
>NW_009649570.1:998575-1135653 GCF_000708025.1 Charadrius vociferus
GTTCGGCACTTGGGCCACAACAACCCCATGCAACGCTACAGGCTTGGGGAGGAGTGGCTGAAAACCTGCCCTGCAGAAAAGGACCTGGGAGTGTGGACTGACAGCTGGCTGAACATGAGCCAGCAGTGTGCCCAGGTGGCCAAGAACGCCAATGGCATCCTGGCCTGCATCGGGAATAGTGTAGCCAGTTAGGTTAGAGAAGTGATTGTACTTGACACTGGTGAGGCCCCACCTTGACTACCGTGTTCAATTTTGGGCGCCACGATATAAGAAGTACACTGAGGTGCTGGAGAGGGTCTAGAGAAGGGCAATGAAGCTGGTGAAAGGTCTTGAGAATAAGTCTTATGAGGAGCGGCTGAGGGACTAGGGGTTGTTTAGTCTGAAGAAAATGAGGCTGAGGAAAGACCTTATTACTCTCTACAACTACATGAAAGGAGGTAGTAGAGAGGTGGGTGTTGGTTTCTTCTCACGAGATACAACCGATAGGACAAGAGGAAATGGTGTCAAGTTGTGCCAGGAGAGGTTTAGGTTAGACATTAGGAAAAACTTCTCCACTGAAAGGGTTATCAAAGACTGGACCAGGCTGCCCAGGGAAGTGGTTGAATCGCCATCCTTGGATGTATTTAAAAGCTGTCTAGATATGGTGCTCAGGGACATGGTTTAGAAGTGGGCCCAATAGAGTCAGATAACAGTTAGACTTGATGATCTTAGAGATCTTTTCCAGCCATCACGATTCTATGATTCTATGCTCTCTTGGGACAAATTGATAGTAATTTTTTTTAAATTCTTTTTTATGCCTGGCAGGGCACAATTTGCGTGCGTTTCAACCAAGGAGATCAAGCCAGCCTAGACACTTAAGTGTAACTTTTGGGAAGTCAGAAGCACTTCAACAGTAAGGAATGTGGTAAGTCTCTTTGTATTGACATGATAGGGCTGTGATATTTATACTATGTTTGATGTATTCAGGGGTCTGGCTTATGTATTATTCAGCTCATTGAAAAGAATACACTGTGTTTAAAAATTGCAGAACACAGTGTCTTCTCATTTTCTTCTACATCCAACATCATTTCCCACAGCCATCCCTGAAGTAGTAGGAATAATTCTACAGTGAGAGAATATTATTTCTTTCATGTGCCATTTTTGCCTGACTCTTCCGCAGAAAAAGAATATAGAACAAGATTCTTACTTGTTTATGTTTTCTTTCCACTGTTCAGTTCATTGAAAAGACCTTGAGTGTTTATAAATGTAATTCATACCTACTTTAACACTTGTATAATGAGCATGTATGTGTTTTGGACTTCTCATTTATTCTAAAAAGAATCTTCAAAATTTCCTTTCAGCTTGAAACCTATCAGAATATCAGACGTCAATATCAGTTCCAGAAAGAACCATATGCAGTGTTTCTGGGAAGGACTAATAGCTATTTTCCCCTTTTGAGGGGTTATTAGCTCTGAATGAATAGATTAAATCTGGCCTGGTCATTGTACTCCAAAATAGCCAATGCACTGAGTCCCAAGGAAAACTAGTGCATATTGTTTGATTGATAACGTTACAAGTTATTCAAGGTCAAATTCTTTAAATTCTCATGGTTTGAATTAATTTTTACACTCTGTCTAGCAGAAATTGCAATCCACGCTACTTGTGTACTTTTACAAGTACCACATTAGAAATATTTCATTAATATTAAAGTATTGCTGCTGACACCTTTGTAGCTTTCCAAAGATACTGATGAAGTGAATTTTCCTAACTGTCATTTATTTGAAAGCAGTGTTTCAACGACGTTTTGAAGAAAAGCTCTGAAAAGACACTTCATTCTAACTTTGAAAAGTTTTGTTTGGTTGTTTTGTTGTTTTTTTTTTTTTAAACACCCCATTCCTCCATCCTCCCTCTCTTGCATATAGATGTTTGATTTAAATATATGTACACGACATTTCTTTCACAGGTTATCACAAAAGAAAATGACCAAAATCCAGTGCCAAAAATTTTGAATGCTGTCTGTTCATTTTCATTAGAAAGCGGCTTTAACATATACACACCTTGTACTACAGCACATAGCTAAGTAAGCTTGTTCGTACTGTCCTTTATCAGGAGCCTATGGCAAGTATGTTGAATAATGCCCGGATGCTCCAACTCTAACTCTTTGCAAATTTGTGTTCAGATCATATGTCACTTTATCATACTGGATGGCAAGTTCTCTCGATTCTGGGTAGCTACCTCAGAACAAACAAAAATAATGCTGTAACTAGTGTTTTATTTGTATCATAATGTCATCTGCTCTGAGGAGTGGATACATTCAGGGGGTACTATGATATTTTGTGAGATTTTATTTTAAATGGGAGGTACTGACGTTCAAAACTTTTTTATGTTTACATCCCCAGACATCAGTGTTTAGATTATACGGTGTAGTTGTCATAAATTCTTTCTAAATATATCACACAGCTTCCATTTTATTGAAGTTTCTTAATGATTTGTGCCCTTGCAGTTGGTTCTGTCGAAGCGTAGGACCCCCATGGCAGCCAGGAGTCTGGTGTGGCAGGAGGGGATGTCTGTTTCAGAGGCAGCTGCTAACAGGGAAAGCAGCAGCAGCTCAAACTTTGAGGACAGTCGGGATCTATCCCAGCAGAAGTTCATAAACCTTTCTGGGATCTTTCTGTGTCATTAAGTTTTAACAGTGACATGCAGTAATGGCACAACATAATCACACTTCTCACCATTTTACAACAGAAGGTGACTATAAAACAGTAAAAAAGTCTCTCAACAATGCTGCATCGTGTGACAAGCTGTTGCAACACATGGCACATTTGCTGCTTCTTTTTTTCCTCTAACGTTTCAAGGTGCCGTTGTGCACTCCTGCACCCGTGCAACAGCCCTCAACGGGTCTTTGGCTTTCCAGCCCCCAGGTCCCCCAGCTGGGCACCTTGCCACTTGGCTGTGCCTGTGAAGGGTGCGTAAAAGAAAGCTGCAAGGCTATTTAACAACAGGAAGAATGATCTTTCATTCTGTTTTGTGAGGTGGATCAAGTAAATATGCTTGTCAGTATTTTTTTCATAATTAATAACCTGCAGGGTGCTTGTTTTGTATCGGACTGTTCGCCAAAATCTCTGTCGCACCCGGGCAAATGTACGTGCACGCACCCGCAGAAGGCTACCATAACATTTCATCTTGAGATGGCCTCAGGCTAAAAAGCAACAGAGTAGACATTGATAGAGAACACCACGCAAGATCCTTCTTTTTTTATTGTCTCCCTAAGACAGTGACATTGAATCATGAAAATGGAAGGAACTGAGAAGAACAGGCTTAGGACAAAAAATCAGTTACCATTTGTATTGAATTTTTTTGTATCGGTCAGTGAAATCTGTTAGTTTGTTGATAGCTTTTGCATTGCAATGCCTGGTTTACCTCAGAACATAAACATCAATAGCAGTACAGCTCTCTGTAGATTGTACTCATGCAAATTTTTAGAGTTGTTAACCATTATAAGAACGTTAATGAAATGCATCCTCAGAAATTTTTTTTACACTGTGCCTGTACTTAAGAAATTATTTTTTTTTATGTTCAGAAGGGCAGCCAAAATCGTAGAAGGTCTGAATCTGGTGATCTGCACTATCTGAACATTAGGAGACGACTAACGTCCATGAGACACAATTAGTAGAGGATGCTGATTGCATCATAAAGCTTCAAAAGGATTTACTGTTTCACTTGCTGGTGGCTCAACTCTGGTTCCAAAGGTACCAAGAGTTTGATGGGAATGCCAGTTATGTATCTGAGGAATAATGGTGAGTGTCATTTGGTTGGTAAGGACTAAATCTGAGATACACGACAACCTCCATAAACTGTAGTTCATTGAATATTGCACTGGATCAGGACAAGGATTCTGCTCGTTTCTTTATTTTGTATTTTTGGAAAATATTCTCCCATCTTTATGGTGCAGTTTCCCATTTGCTTAACGCAAAGATGACACTTGACAAAGTTGTCAGAGATCTAGAGATGGTATATGTAAAGCAATTAGTCATTTTGAAATTTCATTACTGTTCCAAAGGAAAATCTTTCCTCCACTTTCTGAGTAGTTAAAATCATCAGGGGTGATATTTTGGGGGCTGGAAAAATAACAGTATGCAGTGGTTTTGTTCACAATGGCAAAACATAAAGAGGCACAGTAAGGCAGCTTATGGGAAAGATAGTATAATAACAACAATGACCTCCCAACCTTTATAAATTAGGAAGTGCAACTTCTAAATCAAAAACAGCACCAGAAGCTCTGGGAATGGAAACAGGCTTAATTCTCTGTTGTGCAAAGAACCCGAGATTTCCATAACCAGTGAGATGCAGAGTTGTCCGGCAGAGGGCAGGAATTGAATAATCTTCTGTTCCCAGTGGGGTATCTCTTTGCAGTTGAGACCCTCCTTCTCTCTTACAATGTCTACGGAATTGGCTGAACCTTGCCACTGCAGTAAACAACATACAGCTGCCATCAGGAAAGAATGACCCACACCAGATTGCTAATCTTAAAATAAATACTAATCAGATATAGTGGCACTCACTGAGAGATTCTTTCCACTGCTGCTGCTTTTAATTTTCTGCATGCAAGTTTTCTTCGATAGTGTGGGTGCTGGAGCTTGACTGATCTCTAGTAAGAGTTCGGTAGAATATCCCTGTGAGGACAGCGAGTTCAGCTGGGGCTGGGAAGGTGGAGTTACATGTATTTTCATTTAAAGGCACACTCTTAATTCTTTGCTCTCAATATCATGAGTATGGTACTCTTCTAGCCTTGTAGTCTTGTTTTTCAGTATATTCATACCAGGCGGTTCACTGTTCTGCCATTTGAAAAAAAGGAAGTTTAACACCTTCAAATATGAATTTCATTAATTGCAGGAGACACTTTTCTGAATTTTCCATATGTGTTGAAAATGATCTGCTGAGAAGAATACATTCTTATATCACGGAGTAAGAAGATTTCACACCTCAAATCTATCTATTCAAAAAAATGTTGTTATATTTTTCCGATATTTTTTTTTTAAACATTATATTTATTTCCACTTTTCCATGAGACACAATTATTCGGAAGGGAGATAGAAAACATCTTGTCTTTAGGAAATAGAGAATAAATGGATCTCAAATGAGGCATAATGATTTTTTGATTCACAGAATAGATTTAATCCAATTCATTAGCATAAGTGTTTCAAGTAAAAATATTAAAATAATTATATTATTACCACTCTTTGTGCCATAGAGCTTGCAGGGATGAAAAAGAATGGGTGTGTGGTATTTTCACTCTGTTTTCCAGATGATTCTTCCTAACTATTTAGCTTGGTCACCAGAGTCCACCACAATTTTGTTGTTACTACTTTGGGGTGGTTTTGTGGTATCTTTCTACTCACAGTATTTAAGAAAACTTTCCCAGACTTGCCTATCATAGCCCAAAGAGTTCTTACTGACATACAGATTATATGCTTGAACTAGAGTTTTCTGTTCTGTAATATTAAAACAAAACCTGCAAGCCCCTATAGAGCTTAGCCATAAAATGAGTTCAGATCAGTAGTATAACTACATATGTATTTATAATTTTTTTTTAATATATCTTCTTTATCTGCCATTATACCTGATGTTATTAGTACAGACTTTGAGGCTTTCAAATACTAGGTGGTGATTTAATGTTCTTAGGACAGGATTCATCTTGAAAGGAAATGTACCTTTAAAGCTACCTTTGCAAAGCAGAACAGATCAACCCATACAGCTAAACTAAGATCCCAAGTTGTTGTTCTATGTATGACATCGGACAGATTAGTTCATAAGTGCCACCACTTTCCAGCAGCAGATGTACGATGGGCTCTATGACAATATAGTAGAGTTAAGAGCAGAGAAAAAAAATGTGGCAAGCCGTCACGGAGCAGAAGTAATCCCATAAAATAGATGTCTAGAGAACCCTTGCAGTCAGCCTCCCAGGCCACCCACCCACCGGCGTGAGCCGCAGCAGGGCTGGCCCCAGCGTGGTACACTTCCCTGCCTTCCAGAAAAGCAGCTGGATGCTGTTTCCCTGTTCTAGGAAACCAGTGTGCTCTTTGGGACACATGGAGCACTTACAGTCCAGAAGAGAACGTCATACCTGCCTCATGCCGTCGGCCAGTGGAAACTGGTCTGACACTACTCCTGAAGACTGCTATTGCATTTTTTTTTTTTTTCAGACAGGAATTTCTTTTTTGATGGAAGATGCTCGCATTGCCACGTTGTCTGACCTACTTGCACATCTCCAGTGGCCTTCATTTGGAATCGCTTTCTTTTCAAATATTCAATTGTTTCGCCTTGGTAATTTCTTTTGCTTCCAATCATGTTATTAATGAACAGATCAAGAGTTAAAACATTTAATCCTGTGTTCTTCTGTTTTCTGTTTTTTCTAAAGGATGAGTCATATAAGTACGGATGGCCTTTTGTTATTCTTTAGTAAACTCAAACAAGAATATTTATTCCCTCATTAAAAACACAATAAATCAGCAAACAAAAAAATGTGGAACAATAATTTTTAAAAAATCTTGGCTGTATCTTACAGTTATTGTTCTTTTTTTTATTTAAAAAAGAAAAAAAAAAGTGTTCATAAAATGTGCTGGATTGCTTGTGCTGAAGCCTAAAACCTGGAACCTTTCTATGCTGAGGTCCCATATGAACCAGTAGCTGAAGTACAGGACACTTGAGTCCTGGGAACTACATGTACTGTCTGGAGGAACAGTGATTTGAGTAGAGCCAACAGAGTGACTGTTTGGTTTGCATGATGCACCCCCACTTTCTACACAAACCCTGTGGTAGAAAGGATAACTTTTTACAATAATTTGTTCTCAACCTGCTCTTCTGATGGATTTAAAAAGTTGGGGGTTTTTTTACTTAAAAATATAGGCATATGTGATTATTTTTTTTGTGTGTGTGATTGTGTAAAAATAAACAGACACAAATTCACAACCAAGTATATTCTTAAATTTATGAATATTTTCTGTCATTTTGTGTTATTTTGATGAAGCATAAAAGCCTTCATAAGACACTTTCCTGACAAAAAGTCTTGTAGCCGTTTCATTAAGAACTTCCTTGGGTGGATTGGACTGTGGTGCTTCTTTAAAAAGTGAAGGTCTGGGGTTTTTTTCAGTTGTACAGCGGAAATCTGAACTAGAGACAAGAAGAAAGGATTCCTTGCAAAATAATTTTGACACCTCAGTGAAAAGGAGGAGCATCCGTACAAAGGCATTGGGCCAGTGTTCTAAATTAACAGATTCCTCACTGGCAACAGGAGTAGGTGCATATTCAGTGCAGAAAAACCACGCCCTGGCTGTAGATTTTGAATTCCCCAGTATTCGGTACACCCAAAGGTCATTAAACTAGTTTGGCTTGTGTCCCTCCTGCTGTGAAGAGAAAATGCTGTGGGTGCTGTCTGCTTCACCCGTATGCAGTCATAATGTTGGCTCTGCCTTAAGAGCCTTCACAGCTGTGCTGTAACAGTTAGTTCCCAACATGACTCAGATGAAGGATCTTATTTAATCTGCACAGGACTTTTGCAAAAGGCAGAATTTTCGTTTGTGAAAACCATTGAAGCTGTGTGAAGCTGAAAACGGACTGCATGTGAGCAAGAGTCTGCATCTCAAAAGATGATTTCCCATTGTCTTAGGAAATAATTTCAGTGAACTTGGAAAGATGGGAGAAGAATGAAACAATTTCATTGACTTGGCCACCTTAATTCCTGTAATTGTCCGTTAAGACATCAGTCATAATTTGCATTACTTCTAGCTCATAAACAGGAACGGTTAAAAAAGTGCATGGTTGGGGTTGGTTAGTTTTTTTTTGTTTAGTGGCTCTAGATTCAGCTTTTCTTGTAGGTCAAATGTATTAAAAAAGTGGGCTTTAAGAGAAAACAATGCCATAGATGCATCTTAGCAGCTTGTGTTGGTTCACTAATTTGGGCCAAAAAAAATGTTTCTTTATACTTACCTAAATCCAGGTTTGTTTGGTTTTTTTTTCTTTCCTCCCATGTGCATTTGCTCCCTATTTGCAGCGTTTTATGTCTGTGAAACTATACACTCCTTTTTAAGTTCTGAGATTCTTTACTATCGTTAAAATCCACACAGAACAAAAAATAAATGTCTTGTTCCTGACACAGGGGTAATTGCAAATACAAAACCTGAAGATTTTCAGTTCAGATTAAGTTCTCTTGGAAACAAGCAATAGCTGCCAGCCTGTTCTACAGGTCAGAACTTTGGTAATTTTTAAAGCAACACTAAGATCGTTTGCTTAACGACTGACCTTTTGGGGAGGTGGACCTGAGGTCACCTGATAAATATGTAGAAGCGTGTCTCTCATTTGTCTTTCTGAGTCAGAATGTCACTAACCACAAGACTCGAACATACACAAGGAATCCCAAATTGCAGGAGCAGCATGAATACTCCAGTCATCTGACATAGAGGTTGGTCAATAATTTTGGTCTACACATCTTTCATGGTACCTGCAGTAAAGCGCAAATATGTTCAATGGCTTTTACAAGTAATTATTCCTGGTCCCCCCATGCAAAAAATGGTCTGATTCTGATATAAGTACCTTTTTCCAGTTTAGTCCAGATGCCAAGACTTTACATCCCTGGGTAGGCGGGTGTTAACCAAGAGCTTCTTACTAAATACTCCAAAATTACCTGCGAGGCTCAAGAATCAAGACAGCTGAGTTTCCAGGGGGGTGGTTTCTGTGCAGAGGATGTGGAAAGGAGCCTTTGAACTTAAAGGTTCTGTTCAGGCCAGGTAATTAAAACAAAACACAAGGAATTTACTTATGATGGTAAATGGCAACTGTCTCGTGGTTTTACTCGAGAATTATAAAATCAGTTGTACAACCACTGCTATGTGAAGGTAGCACTAATGAGAACTTCCAGTGTAGCTGAGCATTGGCATTCGTTGTTTGCTGAACCACAGCAAATATACTGCAGAACCCAAGGAAGATAAGGTCCATAGGTTATTTGGGTTTTTTTATGGGTTGTAATTGTTAAGTGATATCGGTTATGCTTCTATACAGAAACCTCAGGATTCATTTCTGTACAAATTCAAGCACACAGATTGATACTCCGGTGCCTATGGGAAATAGTAGGTGTTGTGGATAAATCTGGGTTCATAATCTAGTTAGACACCAGTTTAATATCCAATCTGAACAATCCAGAACCGTTCTTAGAATTTAAATTTTACTTGAACAATCAAGAAGAATTAGTGAAAATAAGGGAGTCAACAAGGGTGTTCTCTTTTTTTGAAAGGATAAATTCAAGAAATATAGAGAAATGTTTATTGTGGTCAAATGGGCTGAAAAATTTGTAGAATTCAGCATGAAAGTGGCTTTAAGTCAAAGACCTTGATCAAATATCTCTTACTTTTTTCCTTGGCTATTTAAATTGGAACACTTACCATGGAATGTTCATTAAGTTTCATGTAAATTAAACAATTACTGTGACGAACATGTAGGCATTAATACAGAAAACAGAGTGGCAATAAAAAACTAATTTGCATGCAATTTTGATAAACAGTTAATTTAGTTTAATTCTGAGAATTGTTTAGACCCAGTGTTTGGTCTGTTTGCAGATTTCTGTTGAAGAGATCCAAACAAATCAATCCATGTATTACTAGATGTTGTGGTTCTAATTTATGTCCTGTGCATAACTCCAAAAGAGAAGAGAACCTTATAGGCCTGTGCATAAAAATTTGAAGCATTTTGTCCTACATTCTAGGATAGCTCAACAGGAGGTGGTTATCTGTTTGTTGATTGTAGCTACTTGAAGTTTATAAACCATATAACCTAACCTGTTAAGTAATATGATACTGGATATGAAAACCAAAAGGTGCATGAAATAAATCCACCATCCCAACACACACAATGTGGAAAATTGGGGGGTATTTAATTAATGCAAAAAAGTGGTGTGTAATTCCTTTGAAATGTATAGAGCCATTCATACCTTAGGAGCATATAAGACACAGAATAGACCCTCAGGCTATGTTGAAAGTGGCATCAAATTATTTAAGAACTCTTCATACTTGCTTCAGCCTCTTCCACCTCAGGTGACCCCAAAAGAAGATGACTTTACAGTTTAAGTGCAAATGTATTTTTCAGTTAAATAGGTTTTGAAATGAGACCCAATACTTACCCGATTCAAAGGTAACCTCAAGCTGCTCTCCTTTTGTTATGCATACAGAGATACAAGTCCCTTTTTGGGGATGGCAGCTCATGACATTAATGAATTATTGATAGGAGAGATGGTTCCCTGGGTCACTGTAATCTCAGCAACACTTAAGAACAAATGAATGAGCACTCCTGCGGTTAATGACCTGGATCAAATTATTGACTGAAAGCAGCAATTAGTTTGGTCATTGTTTTAGCAGAGATGCACGCTGTGACAGCTTTCTGCATTCACTTTGGAGCCTCCCAAACTTGTACTTAAAGCTACATTCCTACATTTATAACAAAACCTGCTTAAGCCATATTACTTGGAAAATAAGTTTGTGCGTTCTGTTCTCAGTAAAGTTTTGTATGGAATAAAGAAAGAACTAGGAGGGATTAGGAGTCTTGAGATTTCTCTTTCTTTTTGTCTGCTCTACCTTCTTGTTTGAGGAGCAAACAGTAAAGAAAAAGGTGCTTCTTGTTCTGCATTCCTTTCAAATGCTGTAACGACAGCATCAAACTGAATTATTTGAGAAGTTTTAGTTTGGGAGATGGGTCTATCTGATTTGGGATCTTGTTTTATTCATAATTTTGTTTTATGTTTGCTTTCTCCCCAGGTCACAGAAAATCACAGTGTGAGGCAGAGATGGTGAGAAAAGCACTGGAACAGAAGTGTTGCAATTTTCAGGCCTCCCTTTCATTAACTCTGATTGCTCATCAACAGAAATACCCAGGTTTGCTCCTCCACTTTTGGAATTCTTTCAGTTTGTGCAGTCACATCAGGTACTTACCTATTATCTTTGTTAGGGAGCACTAAGAATTAAAAATCCTCCTTGGGCTGTACCCATTTACTCCTAATTAACATGAAAAAATGCTTTACCACAGAGGCTTTGCCACAGGACTTCTTTTTTCACATGCACATATCTCACATACAGCGGACACTAACTATTCATATACAGTCTCAGTGTGTATTTCGTATGCACACAAAAGTTCCAGATGTGCTGTGTATCTTGTTTAGTTGACTTTCTTCTTCTGTAAAGCCAAGAGAAATATTAATCATTCATTTACTGTTAGGGGATGGGTCTTCTTCTCATGTTTCAGTAAAGGGGGTGGAAAAGTAAAGTAAGCCAATTTTTTTCCTATTTAAGGCCAAAGCTGGGGAATGCTTGTGGCTGAGTTCTGTACATGGCCCGGTGCTGGAAGGGCAGGGAACAACCGATGTTGCTATTTTGAATAGATTTCCCCCCCCCCCATTTTTATTTTTGCACAGAGAGTCTCATGTCTAATATTTAGATATGATGAGCTTTGTGCAAAAAGTAACTTTGCTCATTCTTGCCGTGTTTCAACCCTCAGTTATTTTGGCACAACAAGACGGTGAGTAATTCAAGCTTCTTATGATTTAATGTTTTTATTTTATTTTTATTTTCACCAATTATTTTAATAGCTTGTAAGAAATGTGCGTTCACAAATCTCACCAGAACACTTTTCCTTCACTAATTCAGCAGAGTCAGATATTTAATGCTGAAGCTGAAAGCTGCAGGAGTTTGCATTACCATCCCAAAGGTTTCTCTTCGCTTTGCTTTCTTCTGTGGTTAAAAGGACTGTACAGGGCTGTCTGCCTTAGCTGCATTTGTTCTTGTTCTTACTTGTTTTCCTATTACAGACACCAGAGAGTTTTTTAAACTATTTCTTTTAACTCTTGGAATAACATTTTAACTGTTAGCTCTGTGCTGCCTGGAAGTTATTTGTCACAAGCAATAAGTCTTTGCTTCCAGCTTTTTTATTTGGAGTTCTCCTTTGTACTTGTATGTTTTCTGCTGGCAGCATGGGGGTTTGTTTAAACAACTTGCATGCAGAAAACAGCCTTAAAATTCTAACCAGTTTTGATGAAACAGTTTTTAAGAGCGATATATGAAAATATGTCAGCTTATGGGATTTTTACTTTGACATAAAGCAGGAGGGTAAATTAATTCCCTCAGCTGAAATAGTTTGAATTGTGCATCTGTGGGCTGTTTCGGTCCCTCATGAGACTGATTAGCAGCTGATGGTATCTGGGAGTCCATGCAAGTTATGTGTGTGCATGTTTACAGAGAGTGAGAACACCAAAAACCAAATGAACATGGAATTCAGAGGGGAAAAAATACTTTGTAAACAATAATTCAACTTAGAGTGAAGATAATTGTGGTATGAGTATTTAAGTTAAACAGATGACATTCCACAAGTACAGCTGACCTTTTTTGGATGTGCTCTGTTCCTGCTCGCCAGACCTTGTAAACCAGACCTTCCTTAAGATAAAAGATTTTTATTTCTTGTAAATATAAAAGATCCGTGATGTATTTATTCCTGCATCAAGGCAATTAATAACTTCACAAATAACTTGATAAGCAGCAGCCAAATAAACTGTAGTGCAGCACAGGAAAGCCAAATGCCTTTTAAACCACACCCTACCCTGGTCTGTATGATACAAATAATGAAAATGATTACGTTAGCCATTTCATGGCAAATCTCTCTGCCTCAGCATACCTGGAAAGGCACCTCTGCCAAGGGGGTGACCGTGAGTCCACCAGCAGGCTGTTGGTAGTGGAGTAGTTGGAGCTCAGGAGACTCTGTGCATGAGCAAATCAGGTAACATCATCTGCAACAGCAGCGTGCCCAAATACCAGCCTCCCCCCGCCAAGCACAGACACAGGCTGAGCCTTGTAAAGTATCTTAAGAAAAAAATAAAAACCAACAAAGAAACAAAAACCAAACCGCATATAAAGATGTTCTGTAGAGGATAAGCATAATATACTGTGAACTGATGTTTTTCTGTTTCTACTTTTCCAGTATATAAACTGTCACTTCAGTAATCCTGTGAAGAAAATATTATAAAATTTGAGCAAATGTACGCTGTGAGTTTTCTCTGCTTACAGCAGCAAATAATATACATATTGCATATATTTAATATGCACTATATATATATCTTCAGAGGGATAAGGGCTAAGGGACCATCCAATATAAAAAGGAACATCAGTTTTATTTCTGCCAATAAACAAATCCCCCCTGAGTGCCAGGTCTCTTTTCCTCACTCTGGTTGTAACCCTGGACATTTCTGAGGTGCAACACATATTTAACTCAAAAAATGGTAAATCTGGGGTAGAAGAACAATATACAAATGAAGTGTGAGGGAGTATTCTCAGTTCTCTGCCGCATTCCTGTTTCATGGTGTAGTAACATTTCCTTACTGGGCTAACTTCCATACTACTTACAGGAGTGAGGTTACACAGAGACTGATAAAATACTAGTTATCCCTTAAAATATCAAATTCTGTCCTCTCTGTTCCTTTCCACACATTTGAATATGCATTTCTCACAGAAAGTAATAATTGAAGGAGTTTTGTTACCATCACTAATTCATGTGCAGGGCAGTGATGGACTGAGAAGCCAAATTTTCCACAATTCAAAAGAGAATTTCCAGACATGCTAAAATGTTCTCTCTTGTCAAGAAAAATGTTTATATGGTTAGTATCAAATGTAAGTCAATATAAAATTTTCCTTGGGAAAGCCTGCCAGGAGACAAGACTTGGCAAGATATTAAGGAAACCACTCAGTATACACTAAGTTTAGGATAGTCAGATGTACCTCTGGGCTATGTGTTTCTTTGTCTTGCTGTAATAACTAGGAATGGAGATTTGAGTACAGCCTCAGGTTGAACCTCTTCAAAAGCTCAGGATCAAGGAATTTTCTGTGACTGCCATGAACAAAAGCTGTATGTCCTGGCAACTCACTAGAATGCTTTTAGCCTGCAAATGAATTCACCTTAACACAATTCAGGTTTTCTGACTTGTGTCAAGTTACTGTAAGGCGTTTGCAAGCCCTGACCATATTCAAGATAAAATGTCTCCTGGTGGCTGACATGGCATGAAGCTGGTGTTTCAGATATGACAGATGATTCAGATTCCAGAAACGTATATTCGGTTCCACCATTTGAAGGCACTTTTACACCCTGCATATTAAACTACCAAAAAGTACAAGAACTTTGGATGCTTCTTTGGGAAAGAAATCCATCCTCTCCCCAGCCAGCATGATTTGTGCAAGCATTCACAGGCCGTACGGCCTACAGTCATACCATTTATCTTTTGTTTGTGGAGTCAATCTAGACAGCTACTTCCAGAAGACAGCATAAATTTTAGCTAGACAGACTGGAGGTATTTGGCAGTTTCCACTGACTAAAAAGGAAGCACGTGCACAGCCCTGCTCACATCGGTGCCAAAAAGGAGGTCAGATGGATTTGGGCCTGTCTCAGCTGCATCTGAGACGGGTAAGGGACATCTCAGTCACCTGGAATGTGACACCTCATATGTACACCCTATAGTCTTGAGGAACTTCACTGAGGTCATCAGGAAAACTCTACTTCTCTAAAAGCAATGTGAGACCAGAGACAGAAACCCTTCATTATTATTCCAAATAATTTTTTGCTCTAAAGTGTTTTCCTAGTAATGTAAGTATTATCTTGAATGTTTGGTCAGGAAGCTCGTTTCTGAAGTAATGACTGAATCCTAAAATATCTCTTGAGAAGACTTATTGACCTTTTGTATTACTTTCAGTCACAAATTGCAGTTTTAAAATGAAATGTAACCATTACATGTAGGATTCAGGAGGCAGCATGCAAAGAACTCTTTATGCTGAGCACCCACTTCTGATCCCCCAGACAAGAAGGACGATATTTTAGGAAAACTTGTAAGCAGCTTGGTTTAGCCATTTTGCTTTCTTCTTTTATTAATTGAAAATGATTAGATAGGGATGAAGTAGATGGGTACTGCCCAGATGCAGTGTATTTGTGAGACTGCCAGACTGACATTTTTAGTGCTCACCTGTATGCAACACTGCACATATGCATTCTTTGTTGACAAATTAGCTAGTTTAAGGGTAATGCTAATGACAGTCTTTCCTTAAAGGTTTTGGTAACACAGAAAAGTTGCTCTCCAGAGTTTTGAAGGTAAAACCAGATGATGCATATCTGTGTGCCAACAGATAATTACACCATCATAAGTAACCTGGACTGTGTGAAGGTATGGAAGATCAGGGCTCTACTGTTCTTCTTCCATTTTACCTAACTGTTTTTTACCAAGCACACGGCAGGCAAGGATATGCTGAGGAAAATTGAAACATTCCTTTCTGGTCTGGAAAAATCATGCTAAATGAAAGCCTAGGGAATCCACCCCCTCTAAACATTATATATATGTTCTTGGAAATATGACAAATTTCATAAACACATTTTAGATCACACATCCCTGGAAGACATTAGCCTTAGGAAAATGAGACCATTATATATCCCTGTCATTATTTTCCAGATTTGTTTTTGATTTGAGACCAAATCAATGTAGACTGATTTTTTTTAAAGAGGAGGTGGAGTTGGAACTATCCACTGCTTTGCTAGAGGGGGAAGAGGCAGAGGTAGAAGGGTGCTGTCTCTGGCACAAATATTACTGTTGAATCCTCAGTCAGAGTCATTACATTTGCTCCCTCCTTAGTGCTGCAGATTACAAGCAGATCCTATTTCCTCTTCCAGCTTCTGCCAAAGTCTTGAGGTTTGAAATAGGCAGCCAGGTGTCACTTGCAAAATCTTAGCTGATGCCAGCCTTACACAAGAGCTGGGTGTTAGTTTTAATTAATGCTATTCAAGAGAAAGAAAGGAGTGTATTACTGTCACTTTTTTGTTTCACAGACTGGCTGATAAACCAGACTCACATGGATCTATTAGTCATTGTCCCAGTTGTGTGCTAATGTTGTTTGAACCTTGTTTTAATCAGAAATGTGCAGAAAATGGGACATACCTGGCCTCCTAATTGGGAAAGTATGCTGTAGGTCAGTAACGGAAATGATGTGGACTGTCATTTAGCATTTTGGATTAAAAGCAACCTCCCCAAAGTTGAAAGGTTCAGCCTACCAGTAGGGGGAAACAATAACAAAGAGTGCTTTCCCAGGCTAGCGGGCAGCGTGAAAACTATATTGTTCCTGATGTTTTTATGGTAAGTTATTAGTCTGGAGAAGAGCACAAGCCACAGCTGCTGCAACAGTTGCAAGTTTTAATAGGTTGGTCTGAAGTAATAATTCATCAAAACCCACAGAAGTGGAAATTAGTGCAATGGTCATGTCCATTAATACTCCAGTTATGCTGTCTTTTAGTCATGCTTGTTTAAGAAACTGGGCAAAAGATCTCAGCTAAGAAAAGGAAAACGCTTGGCAATGGTAAAGATATGTTGTTTAAAAAAATGGGGTTTTTTGGTCATGAAGTAACTGGATTAGATTCCCACATCATTGCAGAAATTCGATGTGGTACAGCAAAATTCAATTTATTATTGGCAACACCCAAAAAAAAATATTCAAACTTGAAAAGGGTATAATAAAATCTTTTCTGATTCAGCATGACAACTTTTAGTTCATTCTCCTTGTGGTAGTTTGGTAAATTGTAGATTGCACAACTTTAACTTGGTTTAGAGCTCAGTACCTACCACCTGTGTGTCCGCAGTTTTGAGACGTTCTGATTTTGGTTTTTGGCAGGTGATAAATAACCTTCAACTCAAAATGGAACTAAAATTTTAGTTTTATTATTTTAGCTGCTGCAACATTTTACCAGCCTACCCCTCCTCTGACATATCCATGATAATAGACCCTTGTAGTGAGTACTCCGGGAATGATGTAAGAAGTGTTATTTCGCTTCTGTACCTTCGGCTGTTGAGGGGAGTGTGGCTGGGTGCAGAAGAAAGCTGCAGTCCCTGACCCTCAGCATGCTGCCCATCTCCAGCCCAGGGGATCCAGTGGATGTCCCCTGGAGAGGAGACTATGTAGGGCTGTTACAGAGATGCTGCATGGTGACTCACAGCAGTTGGCTTCCCAGAGCCATGCTGCTACTAGATTCGGGAGCCCATGCTCTGGCTTAGTTACTGCTGCAGGACAGCTACTCCTCTATGGATTTTCTTTCTTCTGTTGAGTCTTTCAATGCACAGGGTTTGTGAGGCTTTATTTTCCATCTTCTCCATGGCTTCCCTGACAAGAGATGCTTTGTCTGTGGAAAAATCTATAAGGACTTCCCACAGAATTTCCTGATCTTTCTCCATTCAGCACAATCAGACACTTTGTCTTTCAGGGAAATAAGATTCCTATATTTATGTGTAGGGACCGTGCCATTAGTATTTCTCACATTACTTCGAGACTGTAAAACAATTTCAAAGATTAACCCTTACATTGCTCCTCGCTGTGGCTGATGAACTGGTAATTGTCACAAGCAGTAAAAAATTACATATTACAGGAGTCAGAAAGTCTCTTCTGTAAGTATAACAGAGAGAGAGTTGTGCTTATCCTATTTTAAATGCCAGAATGGTGCAAGGAGGAATGAGTTCCATCGGTGACTGTAGACCAATACATCTTTTACACAGAGGCATAGTAAATTATATTTTGCATTTATGTTTTCAAGCAGTCATTATTTTTTCTCGTCTTGTATTTCATAGGAAAGGTTCTCTCCATTTTGCTTTGAGTAAACCTAACCTACTTCCAGCACTGCTTTTATTTATTTATTTTCACTTCAGAGCCAATCTTCTTGTCTCTGAGTTTGCAAAGTTGAAGCCTCTGCCTGTTTCATGTCAAAATGACAATGGAAAACATGATATAACCCCCTCCAACAACAACCTTTTGCTGGCTTTAGTTTGGATAAACTTCAGCTCTGGGACTTCTGGCTTTGTTTAGTGAAAGTGCAGCAGAAGAGATTCCTTTCAGATTAGCTAAGAGACTACTTCCATTTTCCCTCATTTACGTCAAACCCTTCATTTAAACATGAACTATCAGAATGAGAGTGAAAACGGTACATCCTTTAACAATGTCTGCACATTTTTGTCTTGCTTTGATTCACGCAAGTACTCTGTGAAGAAATGTCTGCCAGGGAGGAGAAAGCAGGCACAGGTCCTTGAACAGGAAGAATGTGATGATAATGGAAAGTTATATATTTTAAGGCTGAATGTGTTTTGTTATTTTAAAAACCTAGGCCTTCTTTTATAGCTAAAGGGGCACCAAAATGACTTTCAAGAAATTGGGGATGTGACTTGTAGATTTGAGACTTTAACTGAGTTTGTACCAGAATGGCCTTCAGTGTAAGACAAAGCTACCCGCAACCACAGAAGACCCACCCCTTTCTGCTGCTGGTTTTCTCTTTCAGTCGCTGAGCATCCGGCCCTGGAGGGTGGCACAAGCACCTCTGCTCTCCTGCTGGGCAGCAAAAGATTTCCTTCCACGTGCAAAACTTCTGGGGGCTGCAATGGTGGTTTTAGGCACTGCTTTATTCCCAGCCCCGGCACTGCGAAGAGCAGCAAAGTCGCAGGAACACCCTATGCACCTTTGCAGCAGTAGACACAAAAGGATGATCTATGTCTGGAAACTACCTCCCACAGCAATTTGACACTGGCAGTTCTTGGGAAACTTCTGGACATAATTAGTTCCCACTGAAGTTCTCCACAATTCACGCCCATTTACCAGTCGGTTCATTAGCAGGCTGTCTGCTGCAAACCTCTTTACCTCTCTTCTTTCCCTTTGTGCTTCTTCTTCTTCTTTTTCTTCTGTCTCTTTTCCTTCTTTCTGTTTTCTTTTAGGAAAAGAGGCAAAGGCAAAACTGCAGCTTCTTTTTCAAACAAACACAAGAGAAACAATTGCTCACACAAACACAGTTAATGGAAAATATGGGAAGCATCGCTCATTGTTCCTTTGATGTTCAGTGTAATAGCCATGCTGAGCATCAAAGGAGAATGAACTACATCCCCCATGCTTTTCTTCAGCAATAAGCAGTGAAAATGGAATTCATATTATCTTGGAAAACACTTCTATGTTCATGAGAGGCTCTATAGAAAAAATTTATATTTTTTCCGTGTTTGGCTTTAAATCTACTGTATTTTGTTTGCTCGTTTCCCTACAGAGCAGTAGTCGTTCTGTGCCAGCTGTTTAAGAGAAGAATGTCCTAGTGAAAGCAAACAATAGGCTGTGTAGTGGGAATTGCAAATCTTTGAAAAGAGTAATTGAAATCTGCTCAGACATTTCGAAGATTCTTTGCACAATATTCCAAGCCTGTTGGTGGCTTAGTCGTCGGCAGGGTGGTCCTCTTTGTAGATTCCTTTTTTTTGTATGAAAAGAAAAGCATAAATATTGGGGGGAGAGGGGAAGAAAAAGGAAAGAAGAGGCATTCGAGTCCAACTGATTCTTTTCCTGTTAGAGCAGCCAAAGAGAGAAAGAGAGTTGTAAACTTCTCTCCATGAATAATAATAATAATTAAAAAAAAAAGTACAGAACCTCTTCATTTATCAGATTTTCTCTGGCTTGGGCTCTTCCACTCATGCCTTTTAAGGACTCCGGCAGATAAACTCTAGTGGATCTGGCTGTGTCTGCTGAAGATGTTCTAGCCCTCCTCTGCTACGCGGCGCTATTTATTCTAACCCTGTGCCAGCAGGTGTTGTTTCTGCACAGAGCAGGCAGAGCTAAACGCGTGCCAGGCTTCAGGCAGCCACTTCAGTAGCAAGCCTTCTGACCTCTGATATTAATAAAAAGCGAGCTCTGTGCTTGCAGGCTCTTCCCTGCCCCAAAAGTGTGGATTTTCACCTGGTGAGGCAATTAGCTAGGAAGATCCTTAGGTCTTCATGCTTGAAAAATAGGCATAGAACTTGATACTTAAAAGTGGCCCCAACGTTAAGAAATTTGTCTTTGGTACCCTGAGAAAACCCTCACAATACTCACTTTGGTAGCCTTAGGAAGTTGACAATAAGAACATTGTATCCAGTGTACAAATAGCCATTTAATATCCTCTATGAGGCAGATTAAGAAGAATTTCAAATACTGCCATCTGTATCCAACAAACTGTCCAAAATGGATGTAGGGCAAATTAGTACAAACTGGAATAAGGAATTTATTATTAAAACAAACTGTTTCGCAGATAAAACTAGGTTAATGATGCTCTTTGTGTTCAGAATCCCACCCCTTACCCAACCTTCCAAATTACAAATACCTTTAATTTATTGGCACCCAAAGATATGATTTTTTTCTTTAGACAATACACCAGAGTTCCTTAATCAGTCATTGGAATATGAAATACAAGAACCAAACCCTTCCATTTACTGCCAACTTCTGAAATTACAGGGAAATCAATAAAATTGTGCAGGGAGTTATGTTAACGTAGAATTTGACCCCCTGCTGCTTTACTCATCTCTGATGTAAATTCACTACGGCCATGGAGTTATATTGGGGCTGACTTTGTCCAACATATCTGAAAATATAGATTATATTACCATATGTACTGTACTGCATTGTAACATTTGCCATCTGTTTCAGTCTCAGGAGAGAAGCATTGAATCAAGCTGATTTCTTCCAAGGCAAACCACAGAAACAGCATTGCATAAAATTGGTAGCCCTCTCACTGAGCTAAGGGGAAAGAGAAGATCATGTCCCACTTGAAACTTTAGTCACCTGATTAAAATTGTTTTAATTACAAAGTTAGGAAATGAAAAACAAAAATCATACCTTTTTTTTTTCCTACACAGCCTTCGGGTTTTATCTTGCAAAAGTCTTAATGATTCCTGAATTAAGTAGTTATAGTTCAGTGTTTTACACAGGTGCTTTGTAGAGCAATTAACGATAACAATTATCAACAAATAACAATTATCAGTTTCCAAGGGTTGTCTTTCACTTAGCAGCTCAGAAGCTGAATCTCACTTTCATGATGCTTTGGATCTCTCAGATTGGTTGTACAGTCTGGGAAATGTGCTTGTAGACAATGAGTTTTTCAGTTTTCCTTTGTTCTTGCCAGAACAGACCTACTGCAAGAAATATTGCAAAGAACCCTCCAATGTTATAAAATATTACTGGTCCTAGCTAAAATCAGAAACACGGAAGTATGTTTTTGAGATATACCTTGGAGGTGATTTTTTCTTTTTTTAATGTTCTGACAAAATGTTGTGCTGGATTTTGGTAATAATTTCCACTTAATTAATCATAATAATGTTGAGCATAAAGCCCTTGCTTTTCTTTAGAAATATGTTAGGCCAGCTTCTTATGGAATAGAATTGGAAGTGTTCAAGTGTTTGAAATTAAATTACCTTGACATTTGGACTCTTGCTGTAGAAGTGTTCATTGACTGTCCAAGGAGTGGGCAGGATGTATGTTTAAAGAAACTAACAAATCCATAAAATCATCACTAATCTCATCAGACCTTGAATTTATGTCAGTTTCTGCTTGGTTTAAGACACAAGTCTTTGTGCCATTTGGCATCATTCGCTCTAAAGACAAGCAGCACATTAAAATCAGATTACTGCAGAGTAGTAAGAATTTATGCCAGCTCCACAGCTAAATAGCCACAAATAAAGTGATTGCAGGCTGCTGCTTATTTTTAGAGTGACACCAAATGGCACAAAAGGTGATGTGCCAAAAAATATTTTAACATAAGGACAGAGGGGATGGAAAAATCTCACAGAGGTTTTACCAATAATTGGAAGAGTGACTGAAAAATTATGCAACAGTCCCTCTAAAAAGCATTGAATGCACTGAATTAAGATGAAATTCTTACTTGCTGTGTGTCCTGCTCTAATGCAAACTGTTACCCTTATTAAAAGGTTTGATCTGTCAGACACTGAAGACCTTCAGCTCTCATCAGAATAATTAGAAGTTGATGTTCTTTACACCAGATCCAAAACACAGCAAAATCAAGGGTGGTTCTCATCATTCCCTTAATCAGGACTGAATGACAGACATTCTGCAGATTATAGCAAAAGAGGTCTATATCTCTGCTAAAAAGACAGAAGTATAAGTGTAACTTTCTGAGTTGCAGAGAGAGGACTTGGGAGAGGAAATCCCAGGTGATCAATACAGATAGTCATTCAAGAATATCTTCCTCCCTTAGAAAAAGCAATTCAGGCCATGATGTTGTCAAGGAATAGCTAACAATGAAAGGGGTGTAACCACCTCTTGCGTCCACCAGATGTTTTTCTCAAAATGACTTTTATAAGTTCAGAAAAAGGTATAACAATTTTCTGGGAAACCCCCAAAAAGAAGCAAGGTGATAGATCTGGTGTGGTCTGCTCTGTCCTGGCCCTCATATGACTCAGTCTGAAATGACAGTTCTGCCAAAAACAACCCCCACTAACTAAACAAACAGAAAATCCCTCCTTGCACTTTGTTTTCCTATTAGCAGTTTTGAAACAAGAAAACTCTTCTGCCATTGTTTTTCATACTGGACACCAGCTGAAGCCAGTGGGGCTGTTGTGTAACAATATCGCTGATGGGATATTGCTGGTTCCTCTTTCAAAACACTGCTTATGTGGCAGGGTGACCTTTAGACATTGCATGAAGAGCATCATTCAAGGATGTCAACATGCGTGCCTGAATAGAGAAGTTTGTGAAACATAAATGTTGAGACAGAACAATGTGACAGATTCAGCCACTATAGACCATATCACCTTTGAGAAGAGCAATAGTCCTCTGAAGATAAAGGAGAAAAATTAGAGTTCTTAACATAAATCACACTTTGAGAGATTAGTAAAAAAGCCAATAATCTGCAAGGAAAATCAAGACATTTTGTATTTTACTTGGTAGAAAATATGCCATAAGGATATTTTTAATCCTGATATTTCTAAAATTTCAAAAATCTGCAGAAAGATTGCAGCATTTGGAGCTCATAAAGATGAATGAAGGAAACAAGCAATGATTTTTTTTAAAATGCAAATACTTGTTTGTACCATTGCAGGCCTGGTTTTTTTTTTCCATTTTGTAACCTGAAAGACAGATTGGTTGAGTCTCAGAGCACGGGCAGTTTGGCTACATGACATAATGATCCTTTGCCTGAGAATCCAGCCACTCCTATACATTGCCAGTGAAACAGCGCGTGTCTCCTTTCTGCAATACCTCTGACAGACAAGTACAATATTATGATTAACCAGCATTCTTTTATGCTGCTTTCTTTTTCTTGCTCTGCATGAGAGTAAAGAGGAAAACGTCTGGGGCTGGCGCAGTGGCAGAACTGTTCAAACGCCAGCTTTTTTGGCAGATGAGCATCCCTAGAAGTAAGAAAGCTTCAGTTTCAGTCTGAAAGCACAGGATGTGGCCACCCTTTATGGTATGAAACTTGGGAAGTCTGCGAACCATTCATTCATACTCCTTTTCCATTCCACTTGATAGCAGTTCTTCCTCCTACAGGACATGGAGCAGGAAAGGACTTTTAAGATAGACCCACTCTCATTTTTCACAGCCTGCTTTTAAGTGTTTTATCAGTTGAGGTTTCATTCCCAATACTTCCAATCACATGGTGGACAAGCCATACAAAATATTACATCAGTACCATTAAATCTGAAAATGTCCTAATAGGCAGGTACACCCAAATTGGCCCTTATGTCCTCATGCACTGTGTGAAATGGATTCAATTAATTAGCTGGTTGTTTTATGACAATTCCAGCTGAGAGAATGTCTGTAGGCCTTGCAGTTGAAAAAAAATGTCTTGTTAAACCATTTCTTTTCATATATTTCTACTTCTTTTCCTAACTCCCGTGAAACAGACTATTTCAGACTTTTCGTGTACTCAGCACTTACTTGACAGGAGAACATGCAGACAAACCAGGCTATTCTGGCTCAGCAATCCAATTAGTTCATTATGAGTCCGTTTGTTTCCATTACTGATCACAGGATGGAACGAGGATGTTTGATTTTCTTATAAACATCATCATAATACCAGACAGGGAGCCCAAACCCTTTGCTTTGAGGTAGATGCCGTGACATTCTTTTCTGCTCAGTAAATGGAAAGCAGTGATGCAGCAGATGCTGGGTTGGATTCCTCCATCTACCTCAGTGTAGGTGAGAGTGGTAGCATTTCCACTGAAAATTAACAATCTATCTCCTTTCTACTTTGGTTAAACAATGTATAAAATAGTGGTGGAATACACAATAAATAGAGGTATTTACTATAGAAGAAAGGTAAACCATTTTTTGAAGCAGCCATCCCGTAGAGCAAATGACAAAAACCAGTAAAGAAGCACAGGCTTTGTACAGTTAAAGTCCATAAAAACCAACAGAAAGACCCTTCTTAGCTTCAGCAGACTTTGGATCTGATCAAATTTAGAGGCAAGGCCTCCTTCATCTCAGTGCTTTAGCCTTTACCAGATTCACTTCAAATAACGGCAAAAACTGTTTGCTTGACTCATTGTGTTTGTGATCAGATTCTTGCAGATCAAAGCTCCTCAGCTTTGCTTCCCAAGCCATCATCGAGCGGCTGCTGCAGGATCATGAGTCATCTCTGTGTGGACTATTGCCCTTTCTGAGACAGAACCAGACAAGTTCAAGATGTTCTTTAATTTCTAACCATTTAGTCACATCTCTGCAAATGGGATCTGTGAGTCTGCTACTAATGCAATAGCTGGACCTTTGCTTTTGCCAAAGTGGAAAAGCCTGTGGTTTTTGAGGATACTATTAGGAGATTTTTTCCTTTTGCCATGTAAATGTGGTTAAGTCACGATCACTGCGCATGCACAAATGCAAAGCCAAAAGCAACTACAAAACAGATCAGCTTCTCAGGTCATAGCACTCGATAACCAATTCCCATTCACCTCACTGGAATCGGGATTATTTCACATATGACATCTGTCATCTTTCAGGACTACAATGTCTATATTTGTTTTCCCTTGTACACATTTGTGCTCTTTTATGTACCGCACTTATAGGTCCATTGAGTCTAAATGGTGATTTTCCTTTCAGCTTTCCCTATCGGTCTGCTTACAGACAGCTGCTGGTCTGCTTAGGAAATGGGAAATAATTTAATGCCAGCATATGATGAAGACTGTGTTACTTTTTTTTTTTTCTTCACTTTTTACGCTGTCCCGGGGAAACGCGACTCACAGCAACATCTTTAAATATGTGAATACTCAGTAAAACAGCACAAATGAAAAATTATTCAAGCTTTCAAATATTAAACTGTAATGTTTTGTACAATGAATTAGAGAATGACAGAACTTCCAACAAACCATTGCAATAACTGCCACAGAAGTGAAATGCTATTTAGGGCTTTGGGAAGAAGGATAAGGTTTTGCATTGCCATAGCCAGATACTGTTGAGTTCTAATGTTCTTTTAAATCTTAGACTAATGTATAAGTTTAGGAATCAATAAGAAAAGCTGGCTAAGGCAAGTATGTGACTGTTTTACCGCAAATCTAGAAGTAGGCAAGTCAGCTTTTTTATAACCTTATTATTCCTATATGTTACTTGCCAGTGCTTTAGCACAAATCAGCTTTCCAAAGGATTTTGGAGCTAACGGTTAATCTTTATGAGCAATGCAAAATGCATTATGTCATAACATGCTGACACACAGATCTACATCTGAGCACAGAGGGGGTGTCTTGAACAGACTAAGTCTTCCCAGATGTAAGTTTCCTTTGGAAACCTATTTAATACTTTGATTCTGCCAAAGGCCGCAATGATTTTCATTGCAGCTCTCCTAGCTTATTTCTTAATTCATTTAACAATGTCCAGAAAGTTAGAAGCAAATATGAATGCCATTATATCCAGATGTCTTCAATTTTTTGTCTGTCTTTCTGTTACATGATGCCATCTACTGCAGAATCACTGAATGACAGCCTTGTAAAAATGCAGAGAAATCTGCTTTATTTCCTTATTACTATAAAATTATGTTAGTTGTTTTGTGACGCATTTTAAATTTCCATTATTTTCATCGATATTGATGACTAAAATATGGAAAGGTGAGTATTCTCAGTGTGAAAAAATTGGTGACTAAGAAAAGCTTCTGCTTCAGAAATGAACAGTCGTCTTGAAAACAGAGTATTTTCTAACCAGCAGTGCAAAAATGTGGGAAAGATGGCCTTTTTCTTCTCCCCATTTGAGCTGTCCTCTTCACTGTAAGGATCATATCTCTGGAAATAAAAAAACCAACAAAACAAATCAATGAAAATGAAGTAAGGATGAAGAAAAAAATAACATATGAAAATGCAAATTCTTGGATATGATTTTCCTAGTGAATAAGAACCTTGGTGTCTTAAATATATAGTTAAGAAACAAAACTGTGGTTTTGAAAAAGAGGGATACCGAGAGCTGAAAATCTGAATATCAAAAATAATCAAACACATCTTATGGGTACAGAACTGTGCATACACTATGCATATTTTTATATGTGTATGCAATTCATATAACTGTACCTTACATGTGCACACAGTAATGGTATTAATTCTTTTTGATCTGTATCATGGTATTTTTATTTAACAACTATGTATAAGCTAAGTTTTGCCCTAAACTAAAGAAAACTCATCTCTTCCCCTCCTCATCATGTTTGTAAATGAGAAGGATGTGTAAACCTGCGGAGCTGGGCAGAGCTTAAACAGAGTGACAGTTGAGTACACTGCTCTAGGGTGAAGTGGATCTATGCCCACCTGTACTCTCCACGGTGTATCCAACCAGCTCCTTTTAGAGGGATAACAAGCTCTGACCTCCCCAGTAGCTTTGATGGTATTCTGCCTCCCACAGCATACTGCTTTCGAGGTCTTCTTGTATACAGCAAACCACTAGTACTCTGAGCTACTCAGCTTTTGCCACTATAATTCAGGTTTTTTCATGAGTCATTAGAGAGACTATAAAAAATATTTCATTCATTACACTGCACTTGTCATTTTTAAAATTTATTTCAGCCTTCTTGCTTGTCAGGAGACATTCGTCATTACTATTTTCAAGGCTGGGCAGTTTGTTTTTTTCCTAAGCGCCCACAGTGAAATCCTGGTTTGTTAAAGGAGGAAAATGTTTCTTGCAGATACAGTCAGCAATAAGTTAAGCAGAGAATTAGCTTATTTGCCTGGGATCCACTGACATGATTCTGCAGTGTGAGAGCTGGGAAACCAAGCCAGTGTTTTGGAAACTAAATCTAGCTTGCCAGACTAAGGAAGGATGTCTACATCTTCTTCAGAGGTAGTGGCTGTTAGGCAGTGTCCTTTGAAGCAGCATCTGATGCTGTGACCCTGTGTCATGGTGGGTGTGAAGAAGATGCTGTCCTGGAAAGCAGCAGTTCTTCTCCACCTTGCTTGTGCAGGATCTGAAGTTTCTGGTGAGGTCTAAAAGGTGGAGAAGCGAAGGGAAAAGCAAAAAGGAAATTTCTAAGTGATAGAAAATGTCTGAGGGGGGTTAATTTTCACATTCCACTGGAATGTTTTAGATTTTAAGATGTTTTGTGTTATCAAAGGCAGGTAGAATACTGCCTCCCAGCCCAACATCAGGCACAGAAAAAAATGTTGGCTTGAAAATGTCTGAAAGGATTTTTGAAGCTTTTTGCGGCTTGTTGTTCTAATCAAGCTGGTGGTCAAAACCAACTCTTAATCATAATTAGTGTCAGCCCAAGTCAACATTTTCCTGTTTGCTTCTTTTGTAAATGAAGTGCAGAAATAACATAAGTTGTTGTATGCAGAAAGCCTGTAGTGGGGTTGAAATGGGAAAAGAGACCTCCTGTTCCATGCAGAGGACTCAGGGAAGGTGAAAAGGGAGGATATGTCTTATGGGAAAAATGAAAACGAATAGAGGGAAAAAAAGGGACTGAAGCAGAAGCATGAGAAGAGAGGAAACACATCCAAGAGTGTACCATACCAAAAAGCCGGGTGTGGTATGGAAACGGATACCCACAAATACAGAGAGAAATTAAAACAAAGACTGTAACAAGAAAAAAGGGACCTGTGTACTAACACAGTAGTGGTAAAGAGAAAAAACAAAGATGAAAGATGCTGCATGTGAGGGAAAAAAAAAAGGACTGCATAACCCATAGGAATGGACTGTACTACATGTTTACACTCAGTCTCGTACATAATGATGACCATTACAACAATTTGATGGCATTCAGATTTTTCTGTCTGGACCCAGTGGTAATTTTAATGTCAGAGCTTTGAATTACATCTTTTGGAGATTTTTTTTCTTTTTGAAGGGTGATATGTAGCAAGTAACTTCTGATATTAAAGTGTTAAGGATGATGTAGGTACACAAATAGCTCTTTGTCCAGAATTTTGTGTTTGTAAACTGCATGAATTTGAATTATTTATGGAAAAAATCTTATTCATTACTCAAGACATTCACTGATACTTACATTTGTAATCTGAGACTTCTAACAACTACAAAACTTCAAGGAGCTTGTCTAACTTTGTAGTGTTATTTTCATATTAGTTTCTTAAATGACCAGGCTTTCTGGATCTTGTTTCTCTAAGAAAATACAAACCCAAAATTTAATGTTTGAGGCTGGTTTTCACTAGTCTCTTCAAATTCATTACAACAAATTTGATCAGTAGAATAGCTGCTGGAAGGAATTCACAAAGCCATAACTATTACAGATGAACAATGCTTTTTCTGAAAATACCAACATTCGTAACATTTGAGCAGGCCAGATGACACATTAATTGCAAACCATTTGGGCAATTAATGTGAACATTCTTTTAGATCTATCACATATGGTGGCTTTCAAAAAACACTTTGTGCTAGCTATTAATGCAGGATGCTAGTGACAAGGGTTTGTGCTGGACAGACAGCTTAGTCTGCATCCATGTGTAAGTGCTCACGTTGGCACATGGGGGTCAATGATACACTTGTTTGAGAGATTTGGCACATTTGCTTTTTAGCTGCAGCAGAGAATTCAATTGCTAATTACACAGTAATTCAGTCTGACACTAAAATTACTCGAGATGGAAGATTATCACAGATTTAATTGGGCTTTGTATCAGCTCCAGGAGATTTCCATTGATGTCTATTTATAGATTCAGAGCAGACTCTGCAATTAATGTAACACATCCTCCCAGTGTCTGAAGTATTTAGCCTTTTACTTCACATGTATAAACTATATTACAGTAGAAAACAAAACAGACTACTCAACAGCTTTCACATTATTCATCTTTGATTTGGAAAACACATTTGAAATAATATTGAACACTATTTTGTCTTTCTTTCCAGTTGCAGGATGTACCCATCTTGGGCAGGTTTATGCTGACAGGGATGTTTGGAAACCAGAGCCATGCCAAATCTGCGTGTGTGACTCGGGATCTGTTCTGTGCGATGACATCATCTGTGATGATCAGGAGCTGGACTGTCCCAACCCAGAGATTCCCTTTGGAGAGTGCTGTCCAGTTTGTCCACAAACAACACCACAACCTACAACAGTAAGTTTGTCCTCAATGTTGTTACTTTGTTGTTGCCACCTTCTTGATCCCTGTCAACCGCAATTTGTTTTCTTTTAGATGCTTTTAAACACTTTTCTTTAAATGCTAATTTAGTCACTTTCTGACTCTAGGCAAAAACTTAGGATGGGCAAATTTTGCCAAATCAAATAAAAACCCAGCTTGAACTGTCACGGTTTGGGTTTTGGGTTTGGGTTTTGTTTTTTTTTTTTTTTATTAAATTCAAAAATACTTCTGTATTCTGTCAGAGAATTGGTACTGGATCTGCTAAAATACTTGTTAGTCCTTTCAGTTATGCAGCTGAAAGCATGAAGTCCTTCACCCAGTTTTACATAGACAACGGGCACAGATAAATAGTAGAAAGGGACAGAGGGCTACAATTAGTCATTACATTTTTCATTTTACAGAGAAGCACAGGAATAGCGCAAACAGCTCATTTGTTGACTGCACTCTCAATCTATATCCATAAAACTAATACCAACACAGAGTTAAAGAAAGTTAGACAGTTTTCACAGCATACCACGAGTCTACATTTCTTATCAATTCAATTCTACATCATCACAGAGTAAATTTCCTTTTGCAGAGTTATTGCTGGTTAATGCCCTGTAAAGGAAAGGTGAATCAAGCCCTACTTCCCTAATTTATCACCATCTTGTTTTAGGCACCAACATTATCTAAACCACTTACAGCAACTTAACCTCAGGAAAATCAAGAATGTTAGTGCATGCCAAGTCCCCTGACTAAACCAATTCAGTGAGGGAGCCAGCTATACTGAGCTCTAAGGTTATCCGAACATTTCATCCTTGTTTAAGATCCATGAGATTCTGTTAAAGTACATAAAGCACATTGAAGATTCTTATCCAGAAGATAAAAGAAGTGAGTGAAAGAGACGCGTATATGGAAGAGGAAGGGAGGAGAGGTATTTCTGCAGCTCTATAGTATATCTGCTGAAACATGAAACGTCATATACAAACATGTCACCTAGTGTTAGTTGCACCATGCTTGTGCAACTCTGCTGCTTCCAGGACTACCTGAGCTACTTCACTGAACAGTTTTAGAGGTGTAAATTAGTGGTACATACGAGCATGCTGGAGATTTAAGCACAGCTCCCTCTCTTGTTGAGTCCAGGGACTATTCTGTCAGTTCTGAGGTTCCTGATAATAAAGGACACGTGGACTACTTCCTCCAGCCTCAGTCTTCGATATATAAGAGTTTGGTCAGCCCACTGGAAGCTGTCCTTGGATGGTGTATAGGGAAATGCCACCTTGGAAGATACAAGATAGTTTCAGCTGTATATTCTTTGCTACCACTAGCACCTGAAGACAAAAACTCTTCTGAGAATCCAGATAGTAACATGTAACTGAATGATTAATTGAAAAAATAAATAAATTGGAGGTGTAGACCTGAGAAATTAAAATTAGCTACATTATTGCACTTAAGATGCTAGACTGAGAAGGATACAAGAAAACTGTCCCTTACAGCTTTCCACAGTGGACTTCTGTCACCCTTGTATTCAATGGCAAAGCTCTACTGACTTCATTAGTGCCATGATTTTGCCTATAGGAGAGGTGTATCTTTATGGATGAACTGTGAAAATACAGATGAAAGACTGACCAAAACCCCCACAACTTTTAAATAGACTGAATAAGAATAAATTGAATTCATTTGATAAAACTGTATTCCAATGTTTAAATGTGTTTTACTCTTCTTTTTTTATATATATATATACACATATATTGAGTTTTTCGGGTTAGTTTGTTTTTTTATTTCGTAATTTAATTACTTTTCCTTTTTTTCTAGACTCCTGGAGTAGTCAGCCGAGGACCCAAAGGAGACCCTGTAAGTGCAGCTTTCTTTTTTTTCCCAAGGAAGCTAACAAAATCAAAAGCCAGTGTTTCCCTGTGTGAATTTTGTCTACTATGTCTTTCCTGAATGTTTTGTTGTGGTCTTAGTCATGTCTAATAGAGCAAGTTTCACACCATAATCACACAGACTTCCGTATGAATGGAAGGATTTGTCTGAGATGCTCTCACAGTTGGAGGCAAGTGCTGACATCTGTATCTGCTCTGTTTGTGTCTTTGCAGGGTTCTCCTGGGGTTCCAGGCAGAAACGGTGCCCCTGGGCCTCCAGGACAGCCAGGGACTCCTGGAGCTCCTGGCCCCCCTGGGATCTGCCAGTCGTGTCCTAGTATAAGCGGCGGTGTAAGTCATCATTATGTGCAGTTTCTACCTTGTTGCTCATAAGCATACAAAGCAATACTGCAGGCACCCATCCCTTGTGCCTTCACACATACATTGCTTTCAATGGCATGTGTCTCTTATTTGTGCCTTTGAAAAACGCAGCTGAGTGGTAGGTGGGTTTTTGTTGGTTTGGGGGGGATTTTGTCCACCAATTTTGGCTGGAGTGCAATTAAATCTCTGCCTTATCTTATTTTTTAAAACTCTTGGTGCCAGATCTGATGAAGGACTTATTTAAATCAGAAATAATCTGATCAGAAAAAAAAGTGTGCAGGAGGAATTATGTCCTCTCAAGCTTAATGGTTAGGGTACTCTTTTACTGTATTTTATCCAATGCATGTTTAATAAAGAAATATTCCCAGGAGACTAGACCAAATCACAGGTCCTCTGCTTGCAGTGGAGTGCCATGTAAGTGCAATTTTTCATACTCCCTCTTTATTTCTGGCCCACCGAATCTTGAATTCTCTTCTGAAGACTTGAGCAGACTCAGCAAGAGATCTAATTTGAACTAAAGTTTCTGTGCAGTTGGATTCGTTAAGGGAGCTGAGCCACAGCTGGCGCTTTGTTAAGAGATGACATCATCTTCCACGCAATCCAGCAAGCCTGGCTTTACAAGCTGCGATTGCTTTACCACAAAACTGTTAAAAATCATATGTTAAAATAATTGCTAACTTTGAACATAGGCCACTGTTTGTAGCTCCATGTACGCTTCCCACTCCCAGGTAAGCCAAAAACTAAGGAAAGATGTCTTGGTTCTATTCAGTTCTGAAAGGGACTGCATCTGAAGGACTGAGCTTCTGGGAGAGGTACGCATGGGTCGGTTAATCAGTCTCAAGGCACACCACAGTAACACACCAAGAGAGCTACTGGGTTTGGGTTGGCAGATGCAGACACAGGAGAGGATGACAGGCTGAATTAGTCACTCACTCCAATGCTGTATCAAAGATGTGCTGTTGAGAGGGTCAACTCGCTGTCCTGATGAGAGGGTTGATATCACAGTAGCACAGGAGTCATCTCATACCTGGTCAGCGAAGGAGCTGGGTCCACAGTGGTTTGGATTACCAGGCAGAACGGTGCAAGTATGCAACCTTTTCTGCTCAACCACTTATGTGCCATTAATGCATAAACTGCATTTATGCCGTATTATTCAACTAAGTTTGCTAACATCTGCGTAATAACATCAACATACGCCAATTAAAAGGCTGACATGGAAATTCTGACTGTAGAATTTGTAGGGGTTTTTAAAGAGTATTTTATGTAAATGGGTGTGTCAAAGATGCTATCTGCTCTCAGAAAGGCCCACAGGAAATGTTTTCACTCCATGCCTTGGACTGAGCTTCCGTTTGTTTCAAGATAAATTGTCAAAAGCATTGGGGCTCGGCTGCTTGGGCTCAAAAGTGTGATTGTATTTGAATTACTTGGAGTGATATAGTGAACAGGAAAGGAGAAAGATGGAAAATGGAATTAGGAACAAAGTGTGAAACTCAGTTTTCTGAGATGTGTTAAGTTCCCATGCATGATGTAAAATAAATTCAGGGAAGGACAGACTTACACACAGTTAAGAGATTTTTTGCTACCAAATACTCTGAAATGAGACATTCATTAATCACAGGTAACAGAAATTAGGAAAATGATAATAAACTGTTGCATTCTTTAGTGTAACAGAAAACACTTCATCAACTTCCTTGAGTAACAATGAAGTCCAACAGAAAAGAGACTGATAAAGAAAATGGGGGCAAAGCTTAAAAGGATTCAAACAAGAATAAGAGGAGAGAAAATTATAATTTTTTGGTTCAGATGAGGCCCAGCTGTTAAGATGAAAACTGGATGCGCACAGTGTAGGGAGCTAATGTTACCATGACCACAAAAGAAAGATATTCTCTTATGGATGATTTAAATATATGGCAGCTATATGTCAAACAAGTACTAGTCAATAGATACAAATGAGTTATTTCCATACATTTACCATACCAATGTAAGAAGACTTATTTGATATGTAGCAATCACCTTTTTTCTTTTTTCTTTCTTTTTTTTTTCTTTTTTTTTCTTTCCTTTCTGTTTTTCTCTATTTCTTTTACAGAGTTTTTCTCCACAGTATGATTCCTATGATGTGAAGGCCGGTTCAGCTGGTATCGGTTACCCACAGCCCATTGTAAGATGATATAGCCTTTTTTCTGTCCTTTTTCTTTTAAGGACAAATTTTCTGCTTGTAGATTATACCTTGGATGTGTATGTATCCTGATTTTAATTTAACAAGATAAGTTTTAATTTAATTGTTGCCTGCAAGTGGATTGCAATGTAAGGCAGCAGTTTTCTTGGCAGTATCATTCTAGAAAGTAACTATAGATTATCTGGGGGTTTTGCCTTTTCTGTCTCTTTCTTCTTTTTCTTACCTTCTTTTTCCTAATCTGTCTCTGATTCACTTGCTTACACCACTTAAACATTTATCCCTTTCTCCCTCACTTATCTGCTTTGATATTCTAATTGCTTCCCTCCTTCCCACCACTTTTTTACCTCTTCCACTGCCCCTAATCTTCCTTTATCCATTCAGCAGCATCCTGTCTTTACTCTGTATGATACTCCATACTTGTTTACTTTTCCAAAACTCAAATTTGCCTGATTACAAGTGAGTGAACCCCTCTTGTAATCTTTTGTTCACCCCAGAAACAGTCAAAAGCTTTTCACTTTTTCTTTTTACAGTTATCCTTTTTTTTTTTTACCCACAGCTGTTCAGACTGTGTACTAAGGATGCTGCATCTGCCTGCTAGGCCTTGCTGGCCCAAGCTTTTCACCATTTTTTTAGTGAGATAAAACATGGATTGCCTTAAAGAGTTGTGCATGAGCTGTGCTTCCCCTATAAAATAAATTTAAATGTTGTACCTCATCATTTTCCTTTTAGGCACTGGGATTTAGAGATATTCACCACCGATGATATGGAGCGTTCTTGATTCAGGCAATCTGCTATATAGAGGACGTGGTGAATTGCTATTATTTGAAATTGGCTGCTGCTTCATTAAGCGTAATCATTATTTTCAGTCCAATGCTGCATAACAAGGTTTGGGAATCACGTGTTGTAACATATCAAGGCAGTTCCAAGCAAACGTGTCATTTCTCAGGGTTCCATCAGATCATCTCAGGAGATAAATTTTACTAATCATGCCAGCTGTTTTTCCTGAAAATAGTGCATTATTTTCTCACCTTTGTTTTAATCTGTTTATTTCTACCTCGTTCATTTGCTAATATGATCATCCATGCATTGGTCATCTTCAACCATCCATTTTTGTATTTGTCAATTCATTTATTCATATTCAGCTCCTCACAGTCTTTGCCCACAGCTTATCATATCATCTACATTTTGCCACTTGGTGTCTCAAAATGGGATGTGTTCAACCAGGCAGATAACCAACATACCTTTCAGTTAACAATTAAGGTTACTCCTCTCTATTTTGGCATTTTACCTTGAGTTGCTTAGTGATTTCTTGTGCTCTGACTCCTGGATTTGGGTTAAAAAAACCCACAACTTAATTTGGCACCCTAGAATGTCTTCAGCCAGGATAGTCTGTATAGTTTCAAGTCGTACGGTCTTTCACATTGCATCATGGGGTACATGGCTGCAAAGTAAGTAACAGAGGAGTTACAGGCAGATGTGACTAAACTCACTAGAACTAAAGAATTTTTGTCATTAACATTACATAGATTAATTAATTTATACATCTATAAATCTAATTTATCAGTTTTCAATGTAAACACTCAGTTTGAATAAACATACAAACTGAAATAATTTGCAAGAGTAACAAAATGAAAAATGCTAGCTATAGCACCAGCATTAGTCCATGGGTGGTTACCATGCCTGGTACTTCCTCATCCCACATCTCTCCAATACTGTCTTTCCGGTGGCTTTCCACTCCTAGTAGACTGATTTTGTACTTTACATCACAGACGTTCTTTACTTGCTTGTATAACCTCCACATACTGTCTTTTTGTTTCTTTCCACCACTGCACGCACTCTAAAACATGCTCATTTGTTCACAGTCTGGAGATGCTGGCCGCAAGCAAAGGTCATACCTCACTATCTGTTTATCTCCTCAGCGTGCACCTTGAAAAAAATAATGTCTTGTTTGTTTATAGCTCTATGTCTAATCAATTGATTGCAATTGACGAGTTGATGGCTCCAATTCATGTTATTTTATACCAAATGAGTTCTAACAATTAACAGCAAGGGATTGCTCGTTGACTTCACACGTTGAAGGCAACCCGATTTACGCAGACACTAACTGCTCTGCCGCTTGGTGTACTTCTTGTCCTAGAAAATAGCAATTATTACAATGATTCTCTTTTTTAGACAAAAGGCAACCTGTGAACTAATATTAAAATAGTATATTTGCAGTATAGTAGCATACTATACTATGTACACTAGTATAGTATAGCACTACTATTAATCTTGTATTATGAAAATTAGGTTTATGTAACATCTGTTATACATAACCTATTCTGATACAGTATGACAGTCTCCAATGAAACACATTGTGTTTCATTGAATCCCCTGTGCAATATTAAGCTATGGAATATAGTGGCAGTACTGCAGTACATGGTGTTTTTCATGTAATTCATGTACTTCAATTGTTTTGGCAGTATCAAACCCATTAAGAGTTTAATTTAACAAAAACTTTTTTTAAAGAACCATATATAGCTGTAGTAAACCACTGTGCTACTTTTCCAATGTTTTCTGGTTTGCAGTATCAAATGTTTTTGTGGTTGTTGCTAGAGGAAGTAGAAATATTAACATCCTTCCCAAATTTATAATTTCTTTAGTAATATTTTATTCCCTTTCTACCAGTTAAAATAAGGAACACTACTACTGCTTTGAGTTAAACAATATGTACATTGTCATTTCATCCTCTGAGTCCTTTGGTTAGTCTAGACATCATTTTTTTCTTATGGCTTAGTACTGTTGAAGTTCAGAAAAGGTTTCACCAGTGAAAACACTTGCATTACTGACAATAACAAAAATATGGCCTTAATTCAGTATACTTGTAAGTCCTAAGAAGTCTAGGGTCATAAACAGGGTTTATCATACAAAGTTCTTCCAATGGATTGTATATGTATATGTAATATAGCTCCTGAATGCAGGTGAGAAATTTTAAAATTAGTTTTAGAAAGCAAAATCCGGCATCAATAGACTAGCAAGCAAGTTTATTAGTACACTTTGGCTCCACCACTGAAGATGTAGGGTTAGGCTAATGAACCTCAGTTATGTGGCAGATCAGCTGAAGATCATTTACAAATCTTTTTTACAAATTAAGAGTTCCAGTTATCTGTTCTTCCAGTTTGGGTAGCTGAGAAGCTGAGCTGCAAACATCCTTCTGGGGGTCTAGAGAAGGGGAATAGTGACTCAAAACTAAAAATTACCGCTTTGAAAATATCTTGTGGAGTATATTAGCTAAGGCTGCAAAGAGAAACCCAGTGATCCCTTTTCTGAAGGGACTGTAGGTACTAGACAACGTATTTAATAATGTGTATGTAGGTACTAGACAATGTATTTAGCAATATGTATATATACTGCTGCTTCTTTTTCACTGCACCAAGTGCATGCCACCGTGGATTTTTCTCTATACTAATATGTAAAAATTCATTTCACAGTTATTGCTGACTATAGCAACTACATTGAGCTTTATAGTGATATTGCATTAATATAATTACTATTTTTTAATCTACACTATAGAGTGGCTTTCCAGGACCCCCTGGCCCCAGTGGCCCCCCTGGCCCACCTGGTCATGCAGGTCCCCCTGTAAGTAAAATTTATATTTTCATAATCATCTCATATTCTTTTATATGAGCTTCTCCTTTTCTCTGTCATAAGTATTAGGTACATTTTCAACCGACAAATCTAGATACTATGCTGAACAATTTTATGGATAAATGTAATCGTCTGTTAATTGAATTGTATCATCTGTGCACCACCAAGACTCAATGGCTGAGTGCTATATACTGTGCACGCTTAAGTCCATGTGTTCCCCTGAGCTTTCTGCAATTCTGTGGGGTGATAGCTAAGGTTGTCTTAAGACATGCCACTGCCTATCATCCTCTGTTAACATTCCCAAATCTTTATTCATACAAAAATTCAACAGGAGATAAAGGAAAGTGGGAATCCCAATACACACACAGCGCACGCACGAAGGGTCGGAGTTTTTTGATGCACATCTCCTTTTAGAGGAGTGGTTTCAATTGTGTTTTCATGTTTTCATATTCTGCTTGGTTCTTCTAATTTCACCTTTGGTCATCGGGTGACAGTTCTGACTACCATTTTCCTTACGATTATTAGATTTTTATAAAATATAGTAGCACCATGGGATGATGCATGTAATTGTTCACATCTTAACTGTTTTTTTGCTGCATTATAGGGCTCTGCTGGATACCAAGGTTCCCCTGGAGAACCAGGACAACCTGGCCCTCCTGTACGTATACATTACCTATCATTCTGTATGTTAAAAGCATGATCTTACACACTTGAATCTGTGTCATCGCTGGAGTGGACAGAGATTTTACAGTTGATCCTTTCTGTTTACTATCATGTATGTCAAATGTAAGAGTATTTTATCACACCTAATGCATTTTTAATTTGAATGAGACAATATTTTTTATTATTACAGTTAATATTAATTATCCTTTTACAGGGACCTCCAGGCCCTGTTGGAATGATAGGCCCAGTTGGTCCACCAGGAAAAGATGTAAGTTCACTATTATTCATCCAATGATTAATAAATGGGAAGAAAGAAAGTTCATTAAATGGTAAGGCAGCAGAGCACATTAATACCATTGCATTTAAGAGTTTTTAATATCTCCCTATTTCTCAACTTGACAACATAACTGTAAGAAACTAGATTTGGCTTACATTAGGTATAAATGTCCATTCAAAAAAATGTTTCAATTTTAGCAGTCAATTTGTTTGACACAATTTAAAATAAAAAAAGGAAACCTAAGCGTGAAGTACGCTATTTTGATCTGGTGCAAAATAAATTAGCAGTTATAAAGAAACGCACACAGTAGTGCTAGTTGTCTGCTCCCTTCAAATCTTGCTTTGAGAGTTAAGGCTGTTAAAACCATCTTTTGTGTCACAGCTGGGAGTCCTGAAGAGGTACAGTACAAGGCGAGACAAGCCGCTAGAGTTTTTGTCCGTTTTGAGTCTTTCACCATGAAAAATAGGTTTTCCATGATCATCTCTTCTTAAAAGTTGTTTTGAAATAAACTAGATGTTAAGCAAAATCTTGTGAAAATTTGAAAATCCTGACAACTGTTTTTCAGAAGGCAGTCATATAGTGAACCATCCCCCTGCTATAATTTTCCCTAGTGTCTTTAGTGGAAGTTTCAGATGCTTATTCCAACTCACCTTGATCTACTAGGACTAGTTCTTTGCCAGTAACTGAATCAATAGCAAAGCAGTCAAAAAAATTTACTTTCTTTCAATAGGGAGAACCAGGAAGACCAGGCAGAAATGGAGACCGTGGAATCCCTGGATTACCGGTACGGAAAAGCCCCCAGTAACAATGGTCTTCTAATCAAATGTTTTGTTTTCCTGTTTTAAGTTAGTCAAGTGAACATGACACACAATGAACATTGGCTTGTGCCCTTCGTACAATCAGTATGGATTTTATTCATCTTTCTATATTTGTGTGTTTAGGGTCACAAGGGACACCCTGGGATGCCTGGGATGCCTGGGATGAAAGGTCAACGAGTAAGTATTGAGTATCTTGAGTATAGCTGAGTCTGTTACTCGAATTATGGTGTTGCACTGTTGTGCTTTTTCAGTCACCAACTTCCAGCTAAAGAGACTGAATCATAGAATTAAAGGCCAATTTCTGGACAACGTAATCTGACCTTCTGTAACAAAGACTGTTAAAGTTTATGTAGTTACCTCAATTATAGAGCTCCATCCTGAATGTCGGGCTGAAGCATGCTTTCCAGAAAAGCATCCACTCTTAACTAATGGCCACGAAGGAACGGAGGATTCAGAATTTTCTTTCAAAAGTGTTCCAATAGCTGATAGCACTCATTATTAAAAATATGCCCCTTTATATGAGTTTGTCTTGAAGCTTAATATTTTACCAAGAGGAATGAAGTTTTCCAGACACAAGAGGAATATTATTCACAGATATGGTTTTCAATTCCCACAGGGCTTTGATGGAAAAGATGGTGCCAGAGGTGAAAGCGGTGCTCCTGGTCCAAAGGTAAAAAACTATAGTGTCATCTTTGTAATAGGTACAGTAATACCCTCCATCATTTGTTATATAGCTGTGCTTTGCATATTATGTAATTATAAAAATCCACTACACATTACAAAAGTTCATTGAATATCTCCATAAAAAAAAATGAGAATCTTTCCAAAGGAGTTAGACTTTCTTAACCACATCATGTCTCAATTTTCCAGCTGTAGTAAATATGAGATTCTAAAATGAAAGGACATGCCTGGATCATCTGACCTACTGGAATAATATTAAAGGACTGAGTCTTCCTGATTTTTTTTTTTCTCTGTTTAAATATTTTTTTTCTGGTGCTTGTTTAGACATCTCAGACTTCACAGATCTGAGTTCATGCTGATGACACTCAGCATCATGCAGAAAGGGACAACATATTGGGCTGTCTCATTTCTATGTCTCTTCCCCTTGAATAAACCAAAAAATGTTCTCACCAAAGTTAATTCCCTCATTGGTGTTTTCTTTCCATAACAGGGTGAAACTGGTCTTCCTGGAGCAAACGGATCACCGGGCCAACCGGTAAATATGTGTATCCTGTAATATTTAAATGAAAGTGTCAATGGCACTTCCCAGTTAACTGAGTTACTCATCTTTCTTTTAAGTTTAAAAGAAAGTTTAAAAGTTCGATGCACCACATGCATTGAACAACACCAAGATATGCAAATAAGAGCAATGTCTCTTTGCTTGGCCATACTATTTTGGAAACCATATAGCAGACTCATATTCTTATGTTTTCTAGGGACCAAGAGGTCCAGCTGGTGAAAGAGGAAGACCTGGGAATCCTGGTGGCCCTGTAAGTAATTACAGCTGCTGTTCTTATTCAGAAGCAGCACATAGTTTGTTTCAATATGTTGAGAATCCCTTACTTCATAGATTTTCCTTGAAACTGTTGTAATGCAAAGGATTGGAAAACTATATGGCATCTGTAAAATCATACATGAAAACTTTTCAATCCTCCAATTAAATTAATAACACTTCTAACTCACAACATGTTCACCATCTTATTCTCTATTTCCTTTTTTTTAAATTAATAGATTACTCATTGAAGGAGAGTTCAGTGTTTCAGCGTAAGCTCAGGTTCAGCCAAGAGGAATAGGGAGGAGGAGTGGAAGCAAAGGGCAGCAGCAGAAAGCAGAGAGAGGAAAAACTGCAATCTCAGAAGTAACTTGCAGGAAGAAGATAAAATTACTCCTTGGCTGAGATTAGGGGGTACATTCTTTGCTGTGAAAGAAGTCATAGTTCATAGCATCCAACACAATCAACAAAGCACAGCTAAAGTATAATAACCAGCAACTTGTTCATACAAACACTATAACCTGAGCAGCAGACCTGGCCTAACACATTTACAAGACAGGCAACAGGACATGCAGCCATCCCACTCTTTGTTACCTTTTTGGAGTGAAATTTTGATCTTTTAAGTGAAGTAGAAGTAACTGTTACTTTGCAATATACATCTATTGCGATCTTAGTTATTTAACCTTAAAAACCGTCCACAGAGATGACGGTTTGTAACTGTTATTTCCTTAAGAAATGTAGTAAGAATACATTTTTGAATCTTGCTGTCTCATCATTACAGTGCAAGTCACGTAAAGTGTTGGATACTGCTTCACAAAATAGTTAATTTTTATTTTAGAATTTCATAGTTGAGGAATTCTTGTGTCTTGGTCAATTAAGTGGGAATGTACAGAAACAAATAGTTGGTCTGAGAGTCATGGGCATTAACGCGTGTGGGTTCTGGGTCCAGAGTAGTGCTCTGTACCCAACACCTCTCTTCTTTCTGTAGGGTGCCCATGGCAAAGACGGATCTCCAGGAGCAGCAGGCCCACCTGTAAGTTGAATTACAGATGTTTGACTTTAAGTATTTGTGTTGCTCAAGTCTAGTTACTTCTGGCTGATGATCTGCAGTGCCAGCAAACCTGAGACTGAGGGTGCACTGGTTTAAGAATGAACATTTTATTTAATTGTATTTCATAACTGTTGGTTAAGATACTTGAGGCATACAGTGCAATGGGAGAGCTTTAACACTGTAAATCAGAAAATGCATAAATCCAAAGCCAAGTTATTCTCACAGAACAGGTAGATGGATAGAATTGCTCTTCTCTACACAGATCAAATTTTGAATGGTCTTATCAAGTACATTATTTAGCTGTCTGAGATGGGCAAAATTTTTTCTTTTCTATCTGCCTAGAAACCTGAGCATGTCCACTTGTACATGTAACAGTTATATTAGCTATTTTTTCTCCTACACCTTTTTTATAATTAGAAAAAAAAATTGAACATTTTTTATAGCTTAATCTCTTTAATGTTAGCTTTCATGTTTTTCAATTTATAACACAGAAATTTAGCTGAACATATAAAAGTCAGACTAACTAAGATGTGTGATGTTTTGGGACTAGCCAAACTTCATTTTCTACAGCATGATTTCTAATTTCTATTTTGCCAGGTGTTTCCTTACTCAGAGAAAAATCCCATAATCATACATTTTTTTTTAACTCAACATTAATTCCATATGGCTTTTGCCATTTGCATTAATAGTATTTCTTTCACTTTTAAGGGTCCCCCAGGTCCCCCTGGAACTGCAGGATTTCCAGGCTCTCCAGGTTTTAAGGTATTCAGCTAAAGATGCATGCTAATATAGGATTTGGTCCTTTCTCTAGTTAGCCAGCTTATATCACTGTACATCTTTATTTTATGAGTCCTCCTTTTTCTGGCCGCTATTACACTGTTTGCAAGCCTAGAACTGATGTGTTTTCATACACAGCACAACACAAACCCTATGCTCACCACCTTCATGAACACACACCCCAAAACACCATGAAGTGGTAGACCCAATATTTTCTGTTGCGTTATGGCAGAGGCTCAAGTGAACTTCCCCAACTAGAGGAGCTGTGCAGCATGGGCTGGTTGGAGTGCGTGGGTACCTTGTGCCTCAGCACCGGGGTCACCATGCTGATTTGACTCTTGCACTCAGGTGATGACGGTGGTAACCTTCTTCCCAAATCATGCAAAGGTGCCAGAGTAAAGGAAGAATGCATGAAGCTGATACTGATTGCACTGGAGACAAGACTAAAGTCCATCCATTTTCTCCTTTTACTGTTTTTCCATAGGGTGAAGCTGGTCCTCCTGGTCCTGCTGGTTCTAGCGGTAGTCCTGGAGAGAGAGGAGAACCTGGTCCTCAGGGTCATGCTGGGCCACCCGGGCCTCAGGTATGCAAATACCACATGGGAACTGAGAAGTGTCATGCCGCTTGCTCTTCACAAAGCTCTACATGTCCTTTGGTTTAGTCCTCGGTTAACAGCATCGGTTATTTATATGTTTATTTTATCAGGGCCCTCCTGGAAGAGCTGGAAGCCCTGGCAACAAGGGTGAAATGGTGGGTACTTTTCATATCACTGTCTTTTGCTGCACTGTGTTGGTGAGGGTTGCTGTTTGGACTGGGCAGAGTCCAACAATGCCATGCTCTCTTCATCCCCATCTGCTGTTCACTCTCTACAGGGACCTTCTGGTATTCCCGGTGCTCCTGGTCTGCCAGGAGGCCGTGGTCTCCCTGGCCCTCCAGGTACAAGTGGAAACCCTGGCGCAAAAGGCAGTCCGGTGAGTTACTGATATTCATTACACTGGTTGTACAAACAAATATGGTAGAAGTAGATCTGATAATGTTAAAAAAAATGCATTGAATTTATCCTGTTCACTTGAGATGGTCTAATAAATTATTTTATAATAGCAACGGGCAATTGTTTTTATAAATATACAATATATTTCTCTTTCACACATTTAGATATTGCTATATATAAACACTATACATAAAAATTATAATAATATTTACTTGCTGTCCTAAATTATCTATCAATTCTGAAACACTCAACAAAATTCTCGTCTAAAATGGTTACATTAGACAAAATCTGTTGTTTTAAAATCCTCATTTCACCTGTTTAAATTCCCATGGGCCAAGTCCACAGCTGACTATACCTAGTGTGTTGTACCTACTCTTAGTCATTTACCCCAGCAGGCTATTTCCTGACAGCCTTACACCACACATAGTTCCTTGTCAGAAAAAATACTCAAGGATGTCAAGCAAAAGACTCAATGATGTTTGAAATAGCTGAGAAACAGACATAAAATTTTACTCAGTGGTGTTCAAGATTGTATCACTTCTTTCCTTTACTGGATTTTTAAGGAGCTCCATGCATTCCACATCCAGGTTCAACTAGTGCATGCTAATTCCTTTGCAGAGTGTAAAATAATAAAAATGAATCAATAATTTGAAAGATGTCATGTCTACTTCTTAGCATTTTAGTGCATCTAGTAGCTCTAGAATAACACCCTGTTGCAATACATAATTTTAATGGCATTTTCTCCTTTTTAGGGAGAACCTGGTAAGAACGGTGCAAAAGGAGATCCAGGCCCGAAAGGCGAGCGTGTAAGTGATTTTAAAATGCACTCAGAGACTTCTTCCAAGGAAGTTTGAACCCTGAATCATTCCCCATACAAAGCCCGGGGGGGGGGGGTGACGGCAGGGGAGCGGTTTGGAGACTTCTAACTTCACTGGAGGGCTTTTTTATTGTTGTTGCCAGGGTGAAAATGGCACCCCAGGTGCTCCTGGACCTCCTGGTGAGGAAGGCAAAAGAGGTGCAAATGGTGAACCCGGCCAGAATGGCGTACCTGGTACACCTGGAGAAAGGGTAAGCTCCTGTAGATGACCATGGACATGAGGTACATTCTGAGTTAATACACAGACAGTAAAATCTGGTGATCAAAATACTTTGAGGAGAAATTTGGCTCCATATCTGTTCCCAGCAAATTCCAGATGTGAAACTGGGTTACGAAACTGGGGAGAATTCTTATCTAGTTCCTCATCTGAATTGCAGCACTTGAATCTATCACAATCTGAAAAAAAAAAATATTTTTTTTTTTATATTGAAGAAGCAGTGATCTTGGAAGTTGTATCAAAAGATTTCTGCTGAAAAGCAACCATTAATTGTGAGAACTACACAGGGGGAGAAAAAAAAAAGGCAAACAAAAAAACCCAAACTAAATTTCAAAATTATGTCTCATTTAACAAAAATGAATAATCCCAAAATTTCAGCTCTGGAAAGTGAAATTAATGCAAATTCTTCTGCATTCAGGATATGTCTTTATGTCACCATCTTTATCGTCAATAAATCTGAGATGTCACTAATGTCAATAACAACTATATTGTCAGGATGTCTTCTATGTAATAATATCTTTATTGTCAACAGGTTTTCTGGCTTGTGGGTTTGATAACTTTCCAAAGAGCATTCTCACAAAGTAATTCCTGAATTGATTTATTCAACAAAATAAATAGCAACACCCTCACAAATTTTACATTTCTGTTCCCATCTGAACCAAAGGAAATTGTGCGGAACTATTTGTAACTCCTAATTTAATAATTGATTGCAGTATTTGCTGAAGCTCTGAGGAAACCAAAGATGCACAAAGTAATATTAAACCTGTAAATGGGGCTGCAAATTACATTTTATAATACAAATTTCTTGTAAGCAATGAAGATAGTAGTAAAAATATAAATATTAAAAACAATACAACAGCTCTCTTTTCAGTATTGAATTAGAAGAAAATCATTGTTCAAGACTGAAAGTATTGTTCTATTTTTGATGTGAATTTAGAAAACTCACGAATGAAGTAGCTAATGCAGGGCTGGTTAAAAATAATGGAGGATGGTCTATGATTTCAACAGGAGGGTTATATCCAAAGAGAAAATAATTCTGTAGACTTTCTTGCTACCATAAAATGTCATTTCCAACTATTTCTTTCATTACTTTTCATAATACTATGTCTAATCATAAATAGTTTAGAAAAAAATCCAGTTTCCATCACCTAAATCATATTGCCTATGACCTGTATTTTGCTCTTGTATTTGGCAGGGCTCTCCCGGTTTCCGTGGTTTACCTGGTAGCAATGGACTTCCAGGTGAAAAGGTATAATCTTCCTCTAAAAAAAACCCCAAATTTATGGAGGATCCATGTGAATTTGCATGGACAATTTCAGATTCAATATGATGCTGATTTCCTTGCTGTGAATTTCAACATGTCTTTTTTTAGGGTCCTGCAGGTGAACGTGGTAGCCCAGGTCCTCCTGGCCCCAGTGGACCCGCAGGAGAGCGTGGACAAGATGGAGGCCCAGGCCTTCCCGGAATGAGAGTAAGACAGGACATCTCCAAGAAAATGAGATAAACTCTATTAGAAATGCCTGATCTGATCTGATACAATAGAGGAGTCCAATTAGAAAAATTTATATTTTAGCAAATTTTATAATTTATAGTAAAATGCATTGTTTATTATATTTAATAGGCGTTTAGGTTACTGTATTTAAATATATTTATATTTAAATTATTAGTTAAATAGGCTTATATTTGAAGTTTCAATAATTAAATTATACATTAATTTAAATATTTCAATACACTTAAATATTTAACTTATATTTTTTGCTTATTTGCAATTAAAGCAAATAAGTTGTTGATCAGATTTTCATAGTACATACCAAGAAGATTTTCAGAGATAACCTACTGTGTTGTATGTACAGTACGTAACAACATTCTGTGAGCTATACTAAGAATCAGCAACTGCTGACAACAAATACATTGAAATTCAAAAGTCAGCCTGACTGCAGGCCCCAGGGAGCTGAACAAGATTTTATTGGAAATGAAAATGAATTATTTAAGATATAATAATAATAATAATTTAAAATATAAAACAAATTAACTAAAATATGTCATAAATCATGTTGCTTTTAAGTAGAGGCACATAGTCTAATTAATTCATTCGTTAATTTTTACCATCTGCAATAATTCTTATTCCCAAATAATGAAAGAATACAATTCTGTGCACATTGATTAACGTCTGATGCCTTGATTATATACGACTCTCAGAGAAAGAAACAAACTCCTAACAAAAGACTTTGTTAGCTTTCTCCAATTTTTCACCTTAATGGGATGGGGGGAAATGGGAGGAGTTTTAATCTTTATTAAAGAGGTTAAAATCAAGTAAGTAATTTAAAATGTGTTATTATATATTTATATTTATGTATTGTAACTTCATACTATACATTTTAAACTGAAAAATAACACTATTTTTTCTTCAATTGAAGGGTTTGCCCGGAATTCCAGGAAGCCCTGGAAGCGATGGGAAGCCTGGCCCTCCAGTACGTACATTGTGCAAATATTTTATACTAGTCCTCCTACTGACCTTACCCTCATGCCACAGTATCTATGTGATAGGTTGTTATCACAGTCAGATTAAATGTCTCTTTTTTGTTTGTTTTCATTATCAGAGCACTTTATTTGCTGTCTCATTGTAATAACATTCTGTAAATCTTGTCATTTAATACTGTTTAAAATAGAGTATACAGAAGGTTAGCTGAAATACGAAACACATAGTAAGTTTTGAACAACAACGTCTCTAGCCTGATCTCATCCTCACTCACTCTTTGGATATTCATGGGTGTTCATTTATTTCACCTAACAAATGCCACGTCTTCATTTCTTTTTTGCTTATCCCAGGGTAATCAGGGTGAATCTGGCCGCTCTGGTCCACCCGGCCCCCCGGGCCCACGTGGTCAACCAGGTGTAATGGGTTTCCCTGGTCCTAAGGGCAATGAGGTGAGCAGGATTTCTCCACTTCTCCTGTGCTTATGCTCGATCAGTCAACGGTTAAGGTGCTCCATTGAGGGGCTAAGTGGTGCTGCAGCTTTAAGTTATTGTATGCTGACCAGAACAGGTATTCTAAATGTGATCTTTCTCTGTTGTAAGGGTGCACCGGGTAAGAATGGAGAAAGAGGCCCTGGTGGACCACCTGGAACACCTGTAAGTTTCATTAATGTCTTGTGTAATTATATAATAACTTATTAATGACAATAATAATTAATAATAATTTTGTGACCCTTGTAAAAATTATATCCACCCATAACTTTAGCTTAATTTTGTCTTTGTATAGGGTCCTGCTGGGAAGAACGGTGATGTTGGCCTTCCGGGTCCTCCTGGACCTAGTGTAAGTGTGGTAGTCCCACAAGAAGCAATTGTCAGTTATTGTCAAGGCAGTCTGGCATCTACAGATAGAAACTGAATTTGGGGGAGGGAAAATATTTTTAATGATATAAAGATGTCTCCCTTTATGAAGACAAATAAAAGAGCTCTTCTTTCACATCATTTTAATAAATTAAGACTTTGTTAGGAGAAACCTTAGTCAGGTGTACCTGGTATGAGTTGAAATGAAAAGTCAATTTAGAGCTCTGGGGGACCTACCAGCTTTTCAAATTGAAGCATATTATTGCTCCCTCTAATGTTTATCAGAGCCAGCATTTCAGACTAGTATCAAGTATAAATGTGTCTGCTGAATTACATCTAATTGTTGGAATGAAAAAAGCAAATACCAGAACACCAGGATATGTTAGTTTTTGGGATTGTGCAATGTCATCATGAGATCATGATAAGGAGGTATAGATTAAGCGTTGTGTGAAGGTGTTTATATGTTGAAATGTTCTCAGACAAATTCTTTTATTTTTTCTATTTTGTTTGATTCTAGGGTGCTTCTGGGGAGAGAGGAGAACCAGGGCCATCAGGTCCACCCGGTCTCCAGGTGCTGTGTGTTTATTGGTTTACAATTCTTTTTAACACACTAACACATGCATACTTCATCGTCATCACCCTCCTCTCCAAAAACCAAAAAAAAAAAGAAAAAAGGAGGCACCTAAACATTTCCATTAGGGTGTATGTCATCATATTTTGAAGTAAGACAGATCAACCACTTGACAAAAGTTATCGCTTAGTATTCCATAATTGCAAATCAGATGGCTAGCTCTGTAGATTATGTCACATAAAACCTCTAGCTATCAAATTAGCACCTCCTACTTTGTAAAGGATCAGAATGAGTTGGGTACACATCTTTGTGTCAAAAAAAAATTGCTAGGTAGGAAAACGCATAATTTATCTATGTAACAGAGATGATAATACTGTTTCTTCACACAGGGGTTGCCTGGTGGACCAGGACCAGCTGGAGAAAATGGAAAGCCCGGAGAACCAGTAAGTAGTAGTTCCTTTTTTTAAAAAAAAAAAACAACAAAAAATATATGAAAAACTCTTCTTTCCAAATTAAGATAGTTATCAGCACTCTGCAGAGCAGAGAAGCCTGCTTTAAGGGATAATAGGCGAGAGAAACAGGGTGCCAACCACAATTTACTAAGTAAAGTGCATGGATAACTTGCATTTATTTTCTCATAAACAGGGGCCAAAAGGTGATATTGGAGGACCCGGATTCCCAGGCCCTAAGGTAAATTATATAGCAGTGGTTCCATAATTACATTAAGGAATTAATGAACTATAAGTCTTACAACAAAGAATAACGCATTTATTTGTTACAGGGTGAAAATGGTATCCCAGGTGAACGTGGTGCACAGGGTCCTCCAGGACCTCCTGGAACAAGAGGTGGGCCAGGTCCTGCTGGCTCAGAAGGTGCCAAGGTACCCACAGCCTTGCTTGCTTCCTGCTGTTATGTGCATCATTCAGGTTCTTCTTTTTTTTTTTTCAGTCTTTTCTAATTGTTTTTTATTACTCTATAGGGTCCTCCTGGGCCCCCTGGGCCCCCTGGAGGCACAGGGCTGCCTGGCTTACAGGGAATGCCAGGGGAAAGAGGAGCTTCTGGAAGTCCTGGACCAAAAGGGGATAAGGTAACACACCCATACACTCATGCTCTGCCATTTTTATGCTAACCCAGTGTTAGTTTCCCACAAGGCACTGGCTTTGTTCACATCTTCACTTTTGGCCTGATTTCAGAGGTACTGACTGTGTAGCAGTATTGTTGATTTAGCAGTGTGATATGGATCCCATATGTTAAAAAATACGGGCTTTTTCACCTGGTTTAATATACGTCATATTTTGCTATGTTAGATCTCATGGGGGAGGGATAAATGAAAACAGTTCTAATTAAGTTAATAAACAATGAGAATAGTTCATACCATGGGCAAACAGTTTGGCATAGACTCCATTTTAAATCAGTTTTGGGTCTTTTTCCATCAAATTCATCAGTATCTGATACTGAATACTGCGCAGAGTGCCATCCCCAATTTTAGATTTTTATGATCACAATAAGGAAATCTGGTTGTTGACATACCCTTAGTATGAGATCCTCTCCTCAGTAGTGTTTTAATTCTTCTCTGCCCCCCACCCCCGCCCCCATGCTCATCTTATGCTTGCTTTTTGCTTATGCTTTTTATGTCTTATGTTTGCTAGGGAGAACCTGGTGGCCAAGGGGCTGAAAAAAATCCTGGCGCAAGAGGGGAGAGAGTGAGTAGTCTTTAAACATCTTACAGTTTATCAATTAGCTGCACAGAGTCTACACTTAGAATATGAGGAAACTTACAGTGGATAAATACTGTCAAGGAGTGGTAAAAGTAGTAATCCCATTGTATTTCATTCCGGCTGCGCAAATCTGGTTTTGTAAACTAAATTAGACTTAATACTAGTTTTTGTGATTACAGCTGCTTTTTTGCTTACAGCAAAAAAATTTTTTTTTTTTTTTTGGCAAGCAGAAGATTACAATTAATTGGGACAGTCTTGGAGGGAAAGCATCAATACAAAAGTAGAGAAAATTTTACTAGCTTCCTAAATTTAGCTGACTGATGAGGAAAATCCTGGTTATAGTGAAGCACAAAAAGACATTGTGATATTAAGTATTCTCATACAGAATACTTCTACAGGTTACTATATATGATATATTTATACATCTATATAGCATATACACATGTGTTGTGATTTAACCCCAGACAGCAACTAGGACTATCCAGCTGCTTATGCAGTAGGGTAAGAGAAGAGGGAGAAAAGGAGGGGAAAGGAAAAGATCTCATGGGCTGAGATAAAGACAGTTTAATGGAACAGTAATGGAAGAGGAAAATAATAATAATAATAATGGTAAAAGAATATACAAAATAAAGTAATATAACACAAGTCACTCTCAACACCCGATGATTGGTTGCCCATCCCACCCTGAACAGGGGTTTCAGATTCCTGCCCCCTGGCCAACCCCCATTTATATACTGAGCATGATGTCTGTGGTGTGGAATATTCCTTTGGCCAGCTCATCCTGTCTATGCTGCCTCTCAGCTTCTATGGGAAATTGAAAAACTCCCTGACTAATGTAAACATTACTTAGCAACGACTAAAACAATATGTGTTATCATCATTATTCTCATACTAAATCCAAAACACAGCAGCTGGTAGAAAGAAAATTAACTCTACCCCAGCTGAAACCAGGAGAACTTGAAATAGAAATTGAAATATATACATATATCTAATGAGTACATGCAAGCGTACATACATCAAAATAATGAGCATCAAAAAATATAGTTTGTATGAGTTGGTGGAAATATAAAACAAGTATTTCAAACCATTGTGTACACATTAAATTCCCAAGAAAGAGGAAAAAGTCAAGAAGCTAGTCAAGAGATGTTGAACATATACTGAAGAAATATGGACCAATTAACTATATGAAAAGTTAGGGTAATGGATAACTTATATTGCCTACCATTGAAGGAGACCCTTTAAATTCAGGTGACTTTAGATTAGGTTTAGATGGTGGGGAAAATTAAAGAAGGATAAATACATTGGAGATCTCTCCCATCGCAAAATGGTGTGATCTCCAAGTGTCACTCCAAAATGTAGTGTGCAACAGCATGCTGGCATTGTAGACTTACTTCCATTTAAATATCTTTAGCAACCTGTTTACACAGAAAAATAAATGTTATTGATCAAAATAGAGAAATAAACATTGTCATATTTTGATAAAAAACATATTGTTTTCTAATTTTTTAGGGTAATGTAGGTCCCATCGGTCCTCCTGGTCCTGCCGGCCCACCTGGAGATAAGGTAAAGCATCCTCCATAATGATGTGTGATACTGTAAACAGTCACACTGGTGGCTGTCTCCATTGGAAGAAGAAAAATACCTAATAATCACTCTTGTTCCTTACAGGGAGAGACTGGTCCAGCAGGTGCCCCAGGTCCAATGGGTTCCCGTGGTGGTCCTGTAAGTGCCTTTTCTTCCAGTATAACTTTACCATGTCTCCTCTAGCCTAGTATGGACATCAGTGTTGCACCTACCTGATCAGGAACACATGTGGCTTGAGTTCAAAATAAACTAAGTACATTCGTCTCCTGTTGACTCTTGGGTTTTTCAGGTGCTAAGATCTTCAGAAAATCAGTGCTATTAACAATGTGAAGGGGTTGGAGGGCTGTGGGGACAGGTCGGGGCAAGAGTGTGAGCAATGGTTGTTTCCATCTTGTCTTACAGTTAAGCAAACTTTTAAAAATACTCTTATATTTGTATTTTTAGATTGATAAAACAGCACATTTGGATCTCAGTTGGATCTGGGGAATGCCATGGATTGTACTCAGGATTTATACACGTGCAACTGAGATCAGTTTGTCACACTTTAGGCAATTATCAGATAATTCCTGAACAGTTGTTTTTACAGCTCAGGAGCAACTGTTGTTTTGGGTTTAGGTTTTTTCCTCCAAAGGCTGATATGACAAAGAAACTTCAGTGGTATTCATAGGTGTGTTCTCTAACTTGTAAAGTGAAGACCGTATTTCCAATATCTTCCATTGCTGACACGTTGTTTTCCACAGGGTGAACGAGGAGAACAAGGTCTTCCTGGACCTGCTGGCTTCCCTGGAGCTCCAGTAAGTATAAATACTTAAAAGCAATTGAATGTGATTATCAGTTTTCAGTTTCTCTAAATTCAACCCCATTTCAGAAGGGTTTGATGTAACCCCTTCAATATAAATACTTGCTACATGCACTTGATTCTTTTGCTAATCTTTCTGTACTCAAGTCACACATAGAGCAAATTTTCTTTATCCTTCCCATCCTGTAATGTTAGACCAATAGAGTTCAATTTAATATTTAAATTCCGTTCAGAAGAATATCTGGATAGGGTTTCAAAACACAGTGATATCATCTGCATTTTTTTGGTCATAATATAACAATATAATTTTTCTACAGGGCCAGAATGGGGAACCTGGTGGGAAAGGAGAAAGAGGCCCACCTGGTCTAAGAGGAGAGGCTGGACCTCCTGGAGCTGCAGGTCCACAAGGTGGTCCTGGTGCACCAGTAAGTTTTTGCTGTTTCTTATTGCTACAAAGAGAGGTTTCTTCAGTTCTTGCTCAGCCTCAAGGTGGATTGGGCTAAGTGCAAGCATTTGAAGTGCCTGAAACTTAATGACACTTTCTATAATTCAAATCTATCTATCAAATAATTTGCTTCATTTATCTTCTTCCATGTAGGGTCCACCTGGTCCTCAAGGAACAAAAGGAGAACGTGGATCTCCTGGAGGCCCTGTGAGTATCTCTTTGACTTAGTCACTGATAAGTGACTCTATCTATTACAACAAATGTGAAGTAAATGAAAAACAAGACCTTCAGTGACTTTAATAGCTACAGTTCAAGAATAATTAAAGTGTTCCAGAAAGGATAATTAAAAGAGTAATTAAAGTTGAAGTGTTTAGTGATCTGGATTATGCTGATTTTAATACAAGTAAGGTGCCAAAATAGCTTTTGACACAATGACCCAAAGCTATAAAATGGCTTATCTCAACAGTTATTAGATTTATATGCCATCTTTGCCAGGTTTCTCAGAGCCCATTAGCTCACCTTTGAGGAATATATGGGACCTTCTCTTAAAAAAACAAATAAATAAATAAATAAATTTGTGAACTACTTCTTCAGTTCCAGGACATTTAATTCAAGTTTCAAGAAAAACAGCTATGTATAATTCAAAGTCAGCTGTTGTATAAAAATCAATTTGTTCATGTTTCTCCCGGCTTCTGAAAACAATAACTAAAAGTATTGATCTCTTATAGGGTGCTGCTGGTTTCCCTGGTGCTCGTGGTCTACCTGGTCCCCCCGGTAACAATGTAAGTTGTTTTATCCCCCTTTTCTTTTGTTCTTTTCTTGTGGATATATTTGGACATATATTAATATATTAAAACATATCAAGCTGTATGTACCCTGACATGACTATAACATAAGCAAAAGCTTCCTGAATATGATGTTTGGACTTAGGGAAAAACTTCTGCAAAAGAGAGTTTACTCTGCTCTTATTTCAAACGGAATAGCAATTCATTTACTTACTGTCTTGATACTCATTCTTCTATTATGGTTTGCTTTCCAAAGCCTATCAGAGTTAGTGGAGTCCTTCTCCTGGATCAGGTCCTTGAGTATTTCTGTTGGTGGCAGACATCCTGTCTTCTCTTTTGATCTTTTATGATGCAAGAAATATTCAATTCAAAGGCTTGAATTGGTGTGCATTTTCAAAACATTTTGTAGATCACTGTTGAGACTTTTTTTTTAGTTGCCAGTAGAATGGAATGGCATAAGATTTAATTATCTTGGGACAGAGGAGTTTGGAAAGATTCTTGTGGCAAGTTTTCTCTCATATGATATGGCCTACATCTGAAGTTTAATATACCAGTCAGCAGTGTCCTATTATAAAAATGTATGCTGATGAATTAGCTAATCCCATTATTCTATACAACAGCTGTGTGTGAAGAAAAGCTGTTTCATAATATCCCTGTGTGTTCAACGTGCATCTACTTTGAAGTCACATAGCAAAATTAGATTCTGATTTTTATTCTTTAAAAATTAAGAAAATTCAAAGAACACAATGGATTTACTCATTTTTAAAATCAAAATTGTAAGTTATCCTTTGTATCTCAACTGAGATATAAAGTAAGAAAACTTTTATATTTGAATAAACAGATGTTCATGTTCTGTCTTACAGACAGATTCAAATTAGAATATTGGTGAATAAAAAGAAAAAGTAGGACTTTATTTAAGGTACTATTAAAGTCAAAGTAATTCTTTCCATTGATTGGCTAAGCTAAGAGTTTTAATGAAAGACATTTCCTTCTGTGTGTGTACAAGGCATCACCTTAAAGGTACCTGGCATGAGTGATTCCAGAAATCAGTGGGGTCTGCAACTATTTCCAATTTCTGTGGCAGAGCCCTGGGTAAGGAAAGTGTATCCTGTGTTGGATGCATTACAAACATTGGGTATCCAAACTGTGCAGGGGTTGTATTATGCAAACCGTATGGCCAGACAACAGGGAGAAAAAAATTGGGTTTGAAAGTGGTAGGCGAAAGGAGTCACTTTATGAGAACAGATCAGATTTGGGTGCATAGAGGTTGGACCCAAAATCCACCTACAGGCAATGAATCAAGTCTGATTGATTGGTTTTCATGGGGGAAGATCAACACCAGTAAGTGTGGGGTACTGTTTCAGATAACACAGCTCACACTCTGTTCTTTAAAATTCCTTTTAGGGTAGTCCAGGTCCCCCTGGTAACGCAGGGCCTGCAGGCAAGGATGGGCCTCCTGGACCCCCTGGTGGTCCTGGTTCTCCTGGCAGTCCAGGACCTTCTGGTACAAGAGGTGAACCTGGCTCACCAGGTGAAAAAGGGCCACCTGGCGCACGAGGAGAAAGGGTAAGTACACTTCCAGCCAGGGACTGTTATACTAATCGACAGGGATGATGTTCGTCAAGAATAAGAAGCCACCTATTGAGTTTTGAAGATGCTCAGTATTGACTGCTCTGACCTCTTCCTAAACAGGGGGCACCAGGAGAACCAGGTCCTCAGGGCATCGTTGGTGGACGGGGCAACACAGGTTTGCCAGGTCTGCGTGGCCCGAGCGGCCCACCTGGTATGGGGGGTGCCAAGGTGAGAGCGCGTTCACTGCTGTAACAGCCTCAAAGCTAACACAGCGACTGTAATCCACCTGCTAAAATAGCTTTGTGTTATAAAAAGTAATGAATGTGTTGTATTTTTAGTCCAGAGACTACAGAATTTACATTTATTTTTGTTTACAGCATAAGATCAGGTTTTAAAATCTCTGGTAACAAGCAGCTGTGGGATGTGAGGCTGACTTTAATCTCTATTACCAAGAAGTATATAACCGGCTTCACCCACTTAAGGAGGGCAATGGGCTATAAACTCTCCTTGAGACAAGAATTGATTCATAGTTTCACCTACAGCAAGTTGTTGATCTTTGCTTAATTCTCAGCATGTTTCTTGCTTAAATATTATGACCCGAGTAGGAAAATACTTCCACCTCCCTCCAGAAAAGGTAGCATGAGGCTTGGTTTGTATTTTATTGCAAATATTGTGATAGACCAGCATTTTTTTGTTAACTGCTTTCGCTATTGTTTTGGGGCACATAAGACAAGAGATACCCGTTTATTATTTCTTAGTTGAAAAAATAATAAGGAATGTTCCTTGGGTTCAATGGCCTTGCATGGATATTACTAGCGATGAAAAGAAACCCGTTTGGCCAAGTCTTTATCTTTCTTATTTTGAGTACTTACAATCACCAAAGTCACCCTGACCCTTTACTTTATTAGGTCTCCTCCATAATCATTGCATATTGAATTAAAGATGTATAATAAGATGGTATCTCATAAGTACATTACCTGCAATAAAACCTTTTCCCTTTTTGTTCAGGGTGAAGATGGTAAACCGGGCACCAATGGTGTCCCAGGAGAACGCGGTGCTCCTGGTCCACAAGGTCCTATTGGACAAAGAGGCTTACCTGGAGAGCCTGGCAGAGATGTGAGTGGATGTATTAGATCTTCCTGCTAGCTTGTGAGTTACAAACAGGAGACTCAGGGTCTAAAGATGCTTCAAGGTTCACAAAGCGTCCCTCAAGTGCCTGATGCACAGGGGCTTGGACAGATTACATCCTCATGCAAGGTGGTGTAGCCTGCTGTCTCTGCTATACCTTTTACTATGCGTGGACCATGTTGCTGTCTTACCTGGCACTAAACAAGAGACTGTGTTGCCTGTAAGCCTGCAATGTAATGCAGATCTGATTGATAGGTCTTTTATGGGCCCCTCCACCTCCAGTAACTGCTTCTTCTTGAAAATGCTCTCTTTCTTTGATGAGCATTGTTTAAGTGTACTGGAAAACAAGTTGTCTATTCATGATCTAGCTTATGAACAAATTGTACTACTCTTTTTTTCCAGGGTAACCCTGGCTCAGATGGCTTGCCTGGGCGTGATGGATCCCCAGGAGGCAAAGTAAGGAATCGCCAATATCTTTGGATTGCCAAATAAATGTTACATAGAGATCACAATATGTGCAGTTAATTCTGTGCTATGTAACTTGTTCCTTGAATCTCCTATGCTCCACAGAATATACTCTTTACATTGTAGTTCTCTAAAACATTAAATTTCTTATCCTGTCAACTGTGACCATCTGCAGGGTGACCGTGGTGAAAGTGGCTCTCCTGGCCCTCCGGGACCTCCTGGTCACCCTGGACCTGCAGGGACCAGTGGTGCACCTGGAAAAGCTGGTGAAAGAGGATTTCAGGTAAGACCGATGTAAATAGACTAGTGCTTATTGACATACCTTGCCTATGCAAAGTCCATTTCATGCCGTAATGAAGTGGAAGTTTGGAAGAGTCATACATTTGTTACTGTCATAGTTTCTTGGCATTGAGGACTTCTTTTATAAGACTATCAAGAGGAAAGACATCACAGTTTATGTTCCTGATAACTGTGTATAAATTAAGCTCAAAATCTATGTACTCCTTAAGATGCCAAAAAGTACATCATCCCACCAGGCCCTATCTTAATTTGCATCCCACCCGGTGCTCATGCAGCACAAGCAATGTTCTTTATTTAAACTAAGGGATTAACTTTGGAAGACGTCAAGATATTTCTGAGAAGTGCTGACACCAGCACAGCTTGAGCACGGAGCACCTCACAAAATGAACAAAGGGTCTAGTGCACATGGTATGTATCAGTGCCTACAAGCAGCTGAGTAAGACTGACATTGGTAGAAAAAAGAACTGACCAAAATTCTTGTTGATTATATAGTGTGTGTGGAGCTTCCCCTTGTTTCCAAACAGCTGCTGGCTTTGAACATACTCCTTATCTGGAAATTAAAAGGCGGTCTAGTCAACTCCAAGTGATCCATGACATCATATTCTTATTGTGTCACAGGGTCCACCTGGCCCTCCTGGCTCTGCTGGTCCTGCTGGTGCTCGAGGTCCTGCTGTAAGTCATGTTTAAAGTATTTGTGATATCATACATTCACTATTTTCTGTTATTTGGGCATTTTTCTTATTTCTTTATGTATTCCTTCTATTGCAAATCTACTCTTAAAGGGTCCTCAAGGTCCTCGTGGTGATAAAGGTGAAACTGGTGAAAGAGGCAGCAACGGCATAAAGGGTCATAGAGGATTTCCTGGTACCCCCGGTCTCCCTGGTCCTCCTGTGAGTGTTTTGCATTGGATTGAGAATTACAGCTGTTCTTAGTTCCTGTGGTTTGGGACCTAGGTAACTAGTTAGCCTTAACTAATTTACTGAGGAAAGAAAGAAAGTAAGTATAAAGAACCTGTGTAATTTGGTTGTCAAATGCATTCAAAAGTACAGATTCTCTGAATCAACATGAAATAAATGTTAATAAAGAACTGGAAGAAGGTGTTCAGAGCTAAAGCTGGGTTTGCTAAAATCCCTTTCAGCTACTTGTCTGCCTTTGTCTGAACACTTTTCCCATTCGTCGATTATTTATTCATTCATTTCCCTGATTAAATTGTAAAAGGTAGTAATAGGGGGTGAAATATTTGTCTATTAGAAATCTATGCAAAACAGACATCTAAATCCATGAAAAAGCAAGTCAGAGTCAAATACCTCTCTTCTATCATGCATCTTTTGCAGTAATTAATATTAGGGCAAAATGGGCACAAAATTGTAAACTTTGTACACTGCTGAATTGTAAACATGCATTACCATTTTGAACAGTTCTTAATGGCTAAAAGAACTGAAGGGTAATAGATAGGCGTGCCCTAGGCATTTATGACAAGTAAAAATTTTAAGCAGGATTTATGCTGAAAAGAACTATCAATAGCACTCCTGATACAAGTGAGAATCACGGAACCAAAACTCACCTAGTTAATCTGCCATTGATGGCAAAAAGTTGGAATTGTTAACTATAAATGCCACCAATACCAACCCATTTAACAACACAGTATAACCTGTTGTCTCACTTATAACCTGAGTTTAAAAAAAAAAAGTCTGATAAGTTCTCATTTACACTATGACAGCCAGATGATTAATAATTTTTAAACATATGGCTTAGTTCTTTGTGGTGCATACATACAGTAATTTTTTACTGCATTTGAAAACATGAGTGTTTGTCAAACTATTTAAATAAATGTACTGTTAATGTGATTTTATGGTAATATGCAGCATGTTGAGCCTATAGCTATGTATTCTTATGAATACAAGATTTCATCCAAAGCTCATTGATGTTGGTTGGCATTCTTGCATTTTGGATGATATCACATCACTAGTATTTTTTCATATGGAGAACATTTAATATTTTTTTGTGGTTAAAGAATGGCAACCATTCTTTCTCATATCTGACATAGGCTTTTAATAGGATGTGTTTCATATAATTTTAAAGTTGTTTCAATGTCTCTAAGGTACATCCAGATATATAGCAAGATATTACTGGGTAGTGTATGATTGAGTTATCTTTTCTTCATAGGGTCCCCTGGGTCCACAAGGTGCAATTGGAAGTCCAGGAGCTTCGGGTGCAAGGGTAAGAAAAACTCTTTACTTGGCATAACTGGAAGGAATATTCAGAAACAGAAATTTTTGAAAACTCTCACAAAGTATTTCTGAATTTGAAATTATCTAGTAAATTATTTTGACCATATTATTTGTCTTCAACATTGTTCTAGGGTCCCCCAGGACCAGCTGGGCCACCTGGAAAAGATGGTACAAGTGGCTATCCGGGTCCAATTGGTCCTCCTGGCCCTCGCGGTACCAGAGGTGAAAGTGGCCCTGCAGTAAGTAAATTGCGCACACTCAAACAAACAGATCTTCAGGGATTATTCATGAAACGTAGATTGCTTTCCTATTTAAATATCTCCCTCAGAAAAGTCTGTACTTCATGGACAGAGTTTGTGGTAGGAGGTATCTAGCTATCAAGGCTAAATCAAAAAAGTATTGATCATTTGTACTTCAGTGTAACTATTGACGCACTGGTGGTTGTCTTAGTCTCAGATAATCATTGACTTCTCTGCATACAATGAGAAGGCAGGATCTCCACTTCAGAGCACAGACCTCCTTTGTGTCTTGGAAGCGATGAAGCAGGTTTCCTAGGCTCCTCTAGAGAGGCCAGCACTGCAAAGGTCACTGGCATAGTTGCTTCTCCTAAAGCCAAGAAATAGTTTTTCTCTGGATTTTGGTGGAAAGGGTTCCTTTTCTTTCTCAAAGCCCAGACAGAAGAAGCACAGCCACAGCTTGACGAAGTGAGGAAAAGAAAATTCCTATTTTAGGAAAATAAAGCCCTGGGAAGTCTGATAGATGTTTATATAGAGCAAGTGTCCTTATTTAATGAATAAGTGAAATAAACGTTTATGTGAGAAATCTCATTTTTTAAGATTAGGGCCCACACAGGCTTTTAGTTTTAGCCTGTGATCTCTACTCAGCACTATCTTTACTATCTTTTTTTTTTGCTTAGGGTCCACCAGGCCAGCCTGGTCTTCCTGGTCCTTCTGGTCCTCCTGGTCCATGTTGTGGTGGTGGTGCAGCTATCATGGGTCCTGGTGAAAAAGGTCCAGTGGGCTACGGGTATGAATATCGAGATGAGCCAAAAGAAAATGATATCAATCTGGGTGACATCATATCTTCAATGAAATCAATTAACAACCAGATTGAAAACATCATTAGTCCTGATGGGTCACGGAAGAATCCAGCTCGTAACTGCAGAGACCTGAAATTCTGCCATCCAGAGCTCAAGAGTGGTATGTTAGGTTCTTATTTTCACCAGTGGTATCAGATCTTGATTATTTCTTTTTTTCCCATGACTGCTATTGCCTTTGAGTATTTAAATGCAGAGATCTGCTATTTTTTTTTTCAAACAAATGCCATAAAGATGATAAATGTAATCATAATTTCAAACTTTAATTTACACAGCATATACACTGATTTCAACTCTGGTCCTTACAGGCTTATAAGTGAATATTTGTTTAAACAATTTTATGGAAAAAAACACACCCAACCACATGACAAGTATAAGTTCTATATTTATTTCAAATGTCAGTCATATTACAGTATTCACATGAACTCAGTATATTTTTATATCATCTTATTTTCTGTGGCATCTCTTCTGTCAAAATTGATATGCTTCCTAATGTGGCTCAGGAGTCTGGCATAGAAATAAGCTTCACCATCATGCAGTCAGATTCTTCTGCAACTATATTAAGCCCTTAAGGTTTTTAATTTTATTTTACCTCTAGGAGAGTACTGGATTGATCCTAACCAAGGCTGCAAGATGGATGCTATTAAAGTATACTGTAATATGGAAACTGGTGAGACGTGCCTCAGTGCTAACCCCAGCACTGTGCCAAGGAAAAACTGGTGGACCAGCGAAAGCAGTGGAAGGAAACATGTTTGGTTTGGAGAATCTATGAACGGAGGCTTCCAGGTAAGAAATTACCACAGTTAACAACCTAAAAGGTAGTACACATATTGTATTTGCATACTAATAAATAATCCTGAAATTAAACTAATGTAAACATTTAGTGCATGAAATAATAACTATATGGACTGTCCCTAGACATGATTAAACAAAACCTGTTGCTTATGTGTTATGCTCTGTAGTTCAGCTATGGAGATCCTGAGCTTCCAGAGGATGTCTCAGAAGTTCAGCTGGCCTTCCTCCGCATCCTCTCAAGCCGTGCCTCCCAGAACATCACCTACCACTGCAAGAACAGCATTGCCTACATGGACCAAGCCAGTGGAAATGTTAAAAAAGCTCTGAAACTGATGAGCTCTACAGACAGTGAGATCAAGGCCGAAGGAAACAGCAAATTCACCTATGCTGTTCTGGAAGACGGCTGTACTGTAAGTAAACAAGAACTTAGTATGGTATTTTAATAAATAATTCCCTCTAGAGGACTAGACCCATAATGAAAGAAAGAGAGCACTTTGTATGACCTGGGTAAGGAAAGGGCACAGTTACACCTAACTGGAGAAATTTAGATTCTGTGTACCCCAGAAGTGTCACTCCTGTAGCAACTATAGAAAGTGAGGTGCACTCCCATTTGAACCTGTGCTTTACGGGTATCTCCTTGCTTTAGACTCAAAGTCAGTGAAGTCACAGAGACCAAGTTTTGATCCGTCCCACGTCGACTCTGAAACTAACAGTAGTAGGAATCATCTTAGTCATAACTGATTCAAGCCATGGGCTGTGATTATGGGAAGGGGCAAACACAGTCATCTCACAGATGCAACATTGCTTCGCTCTGTCTTGCTCACTGCAGCAGAAAGTACTGCAGAGGAGCAGTAACATTGATGAGCATACTGGACTATGAGTATCTGCAGCCTTTTCAGTTATAAATACAAAACACCATCTGCTATTTCTGCCTCCTGCAGTTTAAGGTGCCAAAGCACAACAAACACTGACATATACGGCAAACCTGTTTAAGGATGCATGAACACGTCTACTTTGCAGCCACTTTGTGGTCATTTCTTTAACATGAACATGAAGAGCTACCTCATTACTATCACTTTTTCCTGAGGCCAAAACCCCTTTCCAAACAGAGTGGCCATTTGTACCATCTCGCAGCATGCAGAGCACATTTCAGTCTTAAGTCAGGACACCAGCACTGCTCCAGAGTACTCTCCTGTCCATCAGGGATCCCACCCCTTCTGAGCAGCAAGGCCTACAACCCCACATGACCTCGTATAAAATGTCCAAAAATGAAGAATGCCTATTTACGTGTTCATTTCTACAGAAACTGCAACTAGTTTTCACAGTGTTGAGAGGGACACATTAACATGGAAAGAGAAAGTATGAAATCCAGTAAACTGTAGGATAACTGTCACATAGCCTAACACTGATTTCTCTAACATGGTTTTTCTTTTTTCTTTTAACTTCACAGAAACACACTGGTGAATGGGGTAAAACAGTCTTTGAATACAGAACGCGCAAGACAATGAGATTGCCTGTGGTTGATATTGCACCCTTAGATATTGGTGGTCCTGATCAGGAATTTGGCGTGGACATTGGCCCAGTCTGCTTCTTATAAATCAAAGATCCCGCTCTTTCTGAAACTCCAGCAAACAGACTCACACTCCAACTGTGCTCCTTTGTTTTAGCCTTGTCAGCTAGTACAGGTGACCATCAGTATCCCAGTAATTTATTAACAAAATTTCTGGGGGGAAAATCAATTTGATATCAAGGGTTATTTTTTTGCTATTACACAATGTACAGTAAAAATGCTTTTTTGCTCTATTTTTTTTACCAAATTTCATCTTCAAAACATGTCTCCGTGGTGCTATAATACAACTTCAACACTTAATAAAACAACACTGTGTTCTATTATTTGAATGTTAGCCAATTTACAAAGCACTGATTGCTCCCAGTACCAAAGTTTACCCTTCTTTCTAAGATGCAGTCCATAAAGCTAGAAAGACCTCCCTGTTTCAACTACCTCAACATGGACAGAAACTGGGATGTGTCTGATGAGTCAAACCAAAAAGCAATCATCAAACAAATCACTCAAACCACATTGGAGCCATTGATCAATTCAGTGGAATCATTTGGTACAAAATTGTCTATCTCTGTACTTATTAGCTGTGAAAAAGTACAGTGTGTTTTAAGAGTTTAATAATACCTTGATGTCAGTAGTCACCATAATTTTATTGTTGGATTGTATTCTGTTATCAAAGGTGCTTTTCTACTTTCCTGTCATTGCTGGTCAAGACCACTAAAATTAGGGAAGTGTAAAAGACTAATATGATGGTGCTAATGTATTTTTCACTCCTAACTCTGCAAGTCAGGGTTATTGACTTGCTTAAAAAAAAATAATGAAAAGGTAAAGGATTTAAAGCAATTTTAAATGTCTCCTGTCAAAGATCGTCATTGGCATGTCATAGTTGAGATCTTTCTCCCTTCACTCTGTAAAAGTCAATAAAGATGCAAAATTGTGAACTTCTGTCACGTTAACACATTTATAGTGTTGAAGGTTAACCATCTTTGTAAGCTTTTATATGGTTGTTGGTCTATTCCTTACAGAGACACATAATAAAATATCTTAATAAAACTCCTTGTTGTTTCATAAAACTGACTTTTTTTTTTTTTACTTTTACTATTTTTATCTCTTTCTTCAAACAAATTAACAAGGCAGGACCCCACTCTGGTATCACTTTAGCTTATTTTTGCAAGATAATTTGAAGGAAAACTTGGTAATCCTAAGGGATGCAGTTTATCGCATCATACTATGAAATTTTGTTTTCTACTTTTTCCACTCCTCTACATCCAGTGGCTCATTTCTTCAAGCAGGATGAGTTTCTCTGACTAGCAGCATGGATTCAACTCTGACACCAGGATCCAAAAATAGCACCCATGCACCAAGGCAGGTCAGTTTGGAGGAAATATAAGTGCTTAATCCTCCCTCCCTCCCTCCCCAAAATACCCTGCCTCAGTCTAAATAAATAGGCAGTTGTAGGCTACTGTCCTTACAGATGGCAGCTTAGATGAATGGCCGAAGAGTGCACACGAGAGACACTAGCAGTTTGATGAAGCTGACAATCTAAGAATCTTGATTATTTTTTTTTATGGCCTTGGAGCTGGCACAACTAAGTCCTCCCCAGATCTTAGCAAAAATTCAAGGAACTGTAACTACCTCAGTAGCTTGGCGGTGCCTGAGTTTCAGGCCAGAAGAAGGCAATAGCCGCACACCAGAACCCAGGCCCTGAAACTTCTCCCAGTGGTAGGTGCTGATAGATGCTACTCAGTCTTTCCTGTGAAGGAAGATACAGAGCCTGCCCTCACATCATAACCACACTGCCATGCATTGTTCCGCAGCCCATGGTCCTTAAGAACCCTTTACAACAAGGTCCAAAAACAAAAATTGGGGGGGGGGGAATAAATCAGGTTCTTAAATGTTCTCGTTGCTGATTATTGATCATGCATCCTTGGAGAATACTTTCTGGATTAGACCAAGCTGGAAAAGTGGGAAGAGAAATGCTGTTTTTCTAAGAAACCTCACCAGATTTGTGTCTGAGCCAAGCCACTGCCCTGCTCTGGCATCACAGAATTTGGACATGGTCACGCAGAAGCAGCATAGTGAGGGTCTGGGGAGAGGTTAACGGCACAAATGCAGTATCAACGTCAGCATGACTGTACTTAATGTAACGTAAAAGAATAGTGCCAACAATTCATAAACAATACTGGCTTTCGCAGGAAACCTCCTCGGTTTATGGTCAAAACAGCTACCATTTATGGAAGATGAGAATTACATGTACATAATACTATTGATCTGACATAAATTACATGGTAGGAAGCCTTTTGATTAGAGTTGAAATTTTATGTAAGCAGCTGGTAAGAATGCTGGCTGGTGGAAAAATGCATTAGAAAAAACGTGTTCTTAACCTGCACAGGGAAAAAAAACCCTCTGTAATCTCCAGTGCTATTGTGGCTGAGTAAATGGCTGGTAGCAATTACTCAACTTTTTTCTAAAGAAAACACATAGTCACCTAGTCTTTGATTAATAATTTCTACTAATGAAAGGCCATTACTGGAATGTTTGCAGGAAACAAAGAAATAACAAAGTCCACTATAAAATAATTTACTTGAGCCAAATACCTTCATTTTTTTCAGAGCATCACTTATTAAGCCACCATGATTCTAATACTTCTGCACTTTTACAGAAAGGTCTTTGAGCTAATAGAAATATGAAAAAGAACAGGTTAATAAACAAGAATTAGCTTTGAAAATTAGGCTAGCCTTTGGAAGATTTAGACTCCAGTCCTACTTTTTTTTTCTCTGATTTACTGTGTCAGCCTGCAAAAGTCTCTAGCTTTTATTTTACATGGGAAATATAATTTAAAAAAAAAATATCTTACCTGACACTTTCAGGCTAGCGGCACCTATAACACTGTAATAGAGCAACACATCAAGTTCATAGACTACAGCACTTCTGGGAATTAGCTACCTTTTGCACAGGTAACTAATGGAGGCCTTTCAAGACTGAATGGAAAGACCAACACCTGCTTTCAAGCTCTAAGTTGATTTTTAGGCACATATACAAATGCATCTTCCTTTGGCATATAAATTTAAAGTTGTACTAGAGAAAAGAAAAAAAAAAAATACTGTAATCTACATAACTGAAAGAGGTACTGACAAACAAGAACAGGAGTTGCCCACACAGTAATATGATTAATATAAGACATTTCTCATTCTGATCCACAGCTCCTTATTCAGTCTTGTGTTACTCCAGTTGATATTCATACACTTCACAGCACCCCATTACTGTGGCTCTTGGAGAAAACAAGAAAAGAAGCAAAACAAAACCACCACCACCCCCCAAAAAAAACCAAAACAAAACCCCCTAACAAAACAAAACCCCACGCTGTCCCAAAGAGTTTTCTGGATCCTACCAACAGCTTTAAGAGCTCACTAATTTGTTTTAATGTTTCTTTGGAATGTCACCTTTCCAATTGATTCAATGTTATCACCTAAAGGTGAAGCTCCATCACAGGACAACAGAGCTTTTGTTCTGGTGAACTAGACTGTCTTCTGGACTCCCTAACTATTGTCTGCAGCATGGGGACTATTCCAACACCTACTTTCTACATTCTTCATGGAAATTAGGTTTAAAAAAACCCAAAACATGACAACAATTCAGCAATCCCTCCTCTAACAGAAAAACTTGGCTAGCTGATTAGGCTCTAATTCTAAACAGTTTATAAACACCTGTGAATCAGTTACACAGCCTTACCTCCCTTTGGACAATAGGTAAGGTATTCTCCATGGCCATCTCATTTAGCATGTACGTGGCTCCAGGCACTCCTTCAAAACCCCACAAACACCCTTTCACAGCCCTTGGTGGGTGCAGCATGAGAAAAGACTACAGAAGCAGCTTGGCTTCAGCAATACACCCCATTGGAGAGAACCAGCCAGGGACAGCTGCCGGCAAGAGGTGAGATATTCCATGAGTCTGTGTCGCTGCAGATCTTCTAGTTTGCAGCTAGAACCAGGCCAGGGCAAACAACTGCTTATAATGGCGTTGTGATGGTTTATGAATTTGAATAGCTACTAGGAATTTTTTTCTGGAAGCTGGCTAATTATCAACAACTTTGCTTGCTAAAAAAAGGAAGCTAGAAATTTAACGAAGTGGCAGTGTAATTTGTAACCCTGACTGTGTTGTGATGTCAGCTAAATAGTCTTAACCCTCTATTTGCAGGCAGTAACTTGCAGGAAAAGCTGTCTATGAGAATTTTGAATTCATAAAAGGGAAAGATCTTCCCAACACAGACTTTGTCATGCTGTGGCTGTCCTGATAGCTTTAGTAGAGAAATCTGAACTCTAGTGTCCCTTGTCAGCTGCGTATTATTTATATAAGCTGGAAAATGTGTTATTTTGGAGGACTGGTTATTATTTATGACAGTAACACAGTTTCATTGTAGTTACCAAATTAGAAGATCTTTCTTATTACAGATAACATATCCATTCCAACCAAGACTGAAATCCTAATGGTTCTTTGAAAAATCATACCCTTTTCACCAGGAAAGAAGTCAGGTCTGGCAGGCTCCGATTTTTAGACCAAGTTCCTCTCTTCTGGAAATGTGAGTAATGAGGTATTTGTTGCACAAATCTTAAGCTACACTAATGTATGAAATATTTTTATTATAATTTAGCATTTTAATTCAACATGTGCTGGTAATCAGATGTCCTTGATTATATCTTGTTATTCTCTTAGAGAAAAATCTATAGAAACCTAGATTTAAAGTGCTAGAAGAGAAAGATATTTTGCAGGAGGTTTTAGGATTTAGGAGATGAAGAGATGCTTTCTGTGTTTCTGCCTACCTGTTTACTGGGAGGAGGTCTAGTTCATCCTACACTGAGGGATTGCTGTTCCAGGACGAATGAAGTCCACCAGAACAAAATCCTGGTGGTCTTGTCTTCCCACCTGTTCCTCATCCCACAATATCTTCAGCCTAGAGGATGTCTTCTGGAAGCATTGACTGCAACCCATACTGCTACTTTCCCATCACTGCAGCCACCCCTGCTTGTGACATGTCCTTCCTAGAAGGCCATTGGTCACTATTTTTTTTTTTTTTTTTTTTTTTTTTGCCATAAATTGTCCCTGGAGAAGCTGTGCTTATCCAAAATTTCTTTCTGCCAGAGGAGGTTCATGAGAAACTGCATGACCTCCTTTCAGTATACCCTTAGTTATGGACATCTCTGGATTAAGGGTCAAACCTTAAGTTTGGTTGCTGAATCTACGTCCACATCCACTGAGAACACAGTCATTAAAAGACCACTCTTGGAGGCGCTGGAGCTGTTCCAGTTTCAGTGGGGTTTTGCGAATGTTACTATCATAACTCACATTTCAGCCTTACTATCTTTGTTATAGTAATGCCAAAGTACCTTAAAAAGTCCACTCCTTTCAGTTTGGTAGCATCTGCAAAGCAGAGCTTAAGATTCCTGTCAGGAAATGGCTGAATTGATACGGCAGCAGGAAATGCTTTTGACTTTTTCTGTAGGATCACACAGCATGTTCTTAAAGGGCAGAGGCTCCTAAATTACAATGGTCACAATCTTCTGTCATGTGTTTCTTTGTTGCAGGGAAGATTGCTCCCTACCAAACATGTACAAATATTTTGTTGAAGTTTCTAGAAGTGCAATAATGTTCTTTTGTTGTAATCAGTTGGGTTTGTATCAGATTTTTCACTCAGTTGACTCGGGAGAAAAAGCAGTTCTGTGATGCTTTGTCAGACATGAACTTGCATGTTTTTTTCTGCACAAACACTCCTAAATAAGGCTGCAGTCTTCTCTGGAGGACAGACAGTAATACCTCAATTGAGAAACAATTTTTCCAATAGAAACATTCTATAGTGCACCATTCGCTGATATTGAGAACACAAGAGATCATAATGATTACGAAACCTTAAGCCAGAGCTTATAGAAAGATGGTTTCTTACTCTAACAGCAAGGAAATAAAAATATGCAAGAAATTAACATGTGGGGGATGGAGGAAAAAAATTACTCTTCCAGCATCTGGCTCAAACTAGTGTTGCATCATACCTTAATAATTTTACAGACCTTCTCCCAACAAATGATAAAACATATAATGCTGACAGCACAATAGATGATACATTAGCAATCAAGCTCCCCGAGTTTTCTTCTATGTTGTGCAAATCTATAAAGCATTTTAGTTTTAATCTTTGCATCACTCTGCTCAGATCCTCCTCAATACTGTCCAATCCATCAACTCTACCATGTCCTTTCTTCTTCAGCTTGTGGAAAAAAACAAATCATTTCTTTTACTATTCCTAAAGATATTGGCCAAGAATCACCTCATAGGAATGAGCAGCACCCTCACCAGAAACCTGGTCTTTTGTACCTAGTTTTCCCTTTGTGACCATAGATATGCTGTCCTGATGCAGACAAGGTTTAATGCAGGTGATTCTTAATCATAATTCATCATATTCTTCGTAATGGTTCCCACAATCTCTATTTGATGCACTGATAAGCATTTCCTCTGATTTTAACATGAGCTAAATTTCTGAATAGCACGACAGCAGGTAAAATAGGCTGGCTAAAAAACATTCTACCTTTTAAGAAAATGAATCTAACTGGTTCCCATCTAGCAATTTTCCTCAAGAAGGCTCCTTTATAGGTATTCTGAACTCTGCAGAATATGCTTGAAATCACACACTTCAACAAAATCTTGAAGCCCCTAGCAAGCAAATTGCAATCCACTGGACATAATAATCCAGAATCAAAATTATTTTTTTTTCTGTAGCATAAACACACAGTTTGGCCAACTGGGTCTATGGATCAGCAGTTTCCTTGGCATTCCAATTTCAGCTATTGAACTGCTAATTTTGTTTTAACTTTCGTCATGAGATTTTTTTATGATAATACCATAATTGCCTAATACTGTCATTTTTACCTTGTTTTCTCTATGGTATTCGCCTACTTGCAGGAAATCTTTCTTTTCTTCCATTACCATGTCTACCTTTCCATTTAATTCTGCTTTTCCTTTTGCAGTTGTTGTATTCTCTGTCTTCCTGGAATCCTATCCTATTTATAAATATCCTCTCTCAACAAGACCAACTGCCTAGCAAGTATTAAACCTTCAGTATAGCCTTCATTTCCTGGAAAAATAATCAAAAAATCCATAGATTATGAGAGTGTTTACCAATAACCTCAGACAGCTACAGGAGATAAAAGAAAACTATGGGCTCTTACCTTACAGTGATAAGAAAAAATAATGCTTTTTGCTCTTAACCTATTTTTAGACCCTTGACTTGCCTTCATAGAGAAAAAACAATCTTCCTCAGTCTCCTCTATTTGCTTGCTGTGTTTTGTAGACTCTGTGTTGCTTCTAGCGATAATTTCTTACATTTCTGCGTTGTTTGATGCATTCTTCTACGGCTTGTAATACTCCTGGTACTCTACAGAATCTCTTTAGTATTGAAAAACCTTAGAGCTGAGTATCTATGATAGCTATGAGGAAGCTAAGAGATAGGCAAGGAAGGAGTTTGGGAGAGAGGGGCCATGAGATTTGACCTTATGCTTTTGTACACCCAGAGACAGCAAAATAACCACTGAGCTAGAGGGGGCTACCAAAACAGAAGAGAAAGGAAAAGGTTGGTACAGAAGGAGGGTGGAGGAGATGCATCTTAAGCTGCTCCACCAGCCTTTTAAAAGAGCAAACATTCAGCCCAAATGTAAACTCTTCATAGTCACTCTTAAACTGAGCTGAATAATTCCAAAACTGTGATTCAAAAACAACCTGCTTGTTCAGGGAGGAGTTAAACCACCAATTACTTGTTTGCCTTACATTTTAAGCATCCAGAACTGCTCAGTATACAGAGCTCTCTGCAAGAAGGCTCTCATGCAGTAAGGTGGCTATAATCCCATTTGACGCATGCCTTCAGATCTGGGCTCCTCTAGGAAATACAGAAGGAGCAAGAACATTTTTTTTTCTTTTTACAATATAAATATTGCTTAATTATACAGTATATAAAGCAATGTTAATACTGCCCTGTTAAACCACCAGACATGTTTACAACTGATGCATCCAATAAACTGTAGCACTGTGATCAGTTCTGTCCTCTGTATCTCTTTCTGCTCAAAATAAATTAAAAGAAAATGTCAAGCAGGAATAAGAGAAAAAAGCTTTGAAGAAGACATTATTAAACTCCTTGCAAAAGATAATATCTATTTAATATAAAGGTGAAAGAGCACCAAAACTACTCAATAGCAAAATAAGAATACACTCAGCAATACTTGAATATAAATTCTTTGTTCATTGTGTTTCCAGATAAACAAACTTTTTCATTTCTGGGAACATTTATCATAACTTCCAAGGCCCACTGAGCATATCTGAAAGATCTTTCACATTTTTTCATCCCTCAGCAAGAACGTATTCTTTCAAAGTTTTAACGTGAAAGAAATCTAAAAGTAAAATACACTGTAAAAAGTGTTCAGTGTTCACCGCTTGAGAAAATAAATCCAATATGGATTTTACTGTGCAGCTGCATAAAACCTAAGCCGTGAAAAATTAGCGTTAAATATCTCATAGCCCTATAGACCAAAACTGTTGCTTTTCCTACTTATCTGTTTTTTTGGTTCTCGGTGAGATATTAGAAAGGATAGGCTCTCATTGCGCTGATAAAGCCCCTCGCAGTAGGTAAACTCTGCCTGGTCACAAGTCGGTAATCAGCTGTGTGATTACATACAAAGTCTGGTCATTTTCCATCTAGAGTTCAGTGGCACGGGGATAAGAGCATGACAATGATGATACAAGCACCTTCAGAACAAACATTGGAAATCCAGATAAGTTGGTTAAAATCAAATTACAAAAGAATCCAAATGTCTTTCTCTAAATGTTCATGCTAAACTACTGCATCATCAGCTCCTCCGCTGATGTAAGCATAGAGTAAGTGCTAAATTATGTGCAGTGAATATCTGAATTTTAGCTTCCAGATGAGATTTTAGTGAACAGTTGCCACACAACTATTGCACTTCTGGTTTTGAAAAACGAATAGAGAATTTGTCAGCTGCTGGCAGTCCTGGGGTTCGTTTCTCACTGAGAAGAGGTCAGTTATGGAAAACAATAGCAATAACCAACTCTTATAACTCAAATTCAATTTAAATGCACTCTCTGATATTATAGTATAATAACCACTCTAAAGTGCCTTTTTTACCATTTCTGAGGCCGTTTGCAAGAAAGACTACATATGCGCTAAATATCATAAATATTGCGCTAAATATCATAAATAGCTGATATTTACTTAATGCTACTTTATAAATTAATCAACCTTTTGCAAATTATCAGCTCATTCATTCTAGGTTCATGAAATTAAAGCTGTATTTACACGAGACTGTACCACAGTGCCTGGACAAGAGGTAAAGCAGTTTAAAGCAAGGAAATTCCCTCCACCCCCACCCCTTTTTTTTTTTGTCTGCTTAAAAAGATTCTACAATACTTTGAGGAATGCTTAAACAGGGGAAGAGATGTAATATGCATGTATGCTATAAACACAGTTAGTCAGGAGAAGAAAAAAAGCACATCCAACCACTTGCATTACAAAGACCCCCCAGTTAACTACTCAGATTTCCTGAGAGCTCACGCTTCAAGTGAAACTTTGCTTCAGTAATTCTTCAGCGATGATTTTTACAAAATATTCCCTTAGAGTGCTTTCTAGTTAAAGCTCTTTTTCAGTGCTCACGGCACCTGGTTGAGAAAATACTGCATGCTTCATATGGAGAGAGACTTGAAAAGGAAAAAAAAAAGCATCCTTCATAATGAAATACTCTTCTCCTTCAACAACCTCACAAAAAAATTCTACTATTCATAGATTATAATACTCTGCTGATGAAAATTGGCGATTAAAAGTAACTTTCAAACATGCATCTATACTCCAAATATTATTTATTTTGTGCATCTGGATAAATGTTCTTAAGAGGTATGATGACAGCCACTGGCTAGCTATCTTTGCATGAACCTGTTGGAGCAAGCCATTATACTTCAGATTATTCAGTGAAAGTAACGTTATTTAAAACTTCCAATATGATAAGCTAACTCCCGAGTCACATATTTATAGAAATTCTTTCATGCTAGTAAAAAAGAAATCATAGAGTTCCTGCTTGGCTAATCAAAGCAAACAGATCATGTCAGCATGAACCTGTCAACTTCCCTGTTCCCGGTCTCTGCCCACCCAGTATGGACATGTATACAAACAACTTGAAAATTGCACAGCTCCCACCCTTTCTGAAGGAGAAAAGGAAGGTAAATGCTTGCCTGCCTTGCTACAATGCAACTTGATGGATTGTCCAGAAACGGTTTTCTACTGGAGATAACTTACATTGACACTGGGAATTGGCTAAGTCACATTTTATTCAGTCTTGAATAAAAATTCTTTTTCTCTGGAGTCTCAAACAATACTAGTTAGGTAGCTTTAATAGGACTGCTGGGGATTAATTCATACAAATTGGCACCTACCTTGTAAAAACTGGCACAAAGAGGACATTATTCATAATACCTTTATATTCCTATGTGTAAAATACTCCAGGAGAACACACTGCAAACGAGTTATTCAAATAGCAACCAAAAAAAAAAAAGTAAATACATCTATTTTTAATTTCCTGGAAATGAACTGATATGGAACACACTAGAAGGAATTCTACAAAAAGCAAACCACTTACATAGCGAGAAGCATGTATTTAATTAAATGCTTTGCAAAGATACATGAATAAAGCTATGTGCATGACTTTCTTTAGGGATGGCCCCAGCTGTTTATTTTTTTTAAAGGAACAAACAAAAAAAGGTGGAGAGCACAGATGCAATAAAGAAACAAAAAAACTAAGTAAGTTTGTACCCACATACTTTACAAAATAAAGCATGTTAGTGGTACCAAACATTCTATCTAATGTACGACCAACAAATAAATGCACTGTAACATTGTTCTCTCAAACACCATAAGCCTAACAGCTAAGCTCTGAAAATGACATTGACAGTAGGCGTTTTTATTTCATCAGCCTTCTACAGAGTCATTTAGCACCATCACTTTTTTGTTGGTTTTGCCCTGCCTATCTCCTTTCTTGAAATAACAACAGAAGCATAGCACCTTTTAATATCTAAAACAAAAACAGGAATATTAAATGCATCCCAACTTCCAGAGATGAGGTAGCTCATGCTAAGAAATGATGGAACTTTCTTGCCTGGACAGCTCAAGGCCAATAAGTCAAATTACTGGTGATGCATGTTTGGATGTCAGCTAAAAACAATGAATTTCTAAACTTTCTTTCTCTTTATTAACAATTGGTCTGGTATACATGTGAACGATTTGCAACATACATAAATTGGCACCATATATAAGACATCTGTATAATTTGATACGTAATGGCTTCTTAGATGGGCAAGTATTGGAAAATCAACAAGTATCGGGTTTAAGATGTATTTTGAAGATTAAGGATAATTTAATAGAATTACACAGATACATTGTGAGAAGTGAAGTCTGGCCTTAAAATTTAAGATATGGGACACCCCTACTGAAAACTCATATTAACCCCAGGAGTATTTTTAGTTCATAAATTAATCATGGCTAGGGAATAATACTCTTCTGAGTAGACTATTACATAGGAAAGTGCAGGAAAGACAATGCCAAATTAATATGATCTTGTCTGAAGCGATTTTCTTTTACAAAAGACATAAGATTCCTGTTACTGACTATCATACTGGCAACCACAGGAAGACAAACTGGGGTAGAAGGAGTAGGTATGATTGAATATAGCCAATGGCTCACGAAAGTGCTCTACTTTTCTGTTATTCAGTATGCATCCAAGCAAAAGAAATAATCCTTAGAGCTTTACATAGTCCCACATTAAAACTATCTATTTTGAATACCTGTAAATTTCAAAAAAATTTGAAACAAAAGCAAGGAAAAAGATTCATATTACTTTTAAAAGGTGGTCATCAATCCTCTTTAAATTGTATTGTTGTACTAAAAAGTTGGTTTCAATCATTTAAAACGGAAGGTTTGTAAGTAAAATAAATATTCAAAAGGAGGCCGGGCATTTAAAAAGAACCGTATATACAATGCTGATCCAATATCAGCCATTACTTCAAGAGTCTCAGGATTAACTTCAATCAGTCTAAGTCCATGTGTTTAATTGCTGCTGTTGCTGGGTAGCATGTTAATTTCCCCCCTTCCTCTTATACAAAGCAAACTGGCCCAATTTCAATTCCAAATTCCTGGTCGGTACTGCCAATGTCCACCGGTGCAATATCTATGATAGGTAAGCGTGCCACATTCTGTGTTCTGTACTCAAAGACAGTCTTGCCCGTGTTCCCATTACGTTTCTGGAGAGGGAAAAAAAAGAAAATAAAAAATAAAAAATTAGACCAGAGCTCATGTCAGAAACAGCCCAAATTCCAGCTGGCAAATCAGCTGTGTGACAGTTCAGAAGGATCTCACTGTATCTTCACTGAGCAACACACACCCCGCCTGTACTGCACCTTGGTTATTTTAAAACGTATATATCTTCTTTTTATACTGATGAACAGACCTGTCAGGTTGACACAGCAGGATTTGCCCCTCGAGCTGGACTGATTTTTCTTTATGTTATGAAATTCTCTGTGTGTTAATATGCGCCTGCACACATGTTCTTGGGCTATATTATTCTAAGACATAGAGAGCACTCTAATTTATTTCAAGTGCAAAACTAATTTTAGAAATATTTTGCCAGTATCTTGGACTTGGTTGAGAATACTAATGAACATGAAAAAAACCTACTACTTGCTGGGTTTTATGCCCACTAAGAATTTTTGGGGAGCACATTTTCCTTTCCAACTCAGTCAGTCATAGTACCACTGAGTTCCCTCCAGTGTATTGCTGCAATAATCTTACCCGTCTGGCAGACAAATGCTTGAGGTTATCTGCCCTCTTTGTGCAATTCCACACAGAGGTACACAAGTAGTGGAAAATGCAAAATGGCAAGATACGTATCTCAGTATGCTCACTAATAACTAGTAGTTTGTAAATACTCTCTAAATAGTGCAGACTTCTATTACATGAAGCTAGAATTGTAGTAAAATACCTATATGATCAGTTACTTCTCCATGGTGAAATTCTGAAGCACTTTAATTACCCCACTCTATGGATTTTTTTTTCTAAATCAAGAAAGAACTGAAACCATTAGAAGAGAAAAGTCCTTTTTCTCCATATCAAATGACAAAAAACCCAAACTTACAGAACAGCTGTCATGCAGAACCGTGTATCTGAATCGGCTGTTTCCCTCCGCTTTGATCTCCAGGTCATTGGCCCCTTTCAGAATTACAGCTTTTTTCAGATTCTTAGTCTGGTCATCCATGTACCCAACACTGTTTTTACAAAGGTAAGTGATATTCTGGGAAGCTTCCTTTGATAGGAGGCGCAGAAATGTCATCTGAGTGACAGCTGTATCCCCGTACACAAACTATGAAGATAAAGAAACAGATCAACACGTATTACATGAAAATTCTTTAAGAGTTCATGAATTTTAGAAACATCTGTCTTTATTGTAACCATTTCCAGATATGACTAGCAGGAGCCCTATTACACAAAATCTGAGAATGGTTTATTTTGTAATTTGCTGCCAGTTGAGGACAAAGAAATGTGGACATCCTGTAACAGGGATCATTTTGACCATAAAGCTCTGCAGCTGAAAAACTGCAAGGCAGTTGGGACTCCACAGACATGCCAAGTTTTGGAATTAATTCTGCCTTCTTTCAAAAAGGGATTCAGTAGGAGCTCAACCTTATGTATGAAAGAGTGCATAGAGCAACCTCAAACTAGGTAAGAAACATAAAGCACAGAAAAACTTTTTATAGTGTACCTGCTACATTGCAATTTTAACAGCTTGTTTTCTATAGGCTTTGTATTGTATTAGAAGCATCACAGTCAGAAAGTTTGACTATATAAAAGTAAGTATAGATTTGCATATGGACTTCAGCAACTAATTAACTTACACAGAAGTTTGAAAAATATTTTACAACGAGCCACTGTTTCTCTAACAAAATAGAAGAGATTTTTCTACCAATACAAAAATTCAAAAAATCCTGAGATATTTTCCCTACCTGTGCATGTTTCATGCTTTGTGAATCATTGCAAAAAAAAAAAAAAAAAAAAAAATCAAAGTGACAAATTACTAAAACTGAATGTGAGGAAGAAAAAAGAAAGTCTTATGCACTGACACTGTCATTTTTCAGAAAATGTATTATTTCTGTTTAGCAATCTTACACTTTTATGGTTTAGAACCTGTAAGGAGTGCATATGACTATTGCACAGATCATACTGTTAGTTAACAGATCTGACCACGTTTTCAAAAATGAAATATTCTTTTCTAGTATTCCTGAAGATAATTTCTTCCTCCAAAGAACATCTGACTTACAAAAACCCTACGTGTAGCTCTGCAGGCAGCTAAACATCAACTGTGACATCTTGGGTCATGGCAACTTCTCCTGAATTTAATAGTAAGTGAAAGCATCTCAGTAAGAGCAATCAATATCACATCTGTTCTCAATATCACATCTGTTCTCAATTGTTGAAGTTCTGAACTGTCATCAGGAATCCAACTGATAACAGCACTAGTATTTTTACACACCAAATACTTATTTTAAAGATATTTAATTACTTCCTATGAAATAAAAATTGAAAATATTTTCTGTGTTTTTAATTTGATGAACTAAGAATAAAAATGGCAAAAGCTTGTTTATTAATTATATACTTTGCATAGCATAAACTTCTGTTATTTGACAGGATCATTAAGCCTACTTTAGAAGTTGCCAGAGAGTTACCTGACAGAAAGCTAAGAGTGGAATTTTTGTCTGCCTAGAGACTGATGAATTCAGCATGGAGCATTCTGACACATAGGATAACACTCATACTTTTTAAAAAAATGGATTAGCTGAGAGGATTTATAAAGTAAGCTTTGTATTTTTTAGCAAAGAGCTTTCTGAAAAAAATGGTAGAATTCAATTAAAACAGCGGTGATTTAAATCACATATTAGGGTAAAAGTACACTTTTTTTAAGGACAAGGATAGTGAGTTACTGAAGTAGACTGCTAGAGAAGTTGAAGTTTTTGGGATCAAGAGAAATAAATCTCTTCTGCCAATGATATAGCCAATCCTGCCTTGGATGCACTTGCATTGTTTCTCCCAGCTCTTTCCTATAATTACTGTATGATAACAACCAATTGAATATAAGCCAGTCAATCAACAGTTACAATGCCCCGACTGTAGCAGAATCTGTTCAGAATAGAAGATGAAATTCTAAACCAGAAGGAAACGAGTTTCATAGAAGTCAATTCTTGACATTACATATATTTCGTTACCTGTGATCCCCTGTTCATATCAAGGCCATACCAAATGGGCTTTACATCAGACGACCTGCTGGCCCACCATGTTTTACGTGGTATAGTAGAGGGATTTGCAGAAATGCAGGTCTCTCCAGTTTCCATGTTGCAATATACTTTTATAGCATCTTCAACACATCCCTGATTAGGATCAATCCAATATTCACCTGCAAAGAACATAAAATATGATTCCATTACATTATTAAGATTCTTGAAATACATAAGCAAAAGTATGTCATTACAGTACAAAACACAAAGAAAACAGACATACGTTTCACGTAATCTGATGCATGTTATGACGCGTGCATCAGGTATACACTATAATGTTTCTTCAAGATACAAGCTGATCAATATTTCAAACATTTCAAAACTGGGGAATGCAGACTTGGAAGTTGTTTAAGGTTAAGGTTGTTTAAATCCATGGCAAGGCTCCTGGGCATTCCAAGTGTATAAAGAACATACAACAGCTAGAAAAGCATTTTCCCTAGAAACCAATGGCAGCCCCTCCTAGTGTTGATGTTGGAGGCAGTTTCAAGAAACAGGGAAAAAGCTGGTAAGGCCTGCCGCAAGTTATCTCTTCCTTCCAGTCTGTTCTGATTTATCACTGGTAATCCACATAAATTAGGGACAGTTAGAGCATTACTGCCTACGATTTGCCACTATGGAGCAGCAGTAGAGAGTTCTGGATGGAAAGCACTCACAGGTTTTCATCCCACAGGAAATGTTTTGAGCGAATAGCAGTTAGGCAGATATTCACAGCTGGTGTGCCAACCCAGCTCTGTCATCACATATGTAGTACACCACGGTGAAAACACTTTCAGAAGCAGTGTTCCATGGAAGCATAAAATATTTCAGATTTTAAAATACATCTGAATAAATACTGAATAAATAAATGTGGGATACATTAGAATACATACTTTATTAGCAAGAAGAAGTTTTCAAGCTCCTAGCGTGAATGTCAATTTAGACTAAAATCTGTATTACACATCTTTTCCAGTGGCCAAGTATCTACTGGAAACAAGACAGAATCACACAGCACAGACAGGAGATGGTATGTTTATACGCACCACTCTTCTTGGATGGGTGGCACAGCTTCAGGTCATCGCAAGTCCGTGCTGGGTGTTTCTTTGAACCATCTGGGCTGCGCATAGTCTCAATCTGGCTGCTCAGTGACTTCAGTGTGGCATGGACTCCTGGGTCTGTTTTATTATGGTCATCTGGGGCTGCTTCATCTTCAGTAAACTCTGGTAGTGGATCTGCCATAGCATCATCATAGTGTCCCATAATGTCACCAATGGCAGCAGTGAGATGGCCTGGAGGTCCTGGAGGGCCAGGAGGGCCAGGATCACCTGGTGGACCCTAAGGTTAAAAGAAAAAAAAAAGGCAATAGAGGCACAGCAGAGTAAATACTATGCAAACTGATAGCAAAGGTAGCCACTAAAAAAAGCAAAACCTCATGGCCAGTCACCCTAATGCGCAGGGAAAATTCAAATATAGATAAACAACTCACATTTCCAGGGACAGGAGTAAGAGATTAGAACTGCATGTGAGGTATTTTCTCTGCTTCATGCCCTCTCTGCCTGTCTTAATACCTTGCTCAATTTTTTGTTCCTCCTGATTTCAGACAGCTGGAAAAAGTCATCAAGGAATGGCCGCCTCATTCCATTTTTTAAGCCATCTACCCCTCCTTGTTCAAATCCCTGCCTAAAACTTTATTTCTTAAAACTGCACACAGCTGTAAGTGTTTTTTACAGCAATCTAAAATTCCTGCTTCCCTTGAGTTACCTCGGGCACATTTTCAACTAGTAAAGCCTGGATGGAAAATTTGGTGCTAGAAATATCTTTACATTTGTCCTGCATAGTGCTGAGCCTTCTGGCCACAGGTATGTGAGACAGAATCTACATCATCCTTACTCAGCAGAGCAGGTGTTTTCCTGACTAACTGTGTTTTCGTGAATGACGGGTCCTTCTGTCAATCTGAATTGTGACACTTGGGCACGTAACTGAGTCTTGAGACAGAATGTATCTGTTGATAAACATATCTCCACCTGCAGGCTCTGCCAGCACTTCTTTGGCAGCAGAAAGTCTGTAACATACCTTCATTGTAAGTTTGATGCTCTGGTGCATCAGATGGTATATCAGAACATGGAATTTCCTTTGAGATTAATTACTTCAGAATTCACAACTAGTGCTCCAAACGTTTACTACAGAGCACACACCCAAACTAATACATGCTGCGTCTGAAAAATGAAATCTTAACTTTTATTTCTTGTTTTGTCGTTCCAATTCATAGTTGCAGCAAGCCACCATGGAAAGCAAAACTAAAGTTCCTGGTATGCGATATTTCTTGTACTGTCCCATTACACAGATGAAGGATCTGGATACACATTGTATTCTTATGCTCTACCATAGACTATTCATTCAAGTCTTGGTGCCTTGGTAGAAGTGGAGATACCAATAATTGGAAGGAAATCAAATTAAATAGGGTGAATATTAGCACACGATAAACACAGGAAACATCATGTCTTACAAGACAGAAAAACAGCACAAACTGCTTTCTTTGTCTTGCTCATTATTTTATTCCACCTTTATTCCACCCATTCCTCTTCTTTCCACGTCTTTTAACTCTTCACGTGATCACCCAAATAACCCTTTTCTCAAATCCCTCCAATTTTCTAACTTATATTCCTTGGTATAGCATAACTTACATTTTATGACTTCGGGTATCATGAATTGGTAAATGTGGAATACGCCCAGGGTGGTTAGCAAAGGTTTAGGACTTTTTCCAAAATGGTCAAACTGTTTTTCACTAGTTGCGAATCAGCTCACAGTTGATGTATGTAAACCTCAGATCGGGCTGAAGGTCAGCTGAGCTGAGCGTTAAAGTTTTGGGCTGCTCATTTAGACTGAAGGATTTCCTTAACGCAAGGCATGATGGAGTACGCTGCTGGCAGTCAGTCACATGGCTGTTATAATTCAGTGCCAACTTTGTGGGACCACTGACTTTGAACTACTGCTGGTTCCAGACAAACCAACTGACGTACACTTAGACCTGAGGTTTTAGGACCCAACTTGCCAAATAGCCATGTTGAACTGCAGATCCAGCAGGATCCAGCAAGCTAACTGCAGAAATAGCCCTCAGTTCACCTAAGGAGAGCATAGGTGGATAAGACTGGGATCGTCACAGGTATGGAAGATGAAAATGATTAAGAAACGAGCCCTTGCAATACAAAGTTACCCTGGCTATTTGTTGGAGAAACCTTACCATTTGTGTTGAGCTCATGGATGTTTGAGAAAGTGATGCAATGGACTGTAAAAAATTTCATTATTTGAAGGTGACATTTTGCCTCCATATTCCCATCAACATACCTCAGGTCCAGCTTCTCCTACACTCCCTCTAACACCAGGAGGCCCAACTGGCCCAAGTGGACCAGGACTTCCATCTTTGCCAGAAGGACCAACTGGACCTGGAGGACCCTAGAAAACATAAGAGAAAGAAAGAATGTATTTTAGCATTTAATAACAAAGTTATACAAAATAGCCCTTTACAAGCAATATCTTTTCAGGAAGCAAAACAATTATTTGTGTCTATTACCAAACTTTTCAAAATCATCCTTTTTCTCCTCAAAAAGTAAGAAGGCAGTTTCAATGCTGTTCTTCTGAAGTCAATCACCTCAGCCAATATACCTTGGATCAGCTGTATATTTTTTCCTAAACCATTTAAGTGGGTCTAATTCCAGGTGCTGTGACGACTGGAGTAGCTGCTGTACACCCACATATATACAGACTCAGAGACATACTGTCACTTGGAAACATCCAAGGGAGTCATATTTCTCCTTTACTTTTGGGTGAATGACATACACGGGGGTGTGAAAGGCAAAGCAGCAATTAGCAGAGCCGCCACATATTCGGCTTTGTATCAGCTGCAGCAAAAATGTCTGTAAAAAGAGACTACCCCTGTAGTTATTCTGAATTGACTTTTTTATCTAGCTATAAAATACACTTATGTCAAAGCTTTACTATATTAAACAAGGTAATGTCTCTCAGAAAAAGATACCAGGGTAATCACCATATGATACTGAAGTCAACAAAAGCCATTGAAATAAAAGTGAAGCAGAAACAGAAATCTGACTGGGGAAAAAAATAAGCAAGAAAAACCCTAAACCTGAAACACTATACTCACCCGAGGACCAAATGGGCCTGGAATGCCAGGACTGCCCTGTTCACCAATAGGACCCTATACAGAAGAAATTATCGTATCATTGTGGTGTTTAAAGCATATTCCTTTAGTTTTAAAGAATTAGTGCGCGATATACACAATTCTGTATGACTAGCATTATAATATACATGAATAATGGGTAGTACCTTTCCTTCTTACGATTAATTTTCATTCTATTGCTCTCTTTTGTCACAAACAGGGTAACAACTGTAATCACAATTTAGATTAATAAAAGTTACTGGTGCTTGGCTATATATAAGGTTGGTTCTGCAGAAAAGCCTTACTTTCATGACATTTAGAATCAGATTGGTTAACAAAAGAGTAACTGACAGCGCTATTATGAAGTGGAAAGATGCTGTGGATGTTGGGGCTTTTTTGTTGACTCTTTTCCTGCATGTTGAAACTTCCAGCTTTTGCACAGGATCAGTGAACAAATGTAAAAAATTAAGTTTTCTATGGCATTTCCATTCAATTGCCATTGAAATGATGAAGTTCTTGCAAATATTAGTGACAGATACTATCAAAGTCCTCATGGGACTTGGCATTTGATTCCTTGACTGTAAAGAGTTCAAACACCAACAAAAAGTTTTTCACAGTCTAATGTGCTTATCTGAAACTACTAACTTTTGTTATAATCTTGTGCTGACAGGTCAGTGATCGGTCACTGCAGGACTGGCACAAATGGACCCAGAGTAGGAGAACACATATCTTGCAAAGCACAGGTCTACCTCATGAGGCAATAGTATCGTAAAATTGCATTAGAAATATTAGTAAGCACAGACAGCCAGGCCACTCACCAACACCTTGTGAGGAAAAAAAATAACTCGTTGTGGTTTTGTGGTTTTTTTTCATTTTAAACAACTATGTTCCTAATACATTATTTAACAATCAAGGAAATAAAATTATAGTAAAGCCAGAACAACTTACAGGAGGACCGGGAAGACCTTGAAGCCCAGTGAAACCCCTGTGTCCTTTCTGGCCCCTATCGCCTCGATCTCCATTGTCACCTTTGTCACCACGAGGTCCTTGGGGACCCTGTAAATATCAGTCATGAAATGTAAAATTCTGAACTGAAAAAAAAACCCCAACAACCTCAAAAAACCCTCATTTGCTCTTAGACACTTCATTCAGACCTCCTTCACTAAAGCTAGAAAGGTGATGCTGGGGCAGCTCCACAATCTTAATTTTTTACCAAAGAATAAGTAAATAATTACAGAAAGCTGTGTTGTGCTTAATTGTAGTTGTGGTAAACTTAGTCTATTTAGCTTCATAACACAGTCCAAAAAATACTGAAGTACTAAATTAAATGATTTACAGAAAATCTTTTAGATAGAGAAATTTCTTTGCCTTACTGGATATAGCAAATTATTTTCATAGATGAGAGACTGATAATGATAAAGCGCATTTTCAGTGTGAAATCCCCCATGTTGCATCTTTCCTTCCCACAGCTCCTTTCACCTTCACTATGATTAAAGTACAATGGAAATTACCTTCCCTAACTACAGGAAACAACATTCAGGCTCCCCAGCACGGTTCTATTACCGACACAATTTCATTCTTGGTATTTTTGATAGTTTCAAACTTTTCATACTAATTCAAGAATCATTGGAAAAAATGGCTTCTGCTTTCAATTCTACATTTCTCAGCCCAAATCGCATGCTAAATTTCTCAACGCCAGATTCCAAATAGTTTATCAATGGTATCATTATCACTAACTACTCAATAAACTTTTCCTGTCTCTCATATGACATCTGCTTAGGGACAGGACAACATTCTTTTGAATTTCCCAAGTTTGCAATTAATTTTTTGTTCCAAGCTTGGATTGTAAAAGAGTTATGTAACACAAAAAGATGGCTTTTGTTTGTTTTTCCATTTGGACTGAAGTCAGAATATCATTAGTTGAATTAAGGCAGTTTCATGGGAACAGGTGATTTTGTTATATTTCTGCCATTTTATCTAAAAGTGTGCCTTTTTGTTCAGCATTCATTTCTTTACCCCTTATGTGAATTGTCAAACACAGACTCCAATCATTTGCTAACTCAGGTCCTACCATCATCTGGACAGCAACACGCTCCAAATAAAGAGGCTTCCAAAGTATTTGTTATTTCTCTGCAAAGTATTTTTAAAGAAAGTGTAGAAATATTAGTGTATCCAAACAGATTTGTACAGCTTTGCAGCTCAGAAGACAACCTGCATCCACTTGCAGTCAGAACACTAAAAGTGGAAGCCCTGTTTAGCATTCTAATTTGGGGTCAGTTTCTCATACATGCTTTCTTGTAAAAAGTATCTCAGATAAAACCACAGTGACCATGGAGAACTCACAGGCAAACCTCTTTTTCCTGCACGACCTGGGGGACCCATCGGACCTCGAGAACCCTACAAAATTGCATACAGAAGATATGTGAAGCAGTGCACAAAATCATACACAATAGTTTTTTGATAAAGTATTAAAAAAAAAAAGTCTCACTTACAGTTTCACCTCTTTGACCTGCATCTCCTGGGGGGCCAACAGGACCTGGAGTTCCTGGACCCCCTGGGGAACCTGGTAAACCTGCAGGGCCAGGTTCACCACGATCACCCTGCAAAACATAATTTCAACATTATTTATCTATAGAGGACTGGACTAGACCAAAGCAACAGGACTCTACCATTGCTACTCTATTTTCTAGCAATTACAGTCTACAAAGATATTCCTTCTGTAAGAACTCAAGTCTGAGTTTGTGGAGGCAGGTGTTCTTAGCCTTAGCCAAAGTTTCCTCAACTTTGAGAGGTACTACTCATTCAAACCTGTGACACACTTTCAGAACAAGTTCTCCATTCAAGTTAACTGAATGAAGAGAAATTCTACAATAAGTCAGCAATAAAATGGAGATTTCCAGAAGTGACTTAAGAAAACAATATATACTTACACGTTCACCAACAGCTCCATCTCGTCCAGGAGTACCATCGTTACCAGCAGGTCCCTAGAGGAATAAAAATAAGGCTATTGATTAGCTCTTTAATCTTGCATTTCTATAAAAAGAACTAGAGAGTTGCTCTCCACCTCTAACTTCAAATCAAGGAGAATAACCACTAGACTGTCTTTTTTTTTGCATATTATGAGGCTCTGATACTTACTTCTGGACCAGCTTCACCTACAGGTCCAGTGGCACCTGACTGGCCAATAGGTCCTGGGGGACCTTTATCACCAGGTGGCCCTGTGGGACCTTGTTTTCCTGGTGTACCCTAAAAAAGATGAGAAAATTCATATTAAAATTTTAACACAAAACAAGGAAAGCACAAAAAACCTGCTGCCTGCAAAACACTACTCATTACTGCAGTCTGAAGTAATCAACATTTGTAACTTACAAAACCTGATAACTAAGGAAAATGTTCTTGTAGATTTTGAATATATAGTTAATATACTGCGTATTTTTAAGGAGTTTAATTGTGTTACTTGCTTTTGAATAGGCTTTTATTGATTAGAAGCTGCACTTGAAGTTAGTCTATCTAGTAGCAACTCTTAAGCGCACGCTCCCTTGATATATCAATGTCTGACGGCGTTATCTGCAATAGGTAAGGTCTTTTTGACTGGAAAAACATAATGCAGTTTGAAATAAGTGACATGATTATTTTTTTTTTCTCTGTCTCAGCACCAATAATTGTTAGTCTGGAATAATTTCTGGCCAACTTTACCTATAAATTGACTTTATGGATCCAGTGATAATGGCAGATCATCCATACCATCCCTTTTACTAATAGTCTATTTAATTACTTCATCTCCTGGATCGTTAGGCTTTCCAATAAATATCTATAAACCCTACATGAAAGCAAATGGCAATTTTGAAGACTGTAGTTCACAATTTATGAAATAGTAATTTCAGAGTATTTACTCACATCCAAGTGACCTTTGGGCACCTAAATGAAGAGTCTGGGGCTGGTTTTTTTTGAGGATCTAGTTTTAAGTCAAATAGGAACATTTAAGTCAAATAGGAACATTTTAGCCAGAAGTCTTAATGCTATTACCCACTCACTTTTAATTCAGGTTCAGACCTTCCAATATGGCAGGAACAAAATCTCCCACCTCATGTGTTTGCATGAGATTTAGTTATTTACTATTCTCTCTGTATTCACTCCTGCAATTGCAGTTTTCCAACTTTCTCCTCATGCTATGGGGCACTATGTTCAGAATCCCACAAAGACGATAAGGACGCCCAAGCTGGTGGAATATTGACTTGGTCGTTACTTACTGCAGGACCTGGCAGCCCTGGCATGCCTCTTTCCCCTCGCTGTCCTGGCATACCAACAATACCTCTTTGACCAGTAGTTCCTGCTGGACCAGGGGGGCCATCCGGGCCCTGAAAGTCACAAAGGATAAAAGAACGTTACTATCATTTCAGGAGCAATAAGTATAAGAAACAATGACACCAAGCCTAGAGTGGGTCTAGGGAGAATTACTAACATCAACCAGAACGTACCGGCTGCCCATCTTCCCCTGCATCACCCTTGTCTCCAGGACCACCAGGAGGCCCAGATGGCCCTCGATCTCCCACACGGCCATGAGAACCGGGATCACCACGAAGACCTGGGGGACCTTCTTTTCCTGGCTCACCAATAGGCCCAGCAGGTCCTGGAGCTCCCTAAGAAGATTAAAACACCTCATTACATTGGATCTTTTTCTGATCAGGACAACCAAATTCTAAGGACTGTGTTTTGACTGACTATAAATATTCATACTCTAAGGAAGACGCAAAGTGTGAATGAGTTACGAGCTATTATCATCTCATTTATGATCAAATAAATGAGATTAAATAAACATCTCATCAAATTATGTCCAAGCTACATCCTCTCCCCATAATTTGCACTTCTAAACTACCTCTTTGTTCCCTCTCTCTTTTTTTCTTTTCTTTTTTTGACCTCAGGTGTACAACTACTGCTAGAAAACTCACGCTTGCCTATTCTTTCCAATATCACCAAGCTAAAGACCATATTCAAACTTTTCATTCACGTGGTGCAAACTGGTGATTTAACGGACATTTGTTCATTTCTCAAATGCTTCTAAAAGACTTCACTTTTATATTATGTTTTCCACAAACTTCACACCTTTTGATAAACTCACAATGACTGCAAGTTATTTTTCTCATCAAAACATTAAAAGGCATATGAAGTGAGTGACACAGTTATCTGTTTGGAGTTGAATCCTCAGTTGTTGATCCACAGCTGATTTTTTTTTTCGTTTAGCATTTCTGAAAATGTTTAGACGTGGGAGATTTTGTGGTTTTGTTATGGTTTGTTTCTTAATTTATTTTAATGGATCTTATGAGATAACCCGGCAGAGGCCTCTTCTTTTTCCAAAAACTCTCCTAAATTCAGCCACCACTGAAGAGACAAAACACTAAAAAGTACAGGACGATATTGGTGGTTGTTTTGTTCCTGTAAGCAATTAAGTCATTAGAGCAGCTTGAACAGCTCAAAGCCTCCTTAACCCAGTGAAAAGTCTTGCACCAATGTGGACACACTGACACTGGCTCAAGCCTAAGACTAATGAGTTTTATTTAATGAAGTTGGATGTAAGCAGTCACAGAAGTCCGTGCTGACAAGCTGTTCTCTTCTATAGCATCAGGCCATAAACACTGCTTCAAGTTTCCTGCTTTACTCAGTCTTCAGGTTTCCAATGACCAGTTTATAAAACACAGCATGACAATTGACTTACAGTAGGTCCTGGAGGCCCAACTCTTCCAGCAGATCCTGGGAATCCAGTAGCACCCTAAAAAACATTTTAATGCCAACTTTATTGAAAGAAATATAGCACTGGTTACTTCAAATGCTCTCAGCTGAATCAGTGAGCAAATGTTATAGTTACAGACTGTAAAAACAAGCTGAGATGAGGAATCACACACACATTACGTAAAATTTAGTATTGGATTATCTGCAGTCAGGTAACAAAAAATAAAATCTACTTACAGGTGGACCTTGAGTTCCTCTACCACCTTTCAGACCAGGAACACCTGGAGGACCCTAAGAAGAAAGAAGAAAGAGAGGGGTGATGGTGAACACCCAGGATATTTTAAATAAGCAAGATCAGCCTACGCCACTGGTTCTCTGACAATGTTATTTATACTTGCCGGTGGACCAGGAGACCCAGCAAGACCCTGTGGTCCTGGAGATCCAGCATCTCCTTTCTGTCCAGGTTCTCCAGGTTCACCTTTCACACCTGGTTGGCCATCAGGGCCCTGCAAGAAATAATATTTAGAAGAGACATCAGGTCAGAGTATCCCATACCTTTCCAGCCTAACAAAGTCATTTTGTAGGAAGTTTCTAGAAGGCAAAAAATAACAGGACAACAAATCAGCCCAGAAAACAGTGTATTTGCTCAATGGTTCAGTTCAAGGTAACTGTAACAGGTCAGCAAAGTCTTTAGAATATCACAGATGGGATTTTCTTAAGTCTGTGAAGTCAGAATTTCCATTTAAAATATTTTCTTTTCTAGCTTAATTTTTTTTTTCTTTCCTTTATATTTTCTATTTTTCTCAGTAGCTATTGTAGCATACCTAAAAGCAAAAGAGATGGAACAAACATTGTCTTTTGTAGTCTTCTTTTTCCCCCCAAGGGAAGCAGGTGACTGACTCTTTTTGAAAGGTATGAAACAGCATTTAGGCTGTGGGAAAGTTTGGGGTATTCACTAGAAAACTCACAAACCTTCCATTTGGTCCATCAATTAATTCCAGCCTTCACTACTCATGAAGCAAATCTTTGCTGCTTTCAGTAGAAGACACTTTATAACTTGCCTCATTTTAATCTCAAAAGAGCAACACAGCATATTCGTGAAAATATAAAACCTGGTGAACAATTACATAATCTTATCAACAAAACCACTTTTCAACTGTCTAGGGTATTTAGTGGCCCTTTTCTTTACTTGATATACTGATAGGAAAAAGAAATAGCTCTTCTTGCAGCAAAAATGTGACTCACATTCGAGAACACTGCAGTATTTTTCATAATAAAGGAAACTAAGTATGTCAAAGCATGACTAAAGAAAGTTGTTACTGTTACAAAACACATACCGGAGGACCAGCAAAACCAACAGCACCCGTTGGGCCATTTTCTCCTCGGGAACCCTGGTAAAAAATTTAGGAATAACTGTATTTAACATAAAAGTCTTTCTATATACAGTATAATTGGTGGTTAAATATACAAGAAAAGGATGTTAACCGTTAACTTTCATAAATGTGATTATATTTTCGCTCTATTAATCAGAATGAAACGATCTTTTAATCACAAAATAAACCATGTTAACTGATGTTAAGATCTGCCATGTGTTCAAGACTGTATGTAAACTTTCAGAATTTAGAGATGGAAGGCATGTGCAAGCACTAAAACTGCAATAGGAGAAATTCTCCTCATAATCACTTCCAGTGACAGCAGGATTAGCCGAAGTGCACACACTTTATGCAACCTACCAGTCTAATCAGACAGGCCAGGAAAAAAAAAGAATAGTTCAAAGATGTGTTCTTCTACAAGGTCAGAATGGGCTATGAGCTGCTTCAACTGAGCTTTCCACACAATGTTTGTTTGGAACAGAAGGAGCTGAAGGCTGCCAAGGTCCAGCACTCCCCAGAGGGGAGGAAGCTATTCCAGTTTACACTGGAAATAAGGCTGTTCTGATTTATGACAGAGACGTAATCAATTTCAAGCAGAATGAAGGATTTAAAAGGGCTGAGCCTCTAACTCCCTAATCAAAGTCAACCCTTAAAATCACAAAGATTTTGTGATGACACGAGCTAGCATAATTAGATGAAAACTAAGCGATACTTCTCTGATTTGTCCATCTAAATATTTGTATGTCTACAGTAGTATCTGGTATGGTCATGCTTTTAAAAAGATTTAAACAATTAAAACTGGTGGTATACTTCCAGGAGTGAGGTAAATGAGGGTAAATACTGCCCTAAACCAAATGTAGGACAGAGGAACAAAATCTGCCAATAGTTTTGCAAGTGCACAGCATCAAGATGGAAACTAGAGATTTTGGCTACAAAGGAAGAGGAATTTAAAAAGAGGAAGATCTATCAGCAAATGAGACAAACACCTGGAGTTTGGATCAGTGTTAGATATGGTTAACTTATGACAGGCAAAAACCAAACATGTTTACTCACAGGGTTTCCACGGGAGCCAGGAGGACCAACTAGACCTCGAGGACCTGGTTCACCCTTAAAATAAAATTAAAGGTTATTTCCCAAGTAACTTATTAGACAAGTAGCAAAAGTGCCAATAAAGTATGATAATATTAAGAAACTTCAGTAGGGAATGGCATAAAAATCTGTTTACCTTTTCACCAGTGGGACCTGCTGGACCCATTGGGCCTATCGGACCAGGGAGACCCTTTTGAATAAATTAAGATAAAAGGAAGTTAAAAAGGTGATGTTTCAAAACAGTTAATTTAAAACTTCTAATATGTTAGTATTTCCATATGCCTTTTCATTGCTTCAAATTCTTCTCCTTTATCTCGTAAATCCTGTTGGGTCTTTTTTACCTAAAATTTACTTGCATTTCCTTTCCCAGTCACCAAAATCACGTATCTCAAAAGCCCTGGTTTTGTTCACTTTCTCTTTCTTCAATAACTTCATCTTCTACTTTCTGCAGCATTCATGAAAAAGACCAATGATAAAAAAATCCCTAGCTTTCTTTCTCAGGGGGAAATTATGTCCTTTCTTCCCCACTTGCACAGAAGCTCTCTATTTGTTTTATGCTGGTATTTAATTGTTTAAATTAATTCTAACATGTCCATCGTTACTTTTGAAGATTAATTTATATCTTGAAAACTCCTCAAAAGTGTCATTTTTTTCTTCATAGGGAAGTTAAGCAAACAGGTTCCATCCAAACCCATCAACTGCACGTAATGATCCTGCAGCACTATTCATATTAGATTCTTGAATATTTAGATATCCCAGTTACGATTCTCTTTCACTAGAAGCAGAGCATCACAAACTTGCACTAAGTTTATCTCAAACAAAAATCCCTCTCCTCTAAAAATCTGCACTGTAACTTAGTTCAAACTAAAGAGAAATACAAAACAGAGAGCATTAATGAAGGATACCACATCTGCAGATACCTAGGTTTAGAAGAGGGATGTTTATTTTGTTCACCATTACTGTATTAGTTACTGTAAGCTATAAACTTGCCTTCCAATGACTAAGAACTGTTCTGTATCTTTGGATACTATCCGACTTAACAAATTCCAGCTCACAGCTGCTAATTGTGAGTTAGTGCTTCTGTATGCTAGAGTTTCTCAAAAAAACTTCTTCAATTAGAAATTTAGCCCAGTCAGAATCCTCATCTTTTGTATGTATCTCAGATTTCCAAAGGCCCAGCAGTTAGTACTCGAAATGGTTTGCAAAACCCAAGAATATCAGGCAGATGCAATTTATGTAAAAACTAGCTCCAACAGCTTCTGGGAAGAAAATATAGTCAGTCCATATACAGCAAAACCACTACATTTAGGATTATTGGACAGTTGGTCTATGTAGAAGTGTGCACCCAACGCGCCTTGAACATACTGGATTTATTGCATGTGAGCGGACCAGCCATGTTATTTATGCACAGGAGGTTCAAAGCTTTCCAGAAGTATCAGCGACTTACTGCCCATATAGGGCTCAGTCCATTACAAGAATTTTCACCTGTGAAACGTGGGGGACAGACCATGGGGAACTCAGTCTGAACAATAAGGAAGCATCTGCCTTATTCCAAGAGTCAGAACCAGTGGGTTTGCTTTTTGGCTATTGATCTCTGCCTGACCCTTTTCTCATATTTTTTACCATAGTCAGCTTAGCTGAATCCCAAATGAACATGCCATTTCTGGGAATCTTTTCCATTGGCATCTTAACTCCCACTATTGATTACACAAAATACAGACTTGGAACACAGACATCCTAAAACATTGTGTAGAGCAGCCTTGAAAAACTTGAAGACCGAATTTGAAGGGGAATGAGAATGACTGCCAACCCATGACATGGCAAAGTTCATGTTTTTAATAGTGTTTAATTCTATGAGGTGAGAACCTCTAGCACAATAAACAATCTGCTGTGTGGACAGTAAATCTAAAAAGAATTAGAGTTACTTACTCTTGCCCCATCGTTACCAGCTGTACCTTCAGCACCTTTCTCACCTATACCGCCCTAAGGAAAACACCAGAAAGTCTCAGTTATGACACTGAATGCTGAGTAGTTCATACTCTGGAACAATTACAGTATTAAGAGACAGGTGATTCTACTCAGCACAACAGAAATAACCAAACTTACTCTATCGCCCTTGGGGCCAGGCGTTCCAGCAATCCCTCTTTCTCCAGGCATACCCTGAAGACCTGGTGGGCCTGGATCACCAGGCGTCCCACTAGGGCCTGGGCTTCCCTGAAACAAATAAAGAACAAGTTGTCATCTATTCATGTGAGAAGTATCCTTGTCTCTAGGCTGCAGAACACACTGTGCTTGTGTTGAAGTCTCTGGGGTACAGTTTTAAGTAATAATTTTCTCTTAAATTTGGACTTTATTCATGTCCAAATACTTCTCTTTTCCCATTGTGTTACTCAGGAAGTTCAGCTGTAATACCGTAATCCTTCCAAATACATTAGTATTTACTTAGTGCATACTGGGGATGAGAACAGGCTAAAAAAGAAGGTTGAGCATCTTTCTAACCTGGCCTTGATGCCACGTGGGTCTACTACACCAAGTAGATACAGGTAGATTTTGCCAGGAGCAGAGATGCTTTATTTATGCTTTGTTTCTCACAGCTCGTGTCCATTACAGCTCCTGCATTACTAGAGGCACTCCCTACCTGGGGTGACCTTCCTAGACCAAATCATACCAATTGGAGGTGAAAGAGAGCCATGCAGTTTTCAGCATTTTCTTTTAAACACCCAACCCTGCCAAGTCTCTTCACATAAACTGACATGGCTCTTAAAACAGAGCCTTTGCCAGTGTTTTCTCCAGTTCAGAAACAGCTTTGCCCTGTTCTACTGAGAAACAAAAAAAACCCCACAACATTTAAAAATTCAGACCTATAAAAATTAATAAAAAGTGTGATTTCTCAACATTTTAGTATCCTGCAAGTTATTAATATTATTATACTGGAATAACTGTATGTCCTCCTAGAACCCTTATATAAACAAGGTACTTTTCATGGAAAGATATCCCTTTTATAATAAAAAAGCTCTCCCTTGTATGTTCTTGCAAATGAGCAGAATTATACATTACACCACTGCAACAACACAAATCTCCATTCAGCTTACCTTTGGACCATCCGGACCATGACCTCCAGCCATGCCCTTTTCACCCTGGAGTCCTGATGTGCCTGGTTCTCCCCTTTCCCCTGGATTGCCGCGTTCTCCCTACAAAATGGAAAATTATTACTAATTTAGGAGTCAGGGTATAGCTCTGGTAGACAAAATTCTAAATACACCATAAGTGCAGCACTGCTATTTGAACAAAGAGCCTGTGAACAAATTCTAGGAGAAAAGATCAAATAGAAAACAGCTTTATGCTTTTATTGTTAAAGGTGGGGGGAATAGCATGCTGCTCAGCAAAGTAAAAACTGTCATTTCAGAGCTGTAAGCCAAATCCCTTAGTACTCAACACTACTTCATAAGCTATGAAACCATTAAAGGTGGTAGGTTTTACAGAAACCATCTTAAAACATATGCACATTTACAAGCATTTTATCGGTGGGAAAAAAAGTCAAATATTCACTTTAGCTGTTGAAGTCCATATTATATATCAACTTTCAACCTCAGAGAACTGTTATGAATGTTTAAATTCTGAAAGAAAATACCCACCCTAGGGCCCAATGGACCAACAGCTCCAGGATCTCCAGGCACACCCTAAGCAGAACAGAACTCAATGTTAGAATGAAAGCATTATTCATAGACGTATAGTTATGGAAATTAGAGATAAATATTTTCATTTATAAAGTACTGTGAATGCAGATGGCTCATTCTGAATATTATCTGTCCATGACAAGGGGAGATAGTCCAACTCAGTCCAAGAATACGGTCAGATTCCAGTAACTGTTTTATCCAAAAGCAGTTCTCTAACATCTTGCAGACTACATCAGTACATGTTTTGAAACGGAGTGGGAAATTAAATTACAAAGAGAAGAAAAGATAAAGCTACTTTATGAAGTGGATGATTGTTAAAATTCACAGAAATTACCTGATCACCTGGCTTTCCTCCCTCACCTGGAGGACCTGGTGGCCCAGGTAAGCCCTGTAAAAAAGTAAATAAAATGGTCACTAAAATGATAGAAAGTTATGTAAATCCAGGTTTAATTAAGACACAAATAATGTGAATGTAGTACTATACTCAGTACAAGACTATGCCCTCAAAGATCCCCAAGCAAAATAGTTACATGAATTTTTCACCCACATGTTTTCCCCCCCTCTAAATGAGATGGCAGCCCTTCTTTAACATTTGCAGGACATACGAATATGAGCCCTACAAATGAAGTTATCTATAAACAGAGATTGACTAACTTAATTAATATTTAATTATCAAGACAATTCTTTTGCTCCATATTTGGAAAGTCTTCGGAAAATCTCCAAATTAAAACTGAAAACCAACAAGGGTTTTCTCAAGGGATACAGAGCTGGTATTAGAGCCTTTGCCAATTCAATTTAGTGCACAGCTGGTGTGAAAGCTAAGTATCACTAATTATTCTGACCATCACTGCCTTAGTTCTGAAGTTGTGTTTTGTTAAACATCACTTGATTGAATTTCTCCAATTTAAGTTGATAAAGGCATAGCCGTTTACATTTTCTGTAAAAAAAATGAATGCACATACCTGAAACCCTGTAGGACCTGGAGGGCCTTGTTCTCCTCTTTCTCCTGCCAGACCCTAACAAAAGAAAATAGTAAGTATACAGTAGAAGAATATAGGAAGGCTCCCCAATTTTTCTTCTCTCTGAATATGTATATTTTCAATTATGTATTTGTTTATTATACATTTTTACTTACCCTAGGCCAAGATATACCCTATCTAAAAGATGTAATAAGATGTATCTTATTTCTTTAAGATCACCCTCCTCAAAATTTTGTGCTGACAGGAAAACACTCAGTTCCATTGAAACCAAGGAAGCTAGGAAAATGAACTATGAGAAAATTTTGCTCCTTGCACTCCTGTTTGTAATAGTAAGAGGAATTAGGCTACTAATATATATATATTTCAATATAAATCCTCCCATTTTTCTAGGAAAATTTTTTCTTTAAATGTTCTTGGGATTTTTTGTTTTGAGTCAACAACTGGCATGAAGATAGATAAAAACAGAGACATAAAGAGTAACGAAAAGATGGAGCAATGGGCAGGCAGAGAGGGTGGTAAAAGTTAACTTACTGGTGGGCCAACAGGACCAGAAGGACCAACTTCACCATCTTTACCAGGGGCTCCCTAAATTAAAATATATAGTGAACGGTCTTGTATAATCTTGTATACTTAACATAAATAACAGAAAAGCATCATTTTTTGTAATCACGGCAAATAACAGCCACACTCACTCTCTGTCCTGGGACACCTGCATTGCCTGCTTCTCCGGGTTTTCCAGGATCACCCTAATTTGCAGAAATAAAAATTACTATTTTTACATACTGTTTTCACCCATTAAAATATATGCAAATGTTTAAAGATAAACAGATCTTGGGTACCAGGTGCCATACTCACACTACTACCCTTTGGCCCAGGAAGGCCCATGCTGCCTGGCTGACCTCTGATTCCTATGGAACCTGCTGGACCTGGACGTCCATCTTCTCCAGGAGCACCCTACAGAGAAAAAAACATTTTCCACATTAAATGTTAAATATATTTCATTCATATGAACCTATTTACCCCTGGAAAATGTTTGTTTATATAAAAAAATAACATTAACCTGGTTTAGTGCTACAGGTATAAGTCAAAATGTCTTCAAGCAGACACAGCTTTAGTCAAATACTATGCGATTATCATCGAGCCATTACACGTACAAATACCTTATTGTTTCCTTAAAGAGACATTTAGAAAAGATATTTAGTTCAAAATGGTTTAGAAGCAGCTGGTAAACAACAGACACTGCAATACAGACAAAACCAAAGGAACATTATCTGCTCTAATTTTGGAGTCGAGAATCTAAAGCGAACATTTAAAAGAGAAGATGAACCTTCAGAAACCAAGAAAACTTAAGTTAATAAAAGTAATTTCGATGAGTTGGGACCTTTGAATTACTGGTTCCTTACTGAAAGGACTAATTTTTGTGCCACTTACCAAGGGGCCAAGTTTTCCTTCAGGGCCTTGAACACCTGGATTTCCTGTCAAACCCTAAAAGTGGGGATAGTATTGGTGTTAAGTTGTGCGTACAATTCTAAAACAATAGAGAAATGTAAATAAATCCAAAGGATACACTCAGTTACTACCATGGTACAAATACTAAGATATTCTTTGCACAAGAATATCTTCTCTGTATCAAAGGTCCTCACCCTCATCTTTACCTTACAGTTGCATCCCCCACTGTCTTTGATCTTCCCTTTTCCTATTCTCCCTTTTCTTGCTTTTACACCTCTTCAGCTTCTCACAGGGTCATCTTAATTTCTGCCAACATTACCCAGTGATCTATGTCACATCTTGTACTTGCTGCTCCTTTCCTCTCCTTTTGTGATATTCCAAATTCTCCCCAAATATTTTTCCTGAAAAAAATCTCTAGATGACAGGCATCATTGAACTATGGAAGTTATCAACCAATGTAATGAAGATCTGGCCTTCAGTTCATGTTATCTGTGGCAACTATGTGCTTTACAAGCACCCTTCCTTCAGTTGCATTACCTGGTCTCAATCAGGGCTTTTTCTCCTTTTCTGAAGACAAATGGGACCTGTGCTTCTCACCTTCAGCAGGCGAAAAGACAGGTATTTTGGCCTTTACCCTTTAAGTAGCCCTACTGAAACAAATCTGTCCTTGTATAACAACTTTGTAATTCTGCAAAATTCATTGCTGCCTTTTGAAACTGAAATATACTGTGGTCTATAGTCATGGTTTATAGTGTACTGCTATTAGTTCCTTACCCTTGCGCCTGGGAGGCCAGGTTCACCAGGACGCCCAGGATCTCCCTGACCTCCTTTAGGTCCAGAAGAACCTGCTGCACCACGCTCCCCTTGGGCACCCTAGAAAAATGCCAATGGGCTACTAGTTAACAGGTAGTGACAGTAAGAGAAGGTTAAGTAAAACAGGATCTTGTATTAAGTACATATTTTTGCAAACAGAGTTCCAAATCATTAATACTTCTATTATTATTACTTTTTCCCCCAAATTATTACTTTAAAGTTGCCTCATCCATAAAAGAAATTTACATAGGGATTTTAGAATCCCTGTATTTTTACCAAAAAGCTAGGAATTTACAGAAACACTAGACAAACACATATGTGAGTCACTTTCCCAGAAGTGTTATAGCACTTAGGAAAGCCAAAGACAGATAAGACCATCTGTTCAAGGGCACATCTAGAAAAACTATACCACAAACAAACAGCAATTCTTCAAATAGTTACCTACTATAGAGTAATACATAAAGCAATATAGTTGGAGAGATAGGTCAACATCTCTTATCTATTCACATTTCAGCACGAGGGAGCATTAAGTCAGGGACAAGCAAGGAAAGCTGAACATCACAGGAACTGAAAGTGACTTTTCCTTCAAAAATTTTAGTCTCAAAACATTTAGATCCCTTTTTGGTATCTGTCAATTCCTTTTGGCCCAATTTCCAATGATTTTGAGGATCTGCCCTTTTGCCAAGAAGCACACGTTTTAAATTAAACACTTTCTTTCTGTATATATATATATGTATGTAAATCATAAAAATTACCCAAATAAAAGACAGACACTTTAGTTTCATTTACCTTTGGTCCAGGCAAGCCATCAGAACCTGGAAAACCACGGTTACCAGGAGCACCCTAGGAAAAGCCATAGATACAAGACTTATCATCTTCATTTTTACATAACTTATTGCAAATAAAGTACTAGATTTATGGTTTGGGGGATTCAGTTTATTTCCTTACAACTTTCTTACTTCAATACTTTAACCTTGGGGTTTTTTTATCCACTTGGAACGGTAAAAATATCAATGGTTCCTTCATGCATGCTGAACAGCTCCTACGTGAGCAGCCTCATTGAAAACAAGATGGCCATTCGTACAGGGGTTAAGCAAAAAATCTGCAGATTAACTCGTCCTATCTCCATCATTTCTGCTACCAAACTATCCTGTGCACTGAAACAACAAATGAAAATATCCAGGGAAAAATAATGCACAGTATGACAGATTTCTCTTCCCCCAAAATATAGTTAGAAGATCCATTCAGTGTGCAAAAAACAACGTCATATTTTTATATGCTGAGCCTCAGGGTATCATTTTCAGAAAGAATATACCACAGAAGGCAGAATCCTAAAATCATTAATCTGATATAGAACAAAGTTATAGATACAAATTAAATACTGTTAGGAAAACAAAGTTTGACTACACCCACAACCAAGCTGTAAGAAAATTCATGGTTAGGTCAAGAGTTTTTTTGGCTTAGCAGTGCATCTCTCAAGACATATTATTTCTTTGTATTGCTTACCCTCTCTCCAACAGGACCTGGTGGACCTACTGACCCTGGATCACCTCGAGGACCTCTTTTCCCTTCTTCTCCTACAGGGCCAATGGGACCCTGGGGACCTTGTGGGCCCTAGTGAAAGTAAAATGATTTTTAAAAAGTCATTGTTAAGCTCACCGCTTCTCGGGTATGCTGAAACAGACTGTCTTCTAAACATCATAAGCATTTTTCCAGATCAAGGAGAAAAAAGCATAGTTAGGTTTTGAATCAGTTAAAAAATGCAGCTTTTCAGCATCAGCTTTTATCTTTCACAATTTTTAAAAGCTAATATTTCAGTAAGAATTGCGCTATGAATAAACTGTAATTCTGCAGTTCAGCTGCACAGTGCTTCTTATAATCACCTATTTGCTCAGATACAAAAATCTGTATTTATTATTATCAATTGGACAAGTTGCAAAGGATTAAAAATTCAGTGGGACTTTTCTAGAAATTCTCAAAGAACAGTCAGTGGTAAGGAAACCATTACTTCATCTGTACAGTTCTGTCAGTTATTACTTGATCATTTAACTAGTCAGAAAGAAAAACTAAAGATTGGTTGACAAGTCAAACTGACTCCAAATCTGCAGAATCACTTTTCTTCCAAAATTCACACGGTTACAGTGTGGAATTGTTCTCAAATAAATCCTTCAAAAACATTAGGTGTGGCTTAAACAGCTATTCATACCATACAGGTATAAAATATTAAGGTATAACTAAAATATAATTAATATATACAAAAATGTGTAACCATAAAATGTATTAAATGTAAGTTTAGAATATAAAGGACATTTTAGTTACGATTAGCACACAGACCTGTGTGCTTTTAAATGTCCAGAAGAATATGGATCTATTTCTCATGAGAGAAAGAAATTAGAATAAACTCATTCTGCGTGCTACAGAAACCTCAGTAGATGCATTAATTGGTTTCTCTGTCCTTGAGTCCTGTAAGGTCTATACAGGGTAGGTGATTTATAACATCAAAGGACCGGCTCCACCACTCGTTCTTGGTACTATCTAGCCAGCTTCACTGCAGTTTGTCTTCCAGCCACAACGATTACTCGAAGAAAAAAAAAAGTAATCTTCTCATGGTTACAAGCATCAGAAGTGTCTTGAAAATGGTGAGAATCTATTCAAAATACTCATACAAGCCTTTGTGATTCCTGTTCATCTTACAGAGCGTATGGAGACTTACAGGTTCACCTTTAGGTCCCGCTTCTCCCTTGAAACCTGGGACACCAGGGTCTCCCTGAAAGCAAACATGAATAACACCCATAAGGTTAAAACTCCGCATAAATCATTCAACCATTTTGGATCATGTTATTAAACGGAAAAACATTCTCTAGTTTAGTAACTAGTTGTAGTTTATATAATACAATGTTTGCAATTGTTTGTCTTTCCCCTTAGTATGCTTGTTTATTATGACATTATCAAAACAAAAAATTTAAATGAGACAATTCCAGGAGGCAATTGTTACTATTTGTCCAAGTTTATATAGACATTCTTCTTTCTTAGGCCGCTAAGAAAGCAAAGACAGTATTTTGGACACATAGAACATTCACAAGATCCAAGTCTCAGCACACTTACTAGCATGTTATTCATTTATTTAAAGGAACCTCACTGCTAATCACTGTTTTAGTTTCACAGAGTGACACATTTACTAGACATCATAATTTCCAGAGACAAAGACTTCATTACCGGCTGGCCTCGAATACCAGGTGGGCCAGTACTGCCTTGTGGTCCTGGGGAACCCGGTGGACCTGATAAGCCAGGGGGGCCTCCAGTGCCTGGAGATCCCTATAAATAGAAATAAGAGCAAGCACAGTAAGGAAAAATAATAAAAATAAGGAAAAGAAAAATCCACTTACACAATTTCTTCAACAGGTGATATGATCACTTACAGTTGGGCCTTTAGCACCTGGGGAACCATCTGTCCCTTCGGTACCCTAAAAATAATGTACCAATCATTAAAATAACTTTAATGATAATAATCAATTAAAAAAGCAGATTACAGTTATTTTAGCCACTTTACAAGACCAGATAATAAAGGCTACTAAATAAGCACAGCAACATAAGACCTACTTGTGCAAATGCTAATATGAGTAACAAAGTGTGCAAATTAATGTGACGTTTCATCTTTAAGATCCTATGTTTAAGCTTAAGCTTTAAAGCACTTGTAGGATTGAGTCTGTATCAGGCTGTGTAACTTTCAGTTTTCCAAGTTGTTTTAATTAAATAATGAAAAGTCATTATCAACAAAATAAGCACAAAATAAACGAATATCTTTCCTTTTCTGAGGAAAAAAGTAATTTGAGCAAAACTCAGTGCCTATTAAGTGGGGTATGCAAATTCCCTATAAACAGGCAACATGCACAAGATGAGCACCGAGGAATTCAATTTAATGTACTTACAGGAAGACCTTGTGATCCAGCTGGGCCCTGAGGACCTGTTTCACCTCTTTGTCCTTGGGGACCTTCAGGACCACGAGGACCTGTTGGACCTGCTTCACCCTAAGATTTCGCATGAGAAAACAAGTGGAGATGATTTTGCTCTAAAAAGTAGCATCTCAAAGTAACTAAGGAGGAGTACTGAGTTTATAAGAGGAAAACAAGTGAGGTTTTGAAACAGTTTATTATCCTTAAAATATATTTTTGTTTACCTAATTCTGCTCCTACTACTTCTATGTGAATGTAAACTTTAAAAATACAAACAGAATTTTTCCTCAAGGTATACAAGGACATGGAAACTTTCTACAGAGAAGCAGCATTACATCCAATGGCCCAAATCAGACCAAAAACTTTAGAAAGACATCTCCCTCTAACAACCCAGCATGCATGTGTAATTTTTTCTAGCTTTGTTATAAGGCTTAAGATTTAGAAATTATAACACATCCGGGGTTCTTTTGCACACTACAGATTAACTCACTGTTGCAGCCCTATGTTAAATATAAAATCCACGTAAAATTGGACTGGATGCTCCAATCAAAAAATTCCTCCCGGCATCTCCTTTGAATTTTATCTTTATATAGGAAATTCACCTTTTGGAACTGATGACTATTAATATCGTGTCTTCATAACTGAAGTCCACATCTTCATTGTGTAGTCTGCTTAGCTTTTATGAGTTCAAAGCAGCTATTCCAATTTTACATCATCTGATCAAACTTGAAGGTAGCCCCTCCTTTTCAAAAGCTTTAATTGATTTATCATGTGACAGCTTCTCCAAACATTTACTTGGGTATTAAGTAGTGCTTAGCCATACCAAAACATTTTATGACATGCACTAAAAGGTCTATCATTTAATTGTATACATTATGTTAATACTCTTATTAAGACTTGTTTACAAAAAAACTGGTTTGTGAATGTTGCCAGCTTCACAACACCACAAAACATCTGCTGAACTTGGCTACCTGATTAACCGAGTGTTTCTTCTTGTATAATTTTTTCCTATCATGTTTTAGGAGTGTAAAGGAACAAAGCAGAGGAACTGGGCGGAGGACAAGTATAAGAAGTATAAGTAAGGTGTACAAGTTGTCTTTTCTATCTTTGCAGACATATTCTCACGGCCTGGGGAAAAAAAATTGAGCGCTTTCTTTAAAAACAGGAGAGGAAAGTCCCACAAAGACAGCGCTGCAGCCAGTGAAAGTTTTCCATTGCAGCCCAATTACACAGACCCACAAAAGGTGGTAATCACCGTTTGCTCTTTTATGATGAACTGCGGTACATCTCTGTTGGGGTTCAAGCATTTTCTTTACCAGCCTAGATCATGTCAAAAACTGTTCTCAGCCAAAACTGGAAGTTTGAGCACTAGAAGGTACTGCTTCCATACTGTCTTAGACTAGTCCTCACAAGGTAACTTGTAATAATGCATCTTGTTATTCTTTGAATATCCTAGGCAAGATTCCTGAGGCACAGCATGACAGTCGTCTTAGAATCACCCCTCAGGTCAAGCAAAAGTGAAAGCAAAGAATGTATCCTAACTGTGGTGAAGTGCAATTGCATCATTTGGCTTCTGATTTCTATCTCCTGTCTCAAGGGCTTGACTAAGACTGATTTCACAGCAACTGTTAGGGACCTGTATACACCTCAGTCTGAATTCTGTGTAGTCTAGTAAATAGTTTTTAATTCTGTGTTGTTAAACATATCAAAAAGAGATTTTTTTTTTTTTAATTTCTTACCTTTACACCAGGAACACCTGGAAAACCTGGAGAACCAGTTATGCCAAGCGGGCCCTGTAAAAGACAGACAAAAAGCTGTAATTCTGCAATTTAGATCACACAGATTAGTATCTAATTACTGGGTAAATATGGTTCTGGGATTAAATATAGTCTTAGTCATAAAACATTTGTTCATAAGAAAACCAAAATAACTATAAATATTTTTCTATGTGATACATATACATTTTACAGAAGTGTGGTGCAGAATTTTAGTAATGTGTTTACCAACTTCAGCAAAGTTACAACCCTTGATTCAGCTATTAATGCTCAACTGCAATGTACACAGTTGACAATTATTATAGCAATTGTTCTTCCATTTTAGTTTTTATCATATTTAGATTTTTAGGTGTTTTTTAAGCTACCACAATTCGTCCTACAGAATGTGGCAAAGAAGAGTTTCAATTCTTTTAAACTTAAAAAGTATTCTAGACAAAAGAGAAATATAAGCCACATGTACATTGAAACAATTGGGTTGCTAGACAAGATTTCTGAGGTAAGCAACATGATAAGTGAAAATATAATTAAAGACTATGGAAGTATATGCCCTGCTTCCAATCTTCTGCCCCGTTGAGATTTCCAAATTCACCGTCAAATTCATTTGCAAGCTTTAAAACACAGATGTTGTATCAAATTTTCAAGGCTGTATAGACAAAGACGTACAGCAGAGACAGTTTCCTGCTTGGACCTTTGTTCAGAAAAGGAAGTGGAGGAAAGGCTGCGTTATGCCACACCACAAAACACAACACTCTGCAGAGATTCACCTCCAGCTCCCAAAACCAGTATAGCTCTTCCCAAATAGCATCATATCTTGAGAGAGTCGATGCTGTATCTAAGAAGGGCTGACAGCTTGAGAAGACCATAGTATGGATGTGGCTGCACTACTGGTTCTAGAGCCAAATTCTTGGTGCGTTGCATCACCGAGTGTAGGTGCACCTCATGTGGCTGTGAGGACAAGAACTTTGAGCAGGGATGCAAAGAGCTGGTGCTGCATTACATGGCAGACTGTCCAAACTCACCAGAAAGCAAACTTCAAGTGTATGCACTTGAATGTACCTGTATGTCATGACAGAAACTTTCCAACGACTTCCAATTAAGCGTCTAAAGTAAATTTGTAAATTGTTTCCATTTTCATAATGCCTCTTGTGCTGAACAAGACATTCAGCAGAAGACCTTTCTACTGTACTATAAACTCTCTGGATGGCGGCACACAGTGGTTATAAATATTCACTACAACACTATTCCCAGATGATTCCTCCTTATCTTTTCCTGATTTTCTCTCTTTTTGTAAAATATGATGCATACCATGAAAAAATGTTCTCTGTAATAAAGTTCTGCTGAAAAACTTAATAAGAACAATCTGTCCCACTAAGCTTTCATTACAACATTTTTGCCATGACCTTGCGCTGGATTTCTACAGAACTGATGTAACAGCTCACTAAGTATATTTTTGAAAACCTATGTCCCAGTTTACTAGATCGCAAATACATGTCTGCCAAATCTCTCTCTCGTTGCAGGAAGAATTCCATCTTACAGTATACCACTGCACTGACCCAAATAACAACGCAGTTCATTAACGCTTCCTCCAATGAGAAACATATGCATTAAATATCAGTATCTCCCTTCTGACACTACATGGGATTTTATCAAAAAAATGTTAGCCAACCAATTATCATGTCCAGTGAAGCTGAGCTCATATTTTACACCAAAGAAAATTTTCAACCTTCATGTAGAATTTCACAGCTCAGGAGACAGCTTTTTTAACTTTATAATGTGTTTTCGATACTGAAAAATCTTTTCATTGTTTGAAAGTTTCTTCTGACAAGCTACCCTTCTTTCATGATATGCTAAATAATTGAGTTTTGCAGCTTTTAGACACTTAAACTGATTATTTGAGCTTCTATTACAGTTAATTATTTCTTAATGAAATTTTTAATAAAACAGTCTGTTCATTAAGATGACACAGGTAAATGAATTTTTCTCAGGACATATAATTATTAAATAAAGAGTATGCACAGAATGAAATTTTAATTGCAGGCAGGTGTGTTTTGGGGTTTTGGGGGAGTCCTGTGTGGTGTTTGTGGGGTGGGATGGGATTTTTTTGGTTTTTTTTTTTTTTTTTTTTTTTTTTTTTTCATTGAATGTCACAAAGTGGTAAAGGTTCAGGTTGGCTATATCAATGGGCAGAAAATGTCAACCACATCCTAGAAGTAAAGCTTTCAAAAAAAGCAAACACAAAAGAATAACACATTTTTAAAGTGGAAGCTGTTCTTGCACAAATAGTACGAAATCATCATAAGCTTTCATTTGCAAAAGCAACATATAATTAACTGTATGTATATGAATAATCCCACAGGCTTCCTAAAACTCATGCAAATTTACTCAAATCCATTTTGCAAATGCACTGTGAGATTGGATGGTAGGAACGAAACCACCCCCCTTCGATACACCGACATCCACAGTTTAAACCACCACAGTTATCTTCAGCCCTGTTGCAATAGGGTGAGGACTTCTGCAGTGATGCATACCAGGCTTTCTCAGGTTGGCAGACACTCACACGTAGGCTTCTGGTTCTTCAGTTCAGTGTGTGTCTGTCCGTAATTGAAAGGCTATCTTTACACATTTTGTAAGGGATCAATTGCAGGTAGCAAGTTCTGCCATCAGTGAGCAGCATTCCTTCTTGCTGAGAATGAGTACCATTTCATTTGCCAACTTTGTACGTGAAGGAAGATAATACGCAATTATAAACTCTTTTATATTACAGTGCATATCTTTAAGACGCTTATCTCTCTACAATATGGATCCCACTTTGTAAAAGCAGCAAAGCATCACCTCTCCAGGGAAGATGTCACTCCTCTGCAATTTAAAACCTTTAGATGAAGCAAACTACAAAGTATCATATCTCAGAGGACATAACTAAAGCTAAATTGAGTAGAACTAAGAATGACTTACAGATAATTCCAGGTGCACTTAACTGTGACCAGCAACTGCCAACAATTTTTTTGTGGGTTTTTTTGGTAGTATCAAAAGGCAAGTGGCAAATATAAAGTGAAAAAATAGGGGATTAAGAAAGAAACTTACCATTGGCCCTGGCTTCCCAGGCATACCGTGTTGGCCACGTCCACCCTACATATGAAAATAGACAAGACAGAGTATTTATAAGAACTCCTTTTTATTTATTTATTTAATTATTGTTAGCATTTTTGATAACAGCCATACATAGTAAAGTGATCAAAGAAATGCTGGACTCCTCCAAGAGCCCTCCAAACACTGGCACAGAAAACTTCTGGAAGAAATTATGCTCCCCTTCAAGCTAATGGATTTCTCTACTTTCAGAGAGGCGAATATTTTGACAGTGTCATTGTATGGAGCACATAACATAAACTGAGCACTTAAAAGTCATGGGGAGAAATGCCAGAAAAAACAATACTTGACACTGGACGGAAAGCAACAGAAGGAAATTTCTACTCAAATATGATCTCATGTCAAGGCAAATCCCTCATTTTACTGAAAAGCAAAATATTTTTTAAGAAGACAGCTTTATTACCTGGAATTAAATTATAAGACTTAATTTAAACTGAAATTCTAAAGTTGGATTTTAAACTTTTTTCCAGACAAAGTCAAAACGTATTATTTCTAGTTCAGCAATTTTTGGTGAAAATAGTCTCTCAACAGAAATTTCACAGAAACAAAGATGATATTTTCGTATCACAGAAAAAAGTGTTGTGAGTGTATTTGGCCTCATGGGAAGCTCCAGTATGAGAAATTACCATACAGCTAGCATTCTCCATTTAAAACTGGTTTTGACTTTTGAAATTTATAGTAAAGGCCTCAACCCACAAAACTCTGCTCAGCCCTAACTTTCTTAAGCTACAGCAGAATTCACCACAGAAGTGACTAGCAACCACAGGAATAAACACTTTCAGGTCCAGGGATTTAAATTTAAGTAAAACAACAGAAAAATTACAAGGAGATAGAAGGAAAATCCTACTTACAGGGGCACCCTGTGGTCCAATTCGACCTCTTTCTCCTGGCATTCCTCTAGGTCCCTTGAAGAGAGAACAAAAAGTGCATTATTTAAGATCTCATCATGGCAGAATAACAAAAAGGGGAAACCATAGTTCACCTGATTTTTTTTCCCTCCATAGTGGAGAGAACAAATGCTACCCCTCTTTCTTTTTCTCCTCCTTTTTCTTTGCTTTTTACTGTTTTTTTAACGTACTTGACTTTCCCTGTGCTTCAAATAAGTTTTGCACTGCATCGCTCTTCAGCAAGCTCCTGCTCAGTCTTTTTTATTTGCTTTTAACAAGAACATGATTAGGTTCACTGAGACTACAAGCATGATAAGGGCAGATGATGCGAACAAGAGTTACAGAACCAAGTTGGGTTTTTTCCAGCTGCAGGTGTAGCTTATCTTGTCCTATAGCAGGAAAGAAGTGCAGCTTACATAAATCCTTGCAGCCTCACAGTTTGCCTAGTGGAAATTTAATAGACTGTAATTTCTCTTTTTCTGTTCCAATAGTATTTCCAGTTTTAAACACATTAGAATAAATTCTGTATATACTCACCAGGGTCAATAACACAATTTCATTTACTATGTCTCATTCACAAACTAGGTTCCACTTCGGAGATATTACATTCTGCGTGACACAAGATAGCACTTCGCAGAGAGATGTCATTATCTGATATCAGAAAGGTGCTTTACTCCCAGAAGCACTGCCGAGAGTTTATTTTTGGCATGTTACACCGCTCTCAAGTATTCAGTTCTCCAAAAACAGATCTGAATAAAAACTACTCTGAGAAAAAGTTCCTCCATTTCACTTCCATGTCATGCATGCTTATCCTCACCATAACCTCCAAAATCCTGTCTGTGGTTTTCTTAGCTAGTGTATTTCTAACCTAAATTATTCCTTTTCTACCTCAGAGCAACCTAAACCAGTTTTTCTCATATTGAAATCACTCCATATGAAGCATCAACATTTAAAAAAAAATTAGACACCCTACACTTACATGAGTAGGTACACAATCACAAAACCTACATTCAAGTTTCTGTTGAGCCTTCTTATTTATCATTATTATCTGTGGCTGTGAATTGCAAAGAATAACAGCTTATAGTGGACCAAATTTACTGTTAGCAAATTTACTGCTACTGGACCAAATTTACTGTTACAGAAAACAAAGCCTTAATTAAGAGTAAGTTCAGTTTCATGACATCAAGTATAGATATCCAAATCTTAGCATTCCTATTGGCAATAGTGTTGACAACCTTAAAGCCACTTCTGTAATATCCAATGCACATGACACTCACCAGAGGACCCGTTGCACCCATGGCACCTGTTGGTCCAGATTCTCCCTAGAAATGGAAATGAAATTACACAATTAGAGGAAACGGGTTATAGGAAAATGGAGTTACAAGTTTCCTCCCTGTCCTCCACGCCTATGTTAGATCTAAGAGGCAGATGTGCAGAGTCACCTGTGTGCATCAGGGGCACTGGTCCCCATGCTGATGGGAAATGCCATATTTACATATTCTTAGTGAAGCACATTTAACTCCTACCTGTTCTAGCTAACAGGCGACACCACCTACTGCGCTGTTTCTACCAATTCTCCTGCTGTTGTTGCCTCCACAGAAAGTGGTAGGCAATCTCAGAAAAGAAATATTTTCTTACACAAACTCTCCTTAACTACTGATTTCACATTTAAATTTAGATTTTGCAAGATTCACTTCATTTACTACATTTTTAATCTAAAGGAATAGTTCTGTCCTACCTGTGATTATTGCCTACACTAGGCCAAAAACATTTCTGCATCAGCACTGATCAATGTGGAAAAGCCTGAAAAAAAGTATTCTATGCTCTTCCAAAATATCTTTTAATCCATCTTGAGAGGATCGACTCCAGCTGGCTATCCAGTATTACCACTGCTTTGTGCTGAAGTTGTAACGGTGCTGCAGTACCAGTGAGGGTCAAAAATTCTAAGCGAATAAAATTGCTAAGTGAAAAATAGTCAGTTCAATAAAATATACTCTCTTCTCTCCAATGCCTGTTTCTTTCAAGCCAATCTCTAGTATCGTAATCCAAAAGAGGAGAGTCAGATTTTAGTTACGCATTGTTTTGTTTTATTTTATTTTATTTTATTTCTTTTCATTTCATTTTATAAAAAAATGTTAGAAAACCATTTTTCCTCTCTCAGCTTGGTGACGCAAAGCCAACAAGGACCACAAACTGGCCAAGTGGAAAATTGCAAGATGTGCATGGGCTCTTTGTGAACAAACTTTGTTGTCTTCAGCATTACATAGTTGTCACAGACAGACCACAGGCACTTCACCTAGTGATACCTTACAAGACTAATACTAAGCACCAGCTGAAATTGCGACTGGCACTATTGAACTCTCTTCCTGTATAAAGCTCAGACATGTCATTGTATAGCAGTTTGTATGGATCAAACACACAGTGAAAATGGACAATTCCACATAGCCTCTCCACTCCATACACGCAGCATTGGCAGGAGAGGGTACAAAGCTGCATTCAAAACATCAACTGCCTTTCATTATTTGGTATTATAGAAAACATGCTTAAGTATTTAATTCTTTGGGCCATGAAAATACCTTTGCTCCAGCTGCTCCAATTTCACCTTTTGGACCGTCAAGCCCTTTCAATCCCTGTAAGAGTTATAAAAATATGGAGAAATAATATTTATATATGTACACAGACAGAGCATTCCTACTACTATTGTTAAATAACTCGATACTAAAGTGTTAAGAATGGATCTGAGGTGGCAAGAGCAAGAAAGCAAAAAAGTAAAGAAGAAAAAAACACATGGAATAAAGCTTTTAAACATTTCCTAAATGGAAACCATTTGTACAAGGTACATTTCCTTGGATTTGGTTTCCGTTTTAAAACAAGAACGTTTAAAAAAAATCCTAAAACAACAAGAAGGAGGCTCTGAGCCATAGGAAACCTATTTATTTCTCCCTGAAGTAAAATTCTGGCCAGAAAACTCAGTAATTTGTAATCACTCCATGTTGCAAACACATCCACCTCTCAAGTTCTCCACCCTAATGCAAGACTTGCCAACAAAGTGAGAGAACTGTCAGGTTTGTGCCTCCTGAAGCTTGGCAGGGCTCATGCAAGCTCTTTCCAGATTCCCAGATCATTTGAAAATACAGTGAAGAAAGCACTAGAGAATATAATACAGAGGTCAACTTAAAGGGGAATGGCATTGATTTTCTGCAAGGCCCTCTTTCTTGCAAATGCCAGGGATTCTGCTGCAATTTGGCAGGACTAAAAGCGTAGTCATATTCACCACTAACACAAAAGAAGTTGAGTATCTTTATACTGAAACTGCCTGGAAACATCATCTATAAGGAGAGGGAAAACCTTGCTTCTTACCCTGTGACCCTTGAGACCTGGGAGACCAGGAGCACCAGGAAAGCCTCGAGGCCCCTAAGTAGGAAAAAAGAAAAAACAAATAAAATCCTTACTTCTGCAGATAAACCCAGCAATAATGCTGGTAATAGGGAAGAGGGTAGCAGCATTAATACCAATAGTCCCAACACTCCTTCACCTTGGTGACATAATAGAGTGAGGCATAGCATTTAAGCAGGTCACAGACAATACCGCATAATGTGCTATGAAGTTAGACCATCTCAGCATTATGTACATTTTCACTGATATTAAAAGCTTTATTGTTTACATCGGTGTACGATCAAACCTCAAATAGAAGTAATGACTAGTGGTAGATCAAGTTTTGAAGCTTAATATGAAGAAAACTTAACTAAACAGAGATCAAAACTCAGAGCTATAATTTAAAATAAAATAGAAACTGAGACCATACTGCAAACCGTACGTGTTTTTTCAGAATATGTCAGTCAAGTAGCATGACAAACAACTGCTATTAAAACAGATTTAACAACTAAGCCAAAGTTGCCTCGTACTTAGTTTCATACCAAGTTTCCCAATTTCTTTTTCAGGAAAGACTAAGTAATGGAAGGGAGCCACGTGCCTCATGTCAGAATATTGGTCATGTGATTTTATAATGGAAATCACATTAACACCTTCATATTCTCAGATAACAATTCAGCAAACTGTTTAAATGTATCATTTCTTCACTATAGTACCTCTGAACCAAAGCTCTCAAAAAGATTACAGTTCGTACCTTTCCTCATAGAAAAAAGTCATGAAGATCTATTATAGAAGATGGTGCATCATCAAGCAACACTGATACTCAGAGGAGCAAAAAAGAACATCTGAGATCTCAGCATTAGAAAGGAGAACTTCACATACAGACAAGCTGTTTCCTTGTTAACATCAAGGAATGTGAGAAAGGCCTTTGTCTTCCCATAGTGAATTATATGGATAATGTCTGATCATAAAGTTCAGTGGGAAATTACTCCAGAGTTGGCAGACTCCTAAAGGGAAAATTACTTTATAAAGGTAAGAAATTTCTGAAATTAATATATTAGATTGCTTGAAATTACTTACACTCCATGAGTTTCTCAGTGAAGGACAATCTTTGTTGTCACACAAGTTCTTGTATATAAATTTGAGATTGTACAAATTATGCTTGTTTAGACTGAATGTCGCCTATAAAAACTCTTTCTTTGGCATGTCCTCAGTGGTATATGTATATTTGCTTATACAACCAGGGCAATCAAATGATCAAGCACACACATGTGACAAGGCACATGGCAAGGAGGCAAATCACGTACAAAGGGAAACAGCCCTTGTCAATGGTTATATCAGGACAGGGCCAAAATTATACAAGATGATTAAATGATATCATTTTATCATCATATATACCTGTTTTCTTTTATTTCTAGAGTAAACCATGACAAGTATCCTCTGCAGTACAAGTACGCATTATTTGGAAGTCCTTTAATCACATTTGCATATTGAAAATATAGATAAAAATAAATTATCCCCTCTTCCCTTGCCCTCAGAGTGACTGTTATAAAGGTAAACAGTGCCACCCCAACCTGACATCACTTTATAGCCTCTGAGCACTTCCTGCACATGATTGCGAATGACAATGTGAAATACTGGGAAATGGAGTACAACTTGTACGTATCATCATCTGTTTTATGCATATTTTACCTATGAAACAGTTGAAACGTACACCTGTGAAATGACTCTCAGGATTAATTCAAGGACTTTTGAATCACCTGTTTGGTTCTGAGCTATCACGCTGATCTGGATCATTAGAGTAAGCTAACACAAGTATTTCAGAAATTGAATGGCAGAACTTTGCACTCATTACTAAAAGAGTTAGTGATGACATGATTGTTTTGCTAAAATTTATATAATCATGCTCTTACTGGAGATCCTGGAAATCCAGGCTCACCGGATTGTCCTGGTCTACCGGGTTCACCCTAAGGAAAGAAAAAAAGGAACACATGAAAATAGCAAATGTAAAAATTAACTTCTCTTAGCATTCTTCCACTCAAACAAATGAGGACATTCACATCAGTATTATATATATCTTCTGTTTAATGTAACAATTTCCGTGACATAAATCAACTGCACACATGACTAGCAATGTGCATTAGACACATTAACTTAAAAAAGGCTCTTAACAAAGAATTGCGGGAACCAAAGACCAAGTCCAAAATGCATCTCAGCATCACAAGATGGCGCTGCAACATAGGTTTCCCGTGACTTAATGAGGCAACGTTATGTTATCCTCTCACAGAGAGTCAAATTACTTTAATTTTCCACAGGAACAACAATCTAAAACTGCCTGCATTGCAACTTGTTAGTTCTCCTTCTGTTCAAATGTGGATCATTTCATTCTAGGTCGGTAGCTATTTTCTGTGCAATGCAATATCGGAAAAAAAATGGTAGAACCAAATAAGGATATTTTGAAGATTATTCAAAGTCCTCCAGAGTCACAACCACACATTCCTTTATATGCATCAGTCAGACCAAATACATCCAGGAATCTGGGATGCAGGAAAATTAAAGGCTTCAGAAAAATAATTTCTGCATGGAAAGAAGGTAAAGTGCTTCACAAATGCAATTAAAGAAACGCATAAGTACATTGGAAATGGAGAATGTTCATACAACAGTATCAAGATTTGGCTTCACCGCACTGAGAATTAACTGTTTCCAAAGATTCTTACAACTCTTTGTACAGTTTAACAGGAAAGCAGCTGTTATACAAGCTATGATAATTTTTATACTAAAATAACCTGCATCTGCAGTTTTCAACTCATTTCCAAATGGATTTAGCATACTTAGCAAACTAATAATATACGTCTACTAGTAAATTCTTAGGCTACTGTTATGCAGTACATATATACTTATACAACATATATAATACATACATCTTACATTTGTGTGTACATACATGGATAGAGTCACAAAATCAGTTATGAATATAATAAATCATTTAAAAGTTTTTTAAAAAATAAATACTAAAATTTTATTATCCAGATCCAGGTGAATGTTATCATCAGACAGTACTTCTAACTCATCATGTGATCCCAAAGAGAAGAGCTGCCTCCAATTGCCCCATCCTAACTGTGATATATTATTATGTTCGATTTCAAGAAAAACATTTCAGTTGAAGAACTGGCTGACGCAAGAAATAATAAAGTGAAATAAAAGATAGGAAGGGTTTGAAAAGGGTTGCTAAGATTTATAGTTATGACACTGCACTTAATGAGGAGTATGATTACAAAGAAAGTAAATAGATAAAAGTAGTTACAACAAGCACATCTGCTGGTTAGTCACTGTCTCAAAGATGCCAATATTTGTTTTATTAAATATAAAACAAGATACAAAGAATAACAAACTTACATCTTCACCAGGTTTGCCCGGAGGTCCCTCTGGTCCACGAGAACCGACTGGACCCTAAGAAATGAGTATATTTGTTGAGAAGTCAATTTAGCCATCACTAAAATATCTATTTGCTCCATTTCAAAATTTGGTTTTATAAAAACAGATGTAGAAAGAGGATGATTTTATGCCTAAGCACACTTGCTTAATTTTGTAGTGCTCTTTCTAACCATCCTACCTCTAAGAAACTCACACTACATTATATAAAAATATAGGATGGATTCTTTAGGAGAGAAAAAATACATGAAAAATCACAGTTGCTGTTGTTCCAAATCTCTGATTCTTGCTTTTACTTTTGAATCATTTTATCACCTCCGAAAAGTAAATATTCTCATCATCTTTTGTGTAAATTACACTACCAGGTATGGTTTTATCAGTGCTTATCCACCCTCAGGTCTGTGCTGGAAAAGTAATAATGATTGTCTATACTATAATCATTATGCGTGTTCAAAACAATTCAAATTCATTGATTCAGACAACATGCTTTGAACACCACAACTCTTGACCGAATTTACTTAATAGCTTTGGCTGAGAGAACATGAAAAAAAAAAAAATCTGTTCTGAAGTATATATTTAAATAATGTAATGTAATGTAATGTAACATAATATTTGCAATTTTATTGTAGAAATGTTTGTCTTACCATAGGTCCTGGATCCCCAGGTTCCCCAGGTGGGCCTGTGGGGCCAGCACCACCCTAAAATTAACCAAGGATGAATACAGTTACAAATTCCAAAAAGTAAAAACATAAAGATATAAATTAAAATCCATGATCAGGAAAATCACAGCCCATCGTGCAGCATGGATTCTAATTCAGAACCAGTTCACATTGCAAAATAAGGGAAAGTTGGATACTAAAATCCCTGAAGCTTTAAGTAAGTCCTGTGCCATACACAAATCCCATGGGAAACTTAACACCATGCCACTACTGAAACCAAAACAGTCACCATTTTCATTGCTGTTCCCTCATTAAAAAATGTGGGTTGGGTTAAAACCTCATTAAAGGTCTCAAAAATTGTTCTTTTTGAGTTAATTTCTGTATACAGAGTACCTCTGGAGCAGAGCTCTTGAGAGCCACAAGATGCTGCTCTGGATGAAGATGCATTCATGTATGCATCACTGAAGATGGACGTTGCCTCAGAGACGCACAGACATACCAGTTACTATGTGCTTTGCCTTCACCGCTGGCCAATTATCTTAAATCCCTTTAAGTGAAGTACTTACTTGCTTTCCTTGGAGACCCTGAGGACCTCTTGGACCCACTGGACCCTACCAAAAACATAACTTGTTACACATTGGAAAACACATTTCCCCAAGTAACATTCATCCTACAAAGACAGCAAAATGGCCTTATAGTGACCGTCAAGATAACGTTGCTATGGTCAAACGCTCTGAAAGGCTTTTTTTTTTTTTTTTTCCTGAGGAGACTGACATTATGAAATACAAAAGTACATAGAATGGAAGTCTTGAAACTCAAAAAGCCCCAGCAGTGTAAATTCATTAGCAGCTGAAAATACGGGCTTGCTTGCTTGCTGGAACCTCACAGTCTCTGCAATCAGTCAGAATACCTGAGTTGCCTACATAGCTTGAGGGAAAAAAATGTAATACCAGAACAGAGTTGGGGAGAATAGTCTTCCCTTGAAGGGAATCTCATTACTCAGATTAATCTCATAACGGAATCAATGACAAAATAAATTCATGCTGCTGTTCTCAGTGGTGAACAGCAACAAGTGGCTGTAGAAGGACATATTTTCATGAATCATACAAACCACCAAAACAGCTTCCAAACAGTTGTGGTTTGTTACAGAAAATTCAGATTTCCCCTAAAAAAGTTTCATGGGATTTTTAGGAAAAATCTTGTTCTTCATTGTAACTTATACCATGAAGTAAACATAACCTTGACTGAAACTAATTCTCTTACTTATAGCAATACAAAAATATCTATAGCAGACGATAACTTGCATTTTGACAGAGGCTCAAGATTTATGTCTTTTACACACAATTCATTATTTTTTTACCAATTTTTACAGAGCAAATGCAGAGGAGTTAGTAATGCTCTATTTCAAGATTCTAATTAACATTAGAAACAAAACAAAAAACAATGGTTAAGCTGAATAACTGTCAGTTTCTTGGTTTACAAGGAAAGGAAAAAAGGATATCACAGAACTTGAGGAATCAATCCAAAGACAGTGAGTGAATGAGTGCCAACTGACTTCAGCAGACTTTGTGTAAGGCCTTAGAGCGACATAGATATTGAAAAATACCTTAAAAGATATATTAATATTAAAATGAATAATATTTTAGAATGACAAAAGAAGAGGCAGTACAAGAGATGCAATGTCTCAAGACAAACTGAGTGAAAGGATTAAGCAAAATGACAGAGGGCAACAGAGTAAGCAGGACAGACTTGTGGAACAAATCATTGTATGTGTGCACAGCAAATTCACTGAAGAGAGACGTTCATAAAAAAGGAAAGTTCTTTGAAGAAATCACTGCAAAATTTAATCCTAAGGCAAAACCATCAGATTATCTTTAGAACCTTTCCGTTTGTATTGAAACTGAGTTTGAAGGTTACTAGTGGGGACTTGGAGGGATAAGATTCGTGTAAGCAAACTCATGGACAGTACAATCACTAAAGGATGGTTTCCTTAAGAATGAATGTTAAAAATAACAGCTAAGAGACATCACAATGTGATACAAGTAGTGAAAAGAGATAATAAGATAATATTCAAAAACAACCCCAAAAGTTTTAGCAGAGATAGCTTAGGGTGTTGAAACCGCCTTTACAGATGGTAAAAAATTTCAGTGTTACTATTAAGTCCCCAGTGCACTGAAAGTAAAGGGTACTATTTAAACAGTGAGAGATGCCAGTGATAAAACTGGACCCACTGAAGAAATAGAATGTCTGTCTTAAAATAATAAAGCACAGCTTTCAGTTAACAGCTGGCTTCAGAAAGAATTTTTTTAATTACTACCAAAAATAACTATCTTTGATGTCACCATGTGAAAAGAAGACTTCAAAGTTACATATTTGTTTATTCTGCTTTGCGTTACACCCAGTGCTTTTCAGTTACTCTGCAGTGACTCAAGATAACAGAAAATCATGAGCATTTTTTCCTGTACCTTACCCTTACACAGAATCACAGAATGGTCAGGGTTGGAAGGGACCGCTGGAGGTCATCTAGTCCAACCCCCAGTTAGTAGCTGCTATATTGCAGAAGGATGGAAGGAAGACAACAAGAAGGCTAGAGGTAGGAAAAAAAGCTTTCACTTTAACAGAAGAATATTTTTTCACTTTTTTCCAGGTACTGTGCAAAACTGCACTAGCACATACTGTACATTCGGGTTCCATAGGCATAGCGAAGTTGAAAAGGATGAATTCCCCTTTGGGTTTTTGCATTATGCATTCCACTTCTACCCTGTTCTACAGTACAGGGCTAATCTGGTCTTACCACTGCACCAGGCATCAGTCCCATCTGACTACCAAGTCCAGATTTCTCATCCAGTCCTGCCATCTGAGCTGAAAATGGCTGAAAAAATAAGATGGGTGATTTTAGCTGTCAGTCATTTTGATGGTTCATAATGCAAAAATCCATGCAACCGAATCTTTGTTGTTTACATTGGCTTTGCAGCACTAAGAACTAAATTCTTGTTTTAATCACTAAAAAGCTGTCTTTCCTCTAAATTTGAGGTGTTTTAAAGCTTCATAGACCAGTGAAATGCATGACATTGTCTGCTTACTATTGTAACTCTATCCCTAATGGAATATTAAACAAATGAGAAAATTACCTAAAAAGAGGAAAGCTTCCCATGAAATGAATTAGATTTCTTTCACCACCTTATAGTTTAAATCACACCTTAACTTCACCTGCAATATTCCTTCATGTCTTGTAAGTCTCTCTTTCATTTTCACTTACTGTGCTTCAAGTTCAGAAATATCTTAAGGTAAGTAGAAATGTAGCTGATTTTTATGATTTCATAATAGAACTTTAAGCATGTTGCTCTTATCCAGCAAAGCTGAAGGCCACTGTTGTTTGTGCCAATTCACAGAGACAAATGAGTTAGAGCAGGGAGAACCTTCAGCGCCTTCCTTCTTCTTCAAGCACATAGTTGAAATCAACAGTTTTATTGTGCTTTGTTCAGAGCCAGATCCTCAGTTGTGGCAGGCCAGAGTTTACAGTGGCTGAGAAGGAGCAACAGCAGAAATGTGCATTCAAGTCCTCTAAGATTTACAGTTTGTTCCGCATCACATTGGTCCCCAAAGACATTTTCTGCAAGGCTGGAGATTGCCTAAGTTCAGAGACAACAATACAAACCAAAAATGTCTTAGATCTCTGGCCACACCTATTCTTTCATGTTTTCTGTGGAAATCTATGAAGGAATGGTGGTCTAACACCCATCCTGGTGCTTCTGTGATTCTAAGGGATTTCTCTGTGCTGGAGTTATTTACTTGGGCTGAATCTGCTGGATTCAGGAGTATTTGGAAAGGTGGTTAAGTCAAGAAACGCTGCCCAAACTTGCAAGCTGTTAGTCTAACATGAATATTTCAGCTTATTGTCAGTATAACTCCATTGTTTTCAGTAACATTGCAGGAACAACAGAGTGAGAAATCAAAACAGATATCTTCCAAACAGCAATGAATGTGTAACTGAATATACTTGAGAAATTCAAATATGTATTCATTATCAATCACAATTAGTGTTCCGTAGAATTGGGGGGTGGGGGTAGAAAAACAGTCTTGCAGAAGACCTTGTCTGTATCTATGGCTGGTTAGCACCACTTTTCACAAACAATTTCTTACTTAATTTTCTCAGTGTTGGTCTGGACAATTCCAGGAAGAAGTATACTTAACCACATTTTAATTTCCCTCATCAGTTATTCTGTTATTTACAATTCATCTTACTTTTTCTTTTCTGTATTCCTAATTTAGTACACCAGTTTCCCTGTACTATTGCCCAGATCCCTTGGGTTTAAATCAGGTGGAAGCACTAGAAACCTACCAAGGGTTTTAGACTTGGACACCACGGCTTTTCTAGACGCTAAAAAACCCACTGTGAAAGGAGTGTCCTTTCTGAGGTTTCTCATGTTCAGCTTGCCCCAGTTTTTGGCAGAACTTGCACTGCTGCTAGCTGCTGTCCCTCATGACTGGGAGACAGGAACTGTGGGCACAGAGTTCCACGTTCACTGAAGCAAAGAGAAGTTTGTAGTCTTTGTATCATGTGGATCTGGCCCAACACTCAGTTCACGTTCTACTAAAGCAAGTGTAAAACTTACCCTGCTTAGTCCATCTGGTCCTGGATGGGTAGGATGCCCTGGAGGACCAGGGTCACCAGGCTGGCCAGGAATACCAGGTTCACCATCAATCCCTTGAGGACCACGAGGACCCTAGAAGGAAAATCAGAAATGCCAATAGTGTGTGAAGGTATTCAATAAAATCATTGTAACTGGCACACAACTGCCTTGTTTGTGAAAAGTCTGTATTTCTACAGAAAGATCTTCAAACAACCAACATCACTTAAGACCTGTTCCTACCTTCAGATCAGAAGCACTGCATAAAATTAGTTCACAAATCCAATACAAGGGTATACAGCAGTAACTTGTCTCACAGTTCTAGAAACTCAGGCTTCCTGTCAGTCCATACTAAACTATACTGTTCCTGAAAAACTATTCGGCTTTGCACACAATATAGAATATCACAAATCTACTTCTAAAATACGTATAGCTTCGATTAGTGTACATACATACAAGTTTAGGAAACTCCAGTGTAAGGCTGGATTTTTTCAGCCTCCTGACATCATGAATGGTTTAGACAGCTCATACTATTGCTGAATTCTCAGCAGTTATACCAGCAAAAATGCAGAGTAACTCCGTTGGTGTTGAGGTTATCTCTAGCTCTCCTACACTGCATAGGCTAGGAGGCCATCTCACTGCTCCCATTCTGATCGCCCACTCTTGATTCTTAAACTGGATTCATCTCATCTTGTGTCAGAATTAAAATTAAATACGGAAGTAGCTAATAAAACATTAGTGGAACAAAACCAACAGCAACAGGGCCAATAAAGATATACTTCAATCATAAAAACAGACTTTGAAGTGCTTGTCACTACTGCTTCCTTCATTAGAATAAAATGTTTGACTATGGCGAGGAAAAAATTTATACTGTATAATGAGCTCTTCTATTTTAAGGATCCTTAAACATAAAACTTTGGAAGCCTGATTCAGTGAGTCATCTTTACAAACACAATTATAATCAGACAGATTGCTTGTATTTCCATGAGATAAGGACTGTGTTTCCTTGCAGTCTGCAACACATTTCAGTGGAATTTATGTCTGAAGTAATATGGTTTGAACTGGTATGTTTTGAACTAGTATGGTTCACAGGTTAAAGAAAAAACATTCCCTTGGGAAAGGGCTACACTGGGATAGCATTGACAATAGGATTCCTGGAAACTCCCAGTAGATGAGCTAATTCTCTTTAATTCTCGATCTATCTTTATGGTCTGAAATTCCTATAAGCCTAGCAATAAGGGGAAAATCTATTTCTTATCAGAGATACATGTACACACACACCCCTAATCGCAGAATGAGTTGTGAATAGATGGTATTCTGAAACAAATGAGATTTGTGCATGTTGGATGGAAGCAGAAGGTTCTAGTAGAAAATGCTATTAATACTTCTACTATAAACAGCAGTACACACTGCCAAACCTAAAAGTGCATACTGTCCAAAGGAGGAAAAGAATGAGTTATCTTCTTTTGTTTGTTCTCAAAATAAAAAGAAAACAAAGCTAAGCGTTAGAGAAAAAACCCAGTTGCCTATAAAGAATTAGGCAAGCTTCTGTAAAACTACTGCTTTTCAACATACAAACCAAGACACCTTAATAAAATCTGATATAGAAAAAGGGTTTTTTTCATTTCTTTTTGGAAAAGGACCTACTTTTTAGTCACCAAATTCAACCTGCTTCAAGAGCAACACTGCAACCCCTGACCTCAAAACATCCCTGAAAAGCATGTTTGTACTTGTAGGTGGTAACTAACAAATGTTAGGGGTTTTTCATTAAAAAAATCTTTATTATATTTCTATTTATTGTATATTATTTATCTATTTATATGTATATTTTTTTAAAAGCCCTTTCATTTTCTGTCACCAGCTCAAGGTCAGTGAGGTTTAAAAAATAAAAAGGAAAAAAATTCTAACTCAGGCCACGAGGTGGCACCGTTTAAACACACAATTTACTCATTCTGGCCCATTGCTGCTGCTGCTCAGGAAACTATTACAGGTTTTGCCTGTAATGGAATATAAGGAAATGCAGATCATAGCACAACACTCTCAAACTACTACGTACTTTCACTGCTACTGCAATTACAATGGAGTGTAAATCCATATTGAAGCAAAATATATCAGTGATTCTGAGGATGCTCAAGCTTATTTTCTGTCTCCAAAAGTTCTTTTGTAAACACCTAAAATTTTATCATGCTCCAAAACTCCCCCTCCCTAGATGCATTTTGCAAATGCAGACATGCTATTCCCTAGCTGTTTCTCCCTCATCGTTCACTAAGAATCTGAAGTAAAAAATATGTTAATTCCTGAATTCATTTTCCATGCAAGGGTCCTGCTTTTGTAAAAGACAGAGATCCATAGCAAGGTTGAGTTCCTTTTGTCCACTAGTCAGTAGGACCACATGTAAACAACAAGAAAACATCCATAGAAACAACCAAACGGCTTGGAAATGTGCTTAGTGGTTTTGTAATATCAGCAGTCAGTAATGTATTTACCCAGATCCATTTTGTAAAGGCTCTCTGTACAAGGTTACCTGCCCCATCAGGTATTTTAAACAAACTGCAAAAAACATGCAGAGAGGTTTTCATAATATAAACTGCAGGTGTGAGCTGACATGGGTTTTTTTTCCATGAGTGTAAATAAAAAATCCTGCACGAGCAGTCGCTCTGTATCTAAAAGTAGTGCTCTTTGCTCTCAGACCTACACTCTGACATACACAGAGCTCACCACAACCTTTGACATAACATTTTCAAAGGAGCTGACTAGATCTTAATCCATTGATATTCCTTGAAAGGAGTATAATAACCTGGGTCAAAGGAACTCAAAACTATTCACAGCCTTTTGGTATTGTTGATGCTTCTAGCCACCGCTCTCCAGAGACATACAAGGGATGCATGGCACAGAATCAGGAATTATTTAGCATCTCATTGAAAACATGGCACATTCGGAAAGCATTTCAGACGTCTCTATAAACACAGTCAAGGTTCCTCTATGCACCACAAGATTTCACAACTACTCCCAGAATTCTTTTGAGCATCTTCATACTCATTCATCAGACAAATGTCTTATGGTGATCTAGAGAGCAGCAGTGGCTTGGCATCCGTCTCAAAGAGGCTACACACTTACTCCACTGCTTTAGAAGAAGTGTCATTGCCATCTATGGACAACAGGCTCTCACTGGAGGAACAGCAGAACGGAGTCAGTTTTAGGCCTATGCCTAAACTCATTATTGGCTTGCTCTCTCCTGAGGGATAGGAAAATATCCACATAGAAATTGTAATGATACAACTCTTTAAAATCTGTTTTTAGCAGCTGCTGCTCTTTGTCCTAGCTTTTTCAACAGGAACACATCGTCTTTGGTATTTTCAGCACTCCCTTTTGGCCTTTCTGTGGTTCTCCACATGCAGACACTGAAATTCCCTTATGAAGTCTTTATTTCCACCGAGCAATCTTGATTATATTATTCACCAGCATACCAACATATGTAGTCACATATTAACTCCTGATAACTTCCTGAGCTTTGCCGTTTCTGAAATACTCTGAGCCACACAGCTTACACTGCTTCTGGTGCACAGTAGTAATCAGCAAAAAGTCAGCAAGTTCTTAAACAGGCAAACAGGATGTTCCAGTTTTGTTCTTTTTTGTTCTTTTTTTTTTTTTTAATTCTGAAGAAAGCTGTACTCTCAGGCGCTACTTTGGGAAAGTCTGTTGAGAAAGTATGGCTTTTAGTGGAAATACTGCTAAAACTCCGTCAATTACGGCAAAACATTCAGGTTTCAATCTATCCAGGCAATGGTGAGACATAAACGTTTTTCTGTTTGTTACCTGATTCTTGGAAAATAAGAGGAAAGTTCTGGTAACTCTGGAAGACATGGAGACAGTTAAAAGCCATCTAACCATTTGAGGTTAGTTCAGTATTTGTTTTCTGAGATATTCAATAACTTACAGGTCTTCCCTTTGGTCCTCGTTCTCCTCGTGGTCCTTGTGAGCCTGGAGGTCCCTAAAAGAAAGATTAGAAATATTAAGTACCTTTTAATCTAGCTAATGATTAATAAAGCTCTGAAAATATGAAATGCATTGCTCATTTGAAAGTTAATCTTTCGGGGGGGAGGGGTGCACATCATCATAAAGCAAACAGCTTTACAATCACCAAGTATTCAATATTTCTTCTCAACTGTACACTGCCTGAAGGGAGTAGAACCAGGATGCAGGCAACTACATCTCTCATGTGCTCCAGAAGTTAGTTTAGCAAAAATTTTCTGAATGCTGGAGGCTGTTAATGCAGAGATGTACAGGTTTGAGACACAGAATCATAGAATTGTTGAGGTTGGAAGGGACCTTTAAGGTCATCACGTCCAACCATTAACCTAACCTGACAAAACCACTTCTAAACCATGTCCCCAAGTACCACGTTTACCCTTTTTTAAACACCTCCAGGGATGGGCAAGAATAATCTAGAACGTAAACCCCGTGACAGCAGCCCCTCAAAATGAAGGGAGCTCTTCCCCACAGCTGCCTGCTCTACCTTTCTGTGGTGTAGATAATGGTCAGCCAGGGAAGAGTCTGTCCTACAGAGCTGTGCATCACACCCGCAGGGCTGAGCCACCTCCTTCTCCCTGACCCTATCCCAGTCTCCTCGCAAGTGAGGAGGGTGTGCATATACGGATACACCTCCCTCCAGCAAGCACCCACAGCAAAGCACCTTCCCCTCCACGCTTACACATGGTTGTCCGAGCCGCGGAAGCCTCAGGGGCTAAACTGGCCCTTTGATTGACCCTCTGTGCGCGGGGCCGACCTGCAGGGCCCGTGCAACATCCCGTACTCAGAGCTGGAGAGGAGCAGGAACCTACATCCTTCTTGCTAGCCCAGAGCTGCTCTCTGCTTAGCCGCAGCCGGGGAGAATACTGCATCTCCTACTCCTGCTAGATCCCTGCTAGAAAAGCATTCCCCAGCATCAACCTCGCACAAAGGTCCTCAGACATGCATTTACTAGAAGCATTCACTTAAGGCATGGTCTGACCTGAGACTAGTAAAAAATTTCATAATCTAGTTGTCTCCTCAAATCCAGCGGTTTTGCAGGCAATACCCACTACAGGTATGGGAGAGTCCTCCTTCACATCATCCTCACCATACAAGACAGAAATGGCAGGAGGTGGAAAATGCTACCATCAGAGAAACAGAACATCAAAAAATACTCACGGCTGGTCCTGGGCGGCCTCGTATTCCTGAAACCTAAAGAAGACAACATAAATTAAAGTTACCACAGAACATTATGGCTATATTTGCCACAACTACGCTACCAAAAATTAGTTATTAAAATGTAAATAGCAAGAGAGAAGATTGAAGTATCAGGGAAGTAGTAAGGCTTTTTGGAAAAAAGAAAATATAAATTCATTGGTTATCTCTTTCCAGTTTGGAATCTTTTTATAAGCAATATGAGCAAAATCTTGGAATTAACATTGGTATTCTAAAATCAATGAAATAAATAAGTTAATTACAATGATTTAGTCTCAACTTATCGATTCTTTTGTTTGTCTTCATGCTAGAAAGGGATAAATTGTCACTTTCTATCTTTACTATTTCTCCAGTTTTCTCAAATGTCTCTACACTTTCCAAATACTAATTTACCACTATACCTCCACAAAATCCGAACTATAAAATAAAGATTATGACAGATTTAACTTAATAAGATTCTTTCCCAAAATGCAATTGACAAGAATTTCTAATGTTACATATGTGAAACAGTGTAATTAATTCCATTCCTTTCATGCCTAGACTGTACATTTTTCTTGTATTTCCTTAATTACTGCAATTCTGCTTTAAAGCACTAAAATGTACACATCTAGGGTGTGATGATAAATGAATTAAAAAACGGACTTACAGGTGGCACTATTCCGGGTTCTCCTTTTTGTCCCTGTAGGAAAAAGATACAAAAACATCCAATGGCAGAACACAAGTGAAAGCACAATTAACGCTACCAGTTTCACCAATACCATCCCTGTGACTGTGACAAATGCTAAGACTTCTCTAAGGATACCTGTGATAGCTAATTCATATTATTTTTAATGACTATGGACACTGATTAAATGAAGGCTATAAATTAACAGACTTTCATCTAACTGCATAACATACTGGCGGAGAGAAGAGTCAACTAAAAAATTACCATGATACTTAACTACTAGAAAACATGTTGTAGTTCTGTTATTGGAGGATTTGATTCATACAAAATGCAGAGCCCAGAGCAGCATTCAGATCCCATTTCTTCAAGGTATTAAATTAAAATTCATATCATTAAATCTACGGACATAAAAAACCTGCATGTATATCTACAGCACAGGGACAGAATACAAAATGATATAGCATAGTTTCAGAGTGAAGGACACAGCACTTGCTAATTGACTTTTCTTTGAGTTGAATGTGTTGACAATTATTATGTTACATAAAATAACTGGGTTTAGGCCTGTTGGTGGCAACCATGTTACTAAGGGAAAAAAAAAGAGGACTTTGTAAAGAAAAAACTTTCCTGCTTTGTTTATCAAGTAATAACACACTGGTTACAGTCCATTTATTTCCTTAAACTACTTCTGCGCAGAGAGCTACTTGGTTTTAGTGAGTGTATAAACTTGATCACCTAAAAATTATTTCAATTATAACTTGTAGCTGCACACTATCTTAGAAGATCGTTGACCAGAATGCATTTTAATTTCTTTTCTAAGAATAGATCTTTTCTTTGTTTAATTGCATACTATGAGAGACACCACCCACAGAGTGGCGGCACTGTGCAAGATCGCATCATCCCAGTGCTACCTGCTGCACACTGGGCAGCTAAGTCTCAGCAAAAAAAAACAAGCTGCAAGTTTTCATAGTTTGGCTTCTAATTACCTAGTGGTCCCTTCCTCCTTTTGTGGCGCTGATAGAGATGAAACAACCAAACTACTCAAATTGGAATTCCTTTGATGTAGACAGCCAGGATTTTCAGCCAGGGGATTCTCTATATAAAGACCAGGATTTTTTGCCTGCATCCCAGCATTTTTTCCATGTGGACTGCAATCTCCCTAGCCACTGAGGAAGACTAAGAGGAAAGAATTAAGCGTTTTTAACAGAGCTTATATTTGATTTCTGTGAAGTGCTCCAAGGGCATGCAAGAGATTCTTTTAACAATTGCAATACATTAAAAAAGAATTTTAAAAAGGAAAGGAAATCTTACCTTTCTTCCTCTACCTATTAAAAAGAACAAAAGAAGAAGAGAGAGGAAATTAATGTTTTTACTCGGAGAGACAGAACATGACAAGAGTTAAGTGAAGGTGTTACAGCTAGAGCCATCCTTGATCCTGGAGGCACAGAAGACGGTGTATTGCCTACAGGGAGCTGATGAAGTTCCCAGGGACACTCATACTCCCTCATTCAGGTTTGAGGAATGAAAATGGTTTGCAATGATGCCTGTCCTCTGATTCTCAGCCTTTTTCAGTGTTGCACAGAATAAGAAAAAGCACTTCAGGAAAATGGAATATCTTGTGAAGAACTGTCAGAAGCTGGCCTAGTGATTGACAGTGAAGTCAAAGGAAGTTTTATTACTGACTTCAATACAAGCAACGTTGATGGATCCACAACATATTACATGGTATTTTTCAAAAGATAGAGATGACTTTTTCTCGTTTGAAAAGCACCTGCAATATCATGTGCCTGAATTCAGAGCGATACAGCCACATTCATATCCACAAAAATCCTTCAGAAGAATATTTTATTAATATCTTGAATAACAGTAAGGAATTCTGGAATGTAGCCATACTACTTTTATATTTGTTGGGTGTATATTGTTGGCCTTGGCCTAATGCCTCCCAAAACACAGCAGGATGCACCATCTATTTATTAATGCTTGCCACATCTTGCTCCATTGCTCAATTACACAAGTTTGTACTACATGCTCTTTATCACTACTTTATTCTATATTAAGCTAATCAAAAGCAATTTTATCTCCTGAAGAAATTGCTTTAATTATTATATATAGAATGTAGTTCAAATAATGCAATGCACAGTACTAATGAGCATTAATTGCAAGTTAAGAGATTTTCATTTAGGAAAACTGAAGGGGGTTTACTTCATCCAAGTCTCTCCAGCACGAAGAAATGGACTGGAAAAGGCATAACCTTTAAGGCATATAACAGAAAGTGTGCAAACAGGGAGTTAATAATACTTCATACTATTTTTTTCTCTTATGTCTCACAAAAGGATCACTCATCTGTGTTTCCACTTTGGGGAATACAATGTTTACATACAATGTTTACATTTACTCATCTATTGGAGGGGCCTCAAATGGAGTATTTTATTAAAGCATGCATTTGCTTTAATATATGCTTATATAATAAATATATATTTATCTTAATATGTTTATGATATGTATTTAAGTTAATATAATTATCTTTCCGTTCCAGATGAACCACAAAAAGAAGCCAGAATTCAACCTCATTGAAATATCAAGATGGAATTCAGATCAACATTTTAGTTATAAAGCCATTTGGGCTTATATCAGATTCATAGTCAGAAGAAAACTGTTTCCAGAGCCAGCTCAGGTGCAACCCAAGATGGAAGATAACTGCCAAATATCTGCTCTCTTCAGATTTAAACCTTCACCATGGAAATACTATTAGAAATTTAAAGTATTACGAGGTTCCTAGTTCTTTGGGCTGGCTCTTCTTTCAAAAAAGTGAACTGGAAAGCAATCTTACCAATGGTGGTGTCAAAATCGTGTGTTGTATGGGGACACACAGGACAGCACTCTCCTGGGGGCACCTGTGGGTTCTCACACTCCAGCGCATCTTGACACTGGATTTCATCGCAAAGAATGGCTCCGTTGTCACAGACGCAAATTTGGCATGGTGAGGGCTTCCAAATATCCCTGTTCAGGTACATCTGGCCATTCTGAGTGCAGGCTATTTCTTCAACATCTTCTCCTGGGACAGGAGAGAGAATATACAATACATTTTCCAACTGTGAAATCAAAGGAGGAGTAGGTCTGGACAAGGAAAAACAATGTCTGAAGATGAGAAGTAGCATCATATACACGAAGACAGCAGTCCACCAGCGTAGCTGAAGTTGATATTAAGGACTTTTAAATATCAGTCATCATAAATGTCTTTCTTATTTTACCAACTTATTTCTTAATCAGAAAGATGTAAAACAGAGTCATCAGGGAGTCATCAGGAGATCACCACACTATCAAACGAACTTTGCTTCAGGAGTCTCTGGATGTCATTCTGCTCAGTGGGGTACTAACTCTGCGTTGAGGAACTCCTGCTAAGTACCAGCTCTTTGTAACTGCTGTGCACAGGGTGCTACAGATGCCTGACTGGGGAGAAGAACCTGTGAGACTTCTGTACGAAACGGCATACGCTACCTGCTCCCTGCTGCAGGGACCTTACACAGTCACATTTACAACAGTGTTGAACAGATATGCCAGTGTTTGTTGAAAAGAAAAAACCTCATTTACTGGGGTCTTGGTGTAAGGAAATACCAACACGGAGAATCAAATCTTCCAAACAGGACAGTCACTGTTCAGTGACAATAGCAGTCTCCATTGCAGGGGTACTTGCAGCAGTTTCTCCATCTGAATGAAGAGAGGCCCCTCAAACTACTTATTTTGCCCTGTTGCTATAATCCAGCTGGTCATGGCCCTGCATGATTACCCCAACACATGCAGAAATTACTGCTATGGATATATATTAACTACATACAAAATACCTCCTAAATATTTTAACTATATATGAAAGACTATCTTATGTGGCCATCTATACAGGAACAGCGTAGATTGACTATATGCATATGTCCTATTCATACATTTGTACGAAGGTCGTTCTATTTTATTGAAGTTGCATGTATCATTTTTAACCTAATCCACTGCATTTACAGAAGGTTTACTTTCTTTCTTGTCTTAATACTATTACTTTTCTTTCTTTTCATTGAATTCCAATTTAGAATTAATTTCTTACTAGTTATTCAGAAATCCATTCAATAACGTTTTTGCTCTCTCCTCTCCAACCAACCTACTGCCACCAAGGCGGAAAAACTTCTCGGGTTTCAATTTATAACTTAGAAATTTCAAAAATTTCCTAATTTGATTGACAGCAGCATTTAAGGGGACATAACCATCTGTTTAGGTACTGTTCTATCCATACTTAAGTCTATGCCTTTGTTTTCTTCCTATTCTGTAGGTAAATACTCAAACTCTCTGGATTATTTTTTTAATCATGAGGTGAGTATATCTCAGTATCTCCCCCTAAAAATTAAATATGTCCAATAAGGAATTCAACAATCAAGTGGAAACTTCTTTCGGTATCCAACATTTTACAGAATGTCCTATCAGACATTCTGTAAAAAAAAAAAAAAAAAGTTTTTTTCACTTTGGCCCAATGAATATTTCCTCCTATAAAGGAACATAAGCACCTGCAAAAGCAATGAAGCAGGCTGTCCCTAGGCAATGGGTCACAAACTTGCAAACCAAGATTCCTGGTGCCAAGACACCCTCCTCTGAGTCACACACAGCAAAGCTGTCACACACAGCCCAAAATGATTCTTATGACCCCTGGGATGCTGTGGAGGGGATTAATCTTACCTGGGTGGGAGCTCTGCCTGACTACAGAAACCTTCCTATCAAAAAAGTCTTTGAAAGTGGACAATCCAGTTAAAACCATTAGCTGAAAATTCCAAAACAGCCCTAATTTCTAACTGATGTATATATACATATATATATATGATGCATCCCACGAGTCAAAGATCACGACTATTATTTTTTAAGAAAACCTGTTAGTCGTGTGAAAATTAACAGCTCCAAGCACAAAGACAATTTCACTGTTCTATGCATTTCTGTCCTAATTTAAACCAGATGTAAACAGAAAATCACAAAGTAATAAATATGAACAGATTTGGAATTTCAGCTTCATGCCTTAATTCAAGTCCAGTTACTCCATCAATGTCAAAGCTCGGAGAAAAGGAGCAGATGTGTCATTAACTGTTGCCTGCCATCACTAGAGTCTGCAGCTTTCTAACAGAAACTGAAATCCAAATTTACACCAGGTCAACTCCTCTCTTCAATCGGTTTATCACACCCACTGACAAAATGACTCGAAGGGGTGCTGCAGAAGCTCATGAGGAAATGTTTTCTGTGTGAAGTAAAGACATCAACAAAGTGCACTGTACAGTCCATTTATGACACTGTGAGAATCATTTTCCAAACTGCAGATCGGATTTTGGAAAGCACCCTTCTTGCTTCTCCCTTGTGTGCATGACATAACGCGCTGTCTGACATATTTAGCCTTTTCCCCCCAGATGTCTGGCATATGGTCTATGTCTTCCTTAATGTATCACCCGCAGAACTCGTTGTGCTGTTCAGAAGAGCAGCAGTTTGCATAAATGAAATTTCTAAGTTACTGAGCCCAAAGTCAGCATTCTGTCATAACTTCAAATAAACCACATAGCAACTGCTTTGGCACATCAGAGCCAAGCCAGATGGTGACTAGCTTCTGCCTGGGTTCTGCTCAACGGCTGAGAAAGAGGTAGAGAAAGGCAGGGGGAAAAAGGAGATAACAACTTCTGAAAGTATGCTAAGAAGTAGTATCATTCAGATATCATTCAGTATTCCTATCAGATTGCAGATACGCTGATAATAAAAAAAACCAAACAACAACAAAAAAACCCAACAACAACAAAAAAACCACCCCAGAAAACAAATTTTTTATTTTAAATAATTTGATTATGTTTGGGGCTTCTAGTTTTCCCTTCTGCAGTGACTGCATTAAACTGAGAGAGCAAGCTGAAAAGAGCAGCTATTTCAAAGCCAATTCACCTCAAAAGCGCATTTTGACATTTTATTCTCAGGCCTGAACTGCAGGCATATTATCCACCTACACCCAGATCAGGAAAAGCAGCAAAGGAAATTTTTCCACTATTTCCTTCCTGGTTTGGAAATCTGCAAGTTTTTATTTAATTACAGAGACCAAGTCACAAACTCTCTCTGTCACATGTTCTTTCTACCTCTGCAGCTGGAACACAAGGTGCTGAATGGCTTGAGAATCAGCTTTGGAAATTCTTCATGTGGCAAAAGTATTTGATAGCCCGTTAACTGATTCCTTTCTTACCAACATAAAAAGTACAACTCAAATTGGTATTGGACCTGACTAGAGAATCTACAGAGTTGCGAATCCATTGAAGTTAGGGAAAATGAGTTTCAAAGCAGTCTGCAAACATAAAAGGCAAGATAGAAGAAATACAATATGATATATTTAAGAACTCATTCATTCATGAGCTTTCACAAAGGCCTTCCTGAAAGAGGATTTCAATAAAAAGCACAGTGAGTACAACGCAATTATTTTTCTGCTATGTATTGATCTCTTAGAGTGTCAGTTTTGTTTTAAAGAACTATTTGATCATAAGCCAGACACTCAGTTATAGCTAATGTATTAAATCATCATACTCAGAGACTATGCATCAACAGTTTGGAAGTAAAAATCACATCATGCGCTGACATACCCAGGCCCAGTTTTGTGACAACACTGAAATTGTAGTAATTACTGGGGGGGGACCCCATCCCAGCCACTAGATGGCTGTCAAAGTCCATCAGTCATCACGAGCAAGTGTCAAAGTTTATGCACAGTGAAAGTGTGCAAGGCACACCCTGCTTTGGGCATTCTGTACCGAGCTTGTTTTCCCTTCAAGTAAATTTCTCTCGAGGTTAATTCCACTCCTCAATAAGCCAACAACAGGACAAGATTTTTAAAAGACCACATATGAAAGCATTTCAATCTTGTACCACCACCAGATGTACATCATTTTGAAAGCAACGCCTGGAAATTCACTGCTGCTTGGTTTGCTGTTTAAAGGTACTCCACATCACTGTACCCTTATTGCTTTGATTTACTTCTTGTTCGCATCTTGCACGTGAATAAGAAAAGCAAGGCCTGGGCACAGAACTAGGCAGAACAAGAAGAAAGAAGGAAAATGACACCATAAAAAGATAAAATTAAGTGGGGAGGTGTGTTGTGTGTGGAGCGGGGAAGGAACACTGTGTCTTGAGCAAAAATATTTTAAAAGCAAATGGTAAGAAGGGGGAGAAAAGAAAGACTACTCCACATATACAAACAGGGAGGCTTGATTAAGCTATCACCCTAAAGTCCCATTTTTCCTTGCAGAAATGCCTCCAAAGCTGCAAACTATACTCTCCTGTTACCTGTCTCTGCTTATAGACAACCTAATAGGGAAGCAGTCAACCACCATTACCTCAGCCGAGGAGATGGCAAGTATATGATGTAAGGGAATTCATTTCCCAACACCCTACTTGGGAAAAAAATGTCCCGAGCAAAACTTGCAGATACATAGGTTTTCGGCAGACATTAACAACTTTGGTTCACAGGTGAAACAGTAAGGGAAAGAAAAGGATTTGACAGCAAAGAAGCTCCATTTCATTGCATTTTTACTAGTCTTACCAATACAATTAAAGGAGCCCCAAGGCTGATAGACCTACAGCAGCAGAGAACACAGTCTAACAAAGGCAGAAAAGATGATGACTGCTATTGAAAGCACAGTCTGCCAGTTTCATGCTTTCTTCTGCCAAGAGGAACTTCCTGATGCCTACTGTAACCAAACCCCAATGCTTTTACATTGCTTAACATAAAAAGACTGGAACAAAAGAGGTATGGTTATTTAATAAAAAAGGGTTAGGAAAAAACCAGCTTGTGCAGGTAATTTCTCATCCTCTCTTTGTCATCCTGTTCCTGTTTGTGAAAAGTGTAAGGAAATATAAGATTACATAGACACAGTGGTTTTTAAGTTTAAAAAAAAATCAAGAATATGAAAAGCTGAGTTTCAAGTTATGAATTACAAAATTTAATCCTGCTGACTCACTAAGCAGAGGTGCAGAAGTAAATCAAAGTGAAAGATGATACGTGCTAACAACCATTTTGCAGATGTACTGTTGTGCATGGGTACAGACTGCCAAGAGAGGGACAAGAGGAGCTTGGTGTTAATAATCTTTGGTTGTCAGCCTGTTGTAACAATAATGTACGGCTTGATCCAGTTCCCATTAAATCTATGGAAAAAACCTCTCATTTACTCCAATAAGAATAGACCGCCTGTTTTGTTTATCTTTTGATAACTTTTTTTTGAGTGGTAATAAATAAAGTATTATCCAAATTACTGTGCCATGCAAATTATAATGTGAGCACCAATTATGTTGAAAATCAGATACTTTTCAGAAGTGCTGATAAATACAAAACCTATTTTGCATTTGTTGCACAGTAACAATTCTTGTTAATAATGATTAACACACACAGTTTACATAAGTACTTTATAGTTACACACATGAGGATGAACCTGGAATCCCTTACTAATACAAGTCTGAACTGATTCACAATTGACCTAATATGAAATACTTGATTGTCAAAATGAAATCAAATTTGCATTCAGACATTTCCATTCAGGATACATCATATATCTCAGTGAACTTCAAATAACAGCTCCAGTACAACAATGCACTTAAAGCCAAACAACTCAGCTTTCTCTTGGAACCACCAACCACTAACATGGCCTGTAACACATTGTTAATTCACTAAAGGTTACAGAAAAGGAATGTTCTCTTGGTGGCTTCAAATTCAGTTTAAGTCTCCCTGCATAGCCAAGAGAATAAGCAATGAATGACATGCACAGAATCATCAAGGGTATCATGCAGAGGATTTTTTCATTAGAGGACTGTCTAAAAGAATAACTAGCACAGACATTCACTGGTCTAAAATAAGATGACTTTCTCAAAGTCTGTGGCTCTGTGTTGTTTTACGCCGGCTGAAGGTCCGGATGAACATTTCATTTTGCATTTCCCCTATGGTTTCCGGGGGAAATTAGGCTTATGCAATCCCACTGGCTGCACTGTGACATCTGTGTCCCCAAGCCCATTTGATTCCAGTGGCTGATTTGATCCAGGTTTGACAGAGACCTTGTGAGAGACCAGGTCACTAAGATAATTGTGCCTCTGCAAATTTTGAGAACATACACAGTTAGGAAGAGAAGGGAGTTCCAAGTTAGTGCCCCACCAAAGCTCCCTTGTAAAACAAGTGGATAGTAATAAACCCCTTTCATTATACTTCTAAGAATGAGCACAGGCACACAGTTTAAAACACAAACCTGTAGGAAACCAGGTTTCTTCAGAACTGTTTCTTAGGAGAAGAGATGCATTTTTAAAAGTGTTCCACAGATTAAAAGACGTTGAATGGTCTCAATTCCAAATGAGTTTTCAATGTGATTGGGGGAGTCAACCACCTAGACAACCCTTTGTGCCTTGTTTCAGACGTAGAAAAGTCCCAGGGTGTTCTCCTAAATTATGCAGATAATTTTAAAACACGTATTTTAGGGCTGGAAAATTACAGATTCAACTGTTTTTCCTGTAGAGGCCACAAATAACGTTAGGTATGAATAAATACTGATAAGTATCGAGGTGCAAGTCAGCTCCCAAGCAGAGACTTAATTAACTGTTGAAATTGCTATAGCAGTTAACCAACGCCTTGCTACAGACATACCCTTTGCAGCTGGCCAGTCGCTTCTAGCTGGAACTAAGGGGAGGGAGTTCACCCTCTGAGATTCATCAACCAAGCAAATCCAACCTCCAAGCTCTGAACAGTCCAGAGGCAGAAAGCAACAACAAAACAATACACCCTGACTCGGGAGAACAGGTAATCTCCCAGATAAAGGGCTCTCCGAGTGTGATCTGGCAACTGGGTTTTGTCTCTTCCACAAAATTGTCCTAAAATAAATAATTCCGTTTTCCAGTCAGCATTGTGATTCCAGATTTGGCTGAATAGGGAAAACCGAAAAGGAAAAGCTATGCTCAGGATAAAGTTAGACTCCTCTGAATGAATTTTAAATTAACATCCGAATTACACGGCTGCTTCTCCGCTGTTTCCTTAATTGGATAGAAACAATACTACCCTACCTTTGGTTTGGTAGTCCGTATTCCCCCAACTCACAGGTTCATGTATTTATGTCTTCGTAAGGGTGAACAGGAGTTTTGCTTGCCTTTTTATGGATAAAATTAATTTCCAAAACAGAAAAATCAAGAACAATGCTTTTATTATAAAAGTCAACACATGCTGGATACAAAGACAGAATCTAATGGGATCCCTTCCAGTAAAAAGATTTCTCTTACTGGTCCCACAGCACTATCCAGTGTTTATTATACTGTTCAATTCCCTAAGAGCATCTGATGATGTTGTATCTGCCTATCAACCTCACTGTTCCTGAGCTACTGAACAAGACTCAACCCTTCTAACCCCACCCATCTTATGCTATGGAGAGGACAGGGAACTGTGCAGCAGCAGCACTTTGCTGAAAGGTTGGTCAGGCTGTTCCTTTTCTGTTGGTTACTCCACAGTCTCGGATCTGCATACTTTGAAAGCACTTAGTTAACCTAACTTACTGGAGTTATCCCATTAATAAGGTCGGATGTAAATATGTTTTTACATTGTTTTTCTCTGTTTTTACTTTCGTTCACAAGTAGGATGGCTGGACACATTGCTTGGTGCCATAGGAGAACAGGATGAAGGAGGGAGTTTGAAGAGCCCCATCTGCCAGCAGTGCTTATACAAATACTCTCAAATGACAGCAATCAAGCCTGAAGCATACAGTGGGAAATAAAATTGCTTCCAAATGTGTAAGGCTATGCATAGATTGTAATGGGGAGGCATTCAGGGCATGCCTGAGAAAACACTGTTGCGGATTTCAGCAGTTGGAGCAAATCACTCAAAAGCTGCAGTCTGTAGCGAGGTGCCTGGTCTCTGCTGGAGCCCACACCACCACAAACGACCTGCTTGAACTTTGCCATTCAAGGTAGTTACAGGTGAAGTCAGTTCAGCTATCACCACCTGTACCACAGTCATCTTCCTGACTCAGGGCAGGCAAAGCCTAAAAAGCTTGCTTATCATGGCCAATTATTATGTTCTATTATTTCAAAAGAGGCTTGAGGCAACAGAGGTCATTTGTTTTTCTAAGCAAAGTGTTGGAGCACATTCTTGACTCTGGGATGACATTTTTAAGTGGAATCACTTTCATTTGCATGAAGACAGGCTGGTCCCACAAAACCAGATTCTTTTGGTGGGGAGCTTACAAAGAGAACGTGCTGCAAGAGTGTTTCAGTCAGCAGAGGCAGAACAGGGCCAGGGCTCAGCACTGCTGAACGCTCACAAGTTCGGCAACATAGGCATTGTCTTTGGAATTAAAACCACAATTAGACCATTTCCTAAAATGTAAGAGGCTTCATTCTGGAGGCAAACATGCCCCAAGAGTGGGAATTCTGCCCAACCTGCTGCTACTACAAATTAAAGAAAATCTTATCAGGACATAGGGAATTATGCTTATGTTTAAACCTAAGTCTAAAATAGCAAGATTACAATGAAAATGTAATATTCTTCTGCTGTCTACTTTGGCTCACTGCTCTGGAATTCATGAATGTTTGATTTTGGCCCTTCCAAAATCCAGTCTTGGACTGCTGTGCATCAGTAAAAAATAATGCATTTTGGCTGTGAAGAAAATTCTCTCGGCTGCTTCCTGTGCCAGTATTAGCGAGACACAGTTTCTACTCACAGTACATTTG
>NW_009649570.1:1135679-1159592 GCF_000708025.1 Charadrius vociferus
ATTCCTGCAGTAAATCTATCAGTGATTCACAAGAAGTCATCTTGGTTGTCCAGCCACCCAGAAACTGACAGCCCAAGCAACAAGCTGTGCAGGGTAAGATTGCACTGTGTCAGCCACATTCTGAAATCACCGTTTCTTGTTGGTCCCAGCACTCACCCTTGAGGAATGCACAATCATCTAGCCACCAGCTGGACTTTGAACAGCCAACCATTACTCTTTGAGCTCGGTAGCCCCACCAGGTTTTCATTCATCTTGTTTCGACCCATTCAATCTCATACTGAACATGGGACTGAATACTTCCCCAATTTGCCTATGGATGCTATGGGAGATGGCATCAAAAGCCTTGATAAACTAAAGGTAAACAGCATCCACCGGTCTTCCTTTGTGCACCAAGCCAATTATCTCACTGTAGAAGGCAATCAGGTTTAACCAATTTGATGGCAAATGTAAAAGTCATTAAATAGCTAGCCCATAACTGCAGTCTGATCTTCTCTGCTCCCATCTATCCAAACTCTTACAAGTCCCATTGTTCTAGTTTCACATATACTACAATACTCAAAGTCTAACTGATAAAATAACCATGCAATGCAAAAGAACTGGTTTTCCTTCCTTGTTTTGTAGGATTTAGCTCCTTTGAAGCCAGAAAAAAAAACGTGTATGGATGTCTTTTCTTATTACATCTAAGAGAAACACATTTGCTGCTGCCCAAACATCCTCATTCTTTGAAGCTATACACATCAAAGTTCAATAGAAACCTATCATTACACATTGCCTTTTCCACAAAGCTTTTCTACATTGTGGTTTGCAAAGTGGACTCATGTAATCCCCTAAATGCATCCTTGCTGGCTAATATCACCCTCTTTTTCAACTAAAAATAAAGATTTGTAATTAGTAAGAGAATTCAATTCCATAATTAAAAATCCTTGCATTCCAACAGGCTGAGCATTTCAAACTGAAGCGAAAACTACCCGGTGTTTGGGTGGAGTGGAAGGTATTGCTGGAAAGCTATACCCATAATACGCTGTTTGTACAGCAAAGCTATTCATTTGCTGAAACTCTGGGCCTGTGAGAAATTAAAAAAGAAGAATGGCAAGCAAGAAAGTCTGCAAAAATTCCAGGAACAAAGCCTCTGTTTCTTTTCTGCTACCATTACCTTTACGACAGTTCAGACAGCTCAGTCAGCAACTTCTGGTTTCAAGATGACATGGAACAGGCTTTGGCAGCCCTCAGGGCATCCTAGCTGTTTTCTGCACTGCATCGAGGATGAAGGTTATAAAGGAGCAGCCTAGTTTTAAGTGCAATCCAAAGTCAATCGCATGTGCATGCATGAGGAAGAGAGATTTAGGCGCATTTCATGCCCAAGAGAGAGTTTAACTTCTACATAGGTTAAATTTATTTAGTACTTACAGAAATAGGAGCAATAAGCAGTTTCCTTCTTTCAGTGGCGTAAAAGTAACAATGTCAGTAACGAGTGAGTAGAGGTCAGTTAATTTCAATAAAGGTTAGAAATGAAAAAACCTTGAGACAATATAAAAGCAAGACAATTAGCTCCGGTCAGGAATTTTTCTACTTTTATTTTTTTGAAAGCACTGAATTACTGAAATACCTAGGAAGGTGCTTTTATTAGATACATCCACTTGAAAACCTTTGCTTTCATTTTCAGGTTGTTTGAAATTAACTATTTCAGTCAAGAAAATATTGGGGTTTGCTAGAAGGCACTTTATAGCAAAAAAACCTTGCAAAAAACATCCAAGTCAAGCTGAAGAAAAATGTTTTCGTTGACCTGACCCTATTCTATCTTTTTCATCATTACTGAGTCATGAGACCTCTTCGAGGTTACCTCAATTCACCCAGATTGGCTAGGGAAAACCCAGATATTTATAAGCAGCTTCGTCTCTAGCACAGGCTGATGGTGGTGTACTGCAACTTCCGGATGTCTTCAAGTAGAATTCCACATTTTCAGACCAACATACTTTAATTTAATTCCTACTAGACGAAGAATTGAGGTAGGTCAGGGGAAGAATATCCTTACTCTATTTTCAGAGTGTTCCATAACTTCATTAAATTTAAGAGGGAGGTTTAAACAAAACCCAGTTTCTTATTTTGCCTTTACGCAACAGGGGGAAATAGTAACATTAACCTTGTTAATGTTAGTAAGGCATTAATGTTAATAAGGCATTGTAAGAAAAATCCAGTGTGAAAGGAGAATTAGAGGTATCTTTGCCTATCTGGAGACTCTCTGCTCTCTGTTACTGCATTATGCATTTGAATAAAGTTACATGTTTTTATTTCCATTGCATTTTTAAGTTGGCTTTGGTACTGTCCCAGTTCTCAGTCCATGCATATTAAAAATGAGCATAAAAAATGCCAAATGTTAAAAAAAAAAAAGTCAGCAAAGCAGAAAATCTATCTACCCTGTTATTTAGATGCATAATGTTGATAAATGTTCTTTTTAAAGATACATACCAGTCATTACTTTGCTCTCCTGCAGGATTATGGCTTCTGGGACAGAGGAAATGAAAGGCTTTCCTGCAGGCTCTCCTGCTCTTATTCATTGGATATCCTTCCATACTTCAGGGACGAAGCATTATGAAATTTTGTCAGGCAAATAATCCATACTAAAAGATTTTCAATTAATTAAAATTCAAGTAGGGATGCGTAGTTTAAAACAAACCAGCCCTCATCACCTCCAGCTACTGTTTGCTTTGAACTTAATCTACTTTCTATTTCCCTTAGTTCCTCCTTTCAAAACTACTTTATCATTTTTCAGATCTTTTTAATTTTACCCTACTATTGTTTCTTTGATATCAGCCTTTAAAAGCCCAAGAAGGCAGCATCCAAGTTACAAGACCATTTTTTTCCAAAGCAAAGCTCTACGAATATGGACATCTTATTGCACCAGTTGACTCTCACAGCGGAGTTAGGAGCTGCAATGAGGTGCATGTAAATGCACAAAATAGAGAAACACTTTTTATTTTCCCTTTTGTAAAATAATGAAAATCTGCGTGGGGTTGAGAGAAACAGCCATGCTTAACGGATGCAGCTTAGACACTAAACTAGATACATGGCAGGGGAGATGGAACTAAATGATCTTCAAGGTCCCTTCCAACCCAAACATTCTATGATTCTATGAAACTCAAGGTAACTTTTGGGGAACAATTCAGGGAATGTGGGCACTCTAAGCATGGCCATGCCCTATTGCTGGTGTAAATACTCAGTCTTTCTGAGTTAATCTGTGTTAACAACATAGGAAACCCTGACTTACAATTGCACTCTTACGTGACCAAACCTGGTTTGGTCTTTGAAGTGGAAATCTCCAGCTGTAAGCCAGGAATCCTGCATAACACCTTCAACTCAGTTTAACAGTGAAAATGTGTGTCCTAGTTTTCCTGTCTCCAATATTACATGATAGTAGCACATACCCAGCTGAAAAAAAGGTGGGCCTTTTTTTATTACTTAGTCTTCAGTGCTCTTAAATTATAAGCCTTTGCAGACGGAGCCAATGGCAAAAAAAGACAACCACTAATGTCGGGGGCTTTAATCCCATGCAAAGCATTATTGTGTCACATTTAGAGGCGCTGAAATTTCATGATACATCGCATCACTTCAGGTCATTATAAACATCTTTCAGTACAGTTTTTTTTTCTCTCCAATGTAGTAGTTCATTAGAACTGACTGTGGTACATGACATGCATCACCAATCACATCTTTCACACAGTATTTAAGACCTCAATACTAGCAATAAATAACAACAGCACAAATACTTCTTTCAATCCTACAGTTTAGGACTTTTCATAAAGGACCTAAAGGTCCTTTTTAGGGCCCTGCGGGCTCTACTTGAACACGGAATTATCACAAGTTTTGCATTTAAACAATGTTCTGTGATTGAAGAAGCAGCTTGGCATACAAACATGACACAAGTCCGTTCACCAGCTCTCATCCGTATTTTCCACGTGACTCCCCTGAAAAGCTAAAATAATGTTTTGCTTGGTTCAGATAAACTCCAGATTACCACAAGCTCACCTGAGCTCTTCAAGATCTTACTTTTCCTCAAAGAGCACCTTCATTTCCTATCTTTTTATGTTCCTACGTAATTTCATTTTCTGAACCACAAAACCCTTCCCCTTCATCTTCTTAAGAATATATGATAATTATCCCCTTTAATGCATTCTTTTCCTTTACTTCCACCAGATAACATATCTTTGAGTGTTACATCAAGAAGATACCTTAACATTACAATTTCCCATTCAAGAACTGGTCAATAAAATTTTGTAAGCATCAGTAACTCCATAGCAAGAAGTAATCCACAATACCTCATCCTATTAGGAAAAAAATCATTGCTACCCGACTATTTAGGAATAGATAACCATTTGCCATTTTTTTACCACCAGTTTAGAAATAGGAATTCAGTTCAGCAAAGTATGAAATACATTGGAACATAACAACAGTAAAGTCTGATGTTATGATCAAGAGGACAGGAGTGACATCGTTATCTTGATTCTTCAAAGCCTGTAAGATATTCATGTCCAAGTCCTTTAAGAGTTGGCTTTATTGCCCAAGTCACTACTCCCACTTCATTGTTAAATAAGACCAGAACATCTATGTGCAAATTAATATGTTTTGTTCTGTCCACCTACTGAAATTCAATTAATGAGTTTGGGATCACTACAATTATCAAGAGCCTTGCCAAAGATACTCATATTTTTTACACTTGAAGAAAAAGGCTGGATGTATGGTGTTGCATTCCCAGCTGATTAAGAGAGTCACAGTTCTGAAAAATCAGTAGCTGTCAGTAAACTGGATCTTCTCCAGTTTATGCCAGCTAAAGATTTGGACTTTCAGTCCCTCAGTCAACATCTGTTTTTTATGTAGATATCTATCATTCTGCTCTAAGAAATTTCCCAGAGGATTAGAAATAGCTGGCATCTCTCCACAAAGTACACCAGAGGTTTGTGATAATTTCCAGAACACAGTGTCCAGTTGCTAGATTTATTCACACTAGTGAAGAAATGTAATATTACCAGTCTCCATCCTCGCTAACTCCTTGTCCACCAGTAGTCTGTGCTAAGATAGCTACTCGCGAAAATCTTTCATGCAAATGAGGCCAAATATGTCATCACTATATTATTTTTTTAAATATCATCAATCCTACCAGGTTAGTAGGCACGTACCTAGAATCAAATTCATTAATAGCTTGTTAACATGATACAATTTTTCTAAGATTAATTGCACTGCAGGAAATAAGAAATAATTACTTCAGACATTAAAAAAGCACTGGTGTGCATCTTTAAGACAGACAGAGCGCGCTCAGGGATGAGAGTCGAACAGTGGACCTACAATGCATGAGCCACACAACTGAGCTGCATGTACACAGGGACAAGACACAAACAACAAGCCCGACTCTATCATACGTGCAGTGAGACCAAGCTCTGTATCTCATGTCAGGCAGAATTGCCATGCGTGTGCTGCGCCCAGACCTTCCAAATACTCGATGAACATTAAGTGCTCAAGAGCAGCTTTCTAACTGTCTTCAAGTGCAACCTAACTTCTGCCTTAAAGAAAACAGTGATCTAAAAGTGAACTGCTAACACACCAATGTACATCTCCTTGGTAGAGTGCTTTACCGCCTGACTCTTTTCAAAAATTCATGTGAGAGTTCAGTAATGTTGCAAAATATACTAGATGCACGTAATTAAACAAATTTATTTTATACTCCTAGCAATACCCACAAGACTTTTTTCTTGCCTTCACCACTGAGTTGGCAACACAGTATGAATTAATTCTTCTCCACTTTTATTCACCAGGGTGATTTTCAAAGTTTAAAGCAAACATCTACCTGTTGTCATGAATCTGACTTTTACAGGTGACACAGACACTAGACAGAACTGCATTAAATGAGCAAAAGAGAAAAAACAGACAAGTTTTCACAAACTAAATATAAATAACCTCACCCTTAGTTTGCATGAACAGGTCCAGTTGCATTGAAGGTAATGGATCAACATCATCACTGACAGACTCTCCCACTGTTTACAACCACTCATCAGCACAGTCATCTGCTGCACCATTTTTTAAACAAGTAGGTATGTAGCAATTTTAAGAGCTGCAGAATAAGATGCATGTCTAAGTGTGGTCCTCTGTGTTGTATCCCTGAAGCAATACCAAAACTGATGAACTGGCAGAATATAAAAAGGAATATAGCTTTTTGTCTCTGGCAATGAAATATGCATACATAGATATATTAACTGCATGGTATCAAAAGGGAAAACTATCCTCCATAGAGCTCATACTTATCATGTCCATAACTGCACTCCTGTATTATGTTACAGACATTGAAGAAGAGAGCAAAATATTTTCATAGTGATAAGTTTGACAAGAAAAGATAATAACCACCTTATTGGAAACAGATGGTTTACACTGCTATACTATAGATAAAGTTGTGTCAGCATTTCCATAAAAGGCCTCCCTGTCTCCAGCAGTTCTCAAGCTGGCAGGCAACATTTCTACATCAACTAACAAGATACAATCCCAGGAGTAACCTGGAAAAATTGGGGAAAAAGTCATTCTTGAGCTAACATTGGAAAAGAAAGAGGGAGGTGTTTGTGAGGACAGACTGACAGAAAGCATTAGTTTCCCAGCAGTTCACTGATTTCTACCAGAAAAGAGTCCCTGTGCATGGTCATAACTCAGTCTGCTTCAGTGGATATTCATGGCACAACTGCAGTGATTTCACTGATGCAGGAACATAACGCAAGTCATCTCTGTCATACATGTACAAATATGCATATACTATATATTTTTATGAATAGTTGTAAACCAAGGACAAGACCTATTAGAAACTTAAAATAACCGGGATAAATAGCTATTTGTGATAGACGGAAAAGGCTAGGTCCTAAAAAAAAATAATAAATCATCGTCTAATGGATGAGCCATCACAGATTTCATTACCACTGAAACAAACCCCAAATTAACAAACAACATTCAGATACATTTCAGAAAGTATTAGTTCAGCTTTGTCCTTCCCAAAAGCATTTAACTGCTTTGATCTAAAGCTGATGATTATCTAGGATAATTTAATGCATGTACGCTAACTGTTATCTATTGAAAAGGATGGATTTTTTTAAGTCTTATGTAAAAAGTAGATCTAACAATACTTCCCTTACCACACAGTACTGGATACAACACAGAATTTAACATTATAGTTTAGACCCCTCTAATTTAACAATCACAAAAACATTTTTTAGCTTAATTAAATTTGGATCGGGCTCTCCTTTGTATGCTTACACAACTCACTTCACATTGACCAGCGCTCTGTTCTTCTTGTGCTAGAAACTTTGGGGTATTCGAGTTTCCTCCTATATTTAGACCACAGATCCTCTCTTGAAACAGAATTTGCTCACTGCTTGACAGGGAACGTTTTCACAGCGTTTATTTGTGGTTGGTTGGGTGTTTTCTTTTTTTTTTTACTGTTGTGGAAGGCACAGAAAATGAATAATAAATTAAACACTGTCAACGTGACAGATTAAATTTGTATCAGATGCTGTGAGCTACTGCAGTTACTCTCATACATAAAACATGAGAATGTACAGAGTGCAACAAAAGTTACACACACCTAAAGCTAGGTAATAGCTTTATGTTTATGAATATATATAATATTAGATATTATTTAAATATTATATAAATATTGATATATATAAAATTAGATCCCATAAGTGCCTGGGACATCCCCCAAAGAGGCATCAATTTTTAAAAACTTGAAGACTATTCCTTTGGTTTTGAGTGAATGAGTGATCAAGCTGAGTGCTGAGCTCTGTGGTATTTTGGTGGGGGTGTACCCTCTGTACAATTCTGTACTAGTAAGTGTGAACACAAGAAACTGATATAAATTTGTGTCTACTTTGGGGCACAGGGTGAATTTTCCCTGTTGATATACTGTAGGACAAATGGGGAGAAGTTTACTTCCAAGATGAGATGCACCCCACTGTGCACAGCTGATAAACCGCTGTATTACATAGAAATCGCTATGATTTGGTTTTAGTACAATACTCATTAATTGAGAAATCCAGTAATTTAAAACTACTGTGGAGTATATTTTGCAGTTTTTCTGATTTAATTTTCATTTACCGGGAGCAAATATATGAGGTGAAAATGAGCCTTTCTTCAACATCAGGAGTAAGTGTGATCTAGTGCTAAAAGTATATTTTGCCAAAAGAGAGATTATTCCTTCGGCACTATAAAGTATACCTTCATTTTTTTTTAATTATCTAGTCATTTTTCAGAAGACAGTGATTCCACAGACCTGTATCAACAAGGTTTGGGTATGCAAAATATCCTTTCAGTGTATTGGAAAAACAATATGAGTTATATAGTTTCAAGACTGACCCACGTAGCACTATTCTGCATGTTTAGCTGCGACATTTTAACAAACAGAAAGCTATAAATAAATCGTGTTCAGAAGCAAACCTCACTTTGAGGCATTCCTTGGATATCAACACTTGAAGAATATAAACAGCCTTGTTGTCTCAGGGCCCCTTACACTCTTGATATTAAGCAGAGCAGTGTAGTTTACATTCAATACAGTCTATAATTCAAATATAACAATTTACAAAAAGCACATAGCTCAGAGATTTCTTGTTGCACTTTATAGAATCTTTCCAAGAAATCAGAAAGGTGACCACTGAGTGAAACACCGTTACAACATTAATAAAGGAGTAACAATAAATAAATAAGAAAAGACAATTTTAAGAAAATAATCTTGTGTAGCTGCTGAGCATCTGGCCACTGAAACTAGTTAAAAATCTTAATATTCTTCAATTTTAAATGCAAAACTCAGAAATACCTCCACTCGTTAGTTTCTATTTGTTCATTAGGAAAATACACAATGTTTGAATATAAAAAAGATAGTATTTCATGGAGATGGTTGCAAATGATCAAGCTGAAATTATTACACTGTAAAATCATTCTTAGACACTGGCATTTATTGATTCTACTATACAACCTGCCACATGGATTAAAAGTTTTGGTTTGGTATTATATCAGCTCTGTACACTATTGGAAGTAACTGTAGAAACCATGTTCCATAGAATCATAGAATATTTTGGGTTGGAAGGGACCTTTAAAGGTCACCTAGTCCATGTTCTCCACAATGACTCTACAGCATTTTGTAACTACATTTCAAGATCTAATTCAAACAACATTTCAGTTAATGGTGTTAACCTAATCTTTTCTTAATTATCATGTTATTAGGCCACAGATTGCTCATTTTGAAAGAAACAGTATTAAATATTTAATTAAAACCAAATGTACTGATTGGATTCTCAACATATTAAATTATTTGTCTCAAAACCAATTTCACTCCCCTATAATTTCTTGGTTGGCTTGCTTATTAAACTTAAGTAAATACTTCCATGTATTGCATCTACAATTTAGTGTAACTTACTGGAGATGTGGAACTCTTCTACAAATCTGCTTGAGGACTTGTTTGCCCCATTGGAAGTTACCTTCATTAAATACAATTAGAGCCAAGAAACAAGTTACAAAAATGATAGAAGGCAGGAGCAGAGGTAGATTTCTTGTGGGAGATCTGCGCATTCATGCTTCAACACACTTGCTTAAGCAGCAGTTTCAGGACTCTTAAACAGGCAAAGTAAGTTATTTGTAACAAAGTCCATCTCTGTACATGAAAACAAACAAACAAAAAGCCTAAAAAAAAAAACCAACGGTCTGACCACCATTACAGATACAGCCCTTTTCCCAGACCCGGCTAAATATCATAGAATCATAGAATCGTTATGGCTGGAAAAGACCTTTAAGAGCATCAAGTCCAACCGTTATCTAACTCTACCAGGCCCACTTCTAAACCATGTCCCTGAGCACCATATCTAGACAGCTTTTAAATACATCCAAGGATGGTGATTCAACCACTTCCCTGGGCAGCCTGGTCCAGTCTTTGATATCCCCTTTTGTCCTATCGGTTGTAACTTGTGAGAAGAGACCAACCCCCACCTCTCCACTACCTCCTTTCATGTAGTTGTAGAAAGCAATAAGGTCTCCCCTCAGCCGCCTTTTCTCCATGCTAAACCATGCCAAGTCCCTCAGCCACTCCTCATAAGACTTACTCTCAAGACCCTTCACCAGATTCGTTGCCCTTATCTAGACCCTCTCCAGCACCTCAGTGTACTTCTTATATCGTGGCGCCCAAAATTGAACACGGTAGTCAAGGTGGGGCCTCACCAGTGTCAAGTACAATCACTTCTCTAACCTAACTGGCTACACTATTCCCGATGCAGGCCAGGATGCCATTGGCGTTCTTGGCCACCTGGGCACAGAGGTTGTTGTGGCCCAAGTGCAGAACCCGGCACTTGGCCCTGTTGAAGCTCATACCATTGGCCTCAGCCCACTGATGCAGCCTATCCAGGTCCCTCTGAAGAGCCCTCCTACCCTCAAGCAGATCAACACTCCCACCTAACTTGGTGTCGTCTGCAAACTTACTGAGGGTGCTCTCAATCCCCTTGTCCAGATCATTAATAAAGATATTAAACAGGAGTGGCCCCAACACTGAGCCCTGTGGAACACCACTTGTGATTGGCTGCCAACTGGATTTAACTCCATTCACCACCACTCTCTGGGCCCGGCCATCCAGCCAGTGTTTGATCCAGCAGAGTACACCTGTCCAAGACTTGGGTAGCCAGTTTTATCATGAGAATGCTGCGGGGAACAGCATCAATGCCTTTACTGGAGTCTAGGTAAATAACATCCACAGCCTTTCCCTCATCCACCCAGCCGGTCACCTTGTCATAGAAGGGGATCAGGTTTGTTAAGCAGGACCTGGCCTTCATGAACCCATGTTGACTGGGCCTGATCATCTGCTTGTCCTGTAAATAATATGTATGGCACTCAAGATGATCTGTTCCATAAGCTTCCCCGGCACTGAGGTCAGATTGACAGGTCTGTATAGTTCCCCAGATCCTCTTTCTGGCCCTTCATGTAGACAGGCATCACATCTGCTAATCTCCAGTCCATTGGGACCTCCCCAGCCAGCCAGGACTGCTGATAAATTAGGAAGAGTGGTCTGGTGAGCACACCCACCAACTCCTTCAGCACTCTTGGGTGTCACCCATCTGACCCCATAGACTTGTGAAGTCACTGAAGGACATCCACTAAATCTCACTGAAACTACTTGGAATCCTCTCATCCTCTGTAAGAGGCACTGCAACCTGCTAAGTTGCAATGGGGTCAGCTCCAGATCCCAGGCCAATATTATGTAATAACCATATTATAGTCAGCCTTCAAAAAAATACCACCACCGCTACAACAAGATTTCTAGTACACATGAATACCGATATAATGTAATAATTTTCAAATTCTAAGTAAAAGAAATCACTGTTGTGCTTTAATGCTTTTATCAAGGCACAAAATAATAATAAAGGTCATGGCATGGTAGGAATGGAACAGTGGATAGCATAGATGATACATTTCAATATACTTCTTTTTTAATACTGATCAAATACTGAGGTTCCAAGACTTCCAACAACACGCAAACAGACAAGACATATTAGATCCCACAACAAGACATACCAGACCTCACTGACATTATCAAAAAGCACAGATGAGAGCCAAATGTCCACAAGAATCTTACCTGTGTCTGAGAGACTGTTTTTTCCAATTAGATAGATGAGGAACCATGAAAAAACTAAAAGGTTCCTTAACATTCTTGAGAAACTAGAAGAACGAGGCACACAAAGTTTTTTAATAATGATGTAATCAATAAAAACATAGTTTGGTCAAACACAGAATACTGGGCTCAAGGGTAAAGTGGTGAGAATGAATGAAGTGTGACATAGAGAGGGTCAGAGAATAGATGGTCTAACAGTCAGTTTCACCTCCAAATACAAGAATCCAGTGACTAATCTTTCACAGACTTAACAAGGTGCTACAGAAATTATTACTATATATATATCCATATTTACATTTGGACAACATGATTTATTTATTTTTATTCCAACCTATATAATTTTATAGGGACCTGTATTGGTGCTACAGAATAAGTAGTTCACTTAAATACTTCAGAAGAATTATTCTTTAAATACTGGAGAAAACTTCTAGGGTGAAATCCATGGCTTGCAAACGATCATCAAACTGCCTTCTTCAAAGTGGTGAAATTCCCTCTTCAAGACAAACCAACCATTTACGTTTAAAAGGGGTAAATACACAAGGACTCTCATGATTTTTTGCATACAGTGTGTGCCCTATATATTTATTACCATATACAGAACCAGGCAAGGTTTATCCCACATACGTTTTCTGAAACCCCCACTTCATCCTGAACTCAATATATACAGCACGGGTTTTGATATTAAGCAGTCTTTCAAACAGCGTAGGAGTCAGCTTTAATACATCTATGTTATAATGCTCCTTTCAACTTGTGAGAACTTTACAGTCTCCACAAAGGGGGAAATTATTTTAATTCAGCACCAGAGATTCCATCTCAGATAATAACACAAGGAAGTAAAACTTCACTAAATCATAATACTGTCAGAACACATCCTGCAAGATTTGAAATCGAAGTAAGGTTTGGGGACATTACAGGATTTTGAAAAAGCCACCAATGATATTCCTATGCATATTCATACCTTGTGATTTCTATGAATTTCTCAGCACTCAGGACACTACGGGATACCTAACTTGAACCTAATTCACAGTGGCTAGGCAAAGTACTCCTAAACAATAAATTCTCATCTCCTGATGAGGCAACAGAGAGCAACAGAGGCTATTTTAAGGACTGTAGAAAAGGTTCTGCCTGGCCAGGCAGATGGAGTTTCTCCATGGACATCTTCAAACACACCTGCACTATGCTCGTAGGGTGAGCTCTTGAGGCTGAGGGCAGTTCAAGCGCGGATCCTACGGCAAGGCCAGAATGGCACAGGGCCATCAGGATGCTGAGCCCTGCACTACAGCAAGCCACCAGGAGCTGCTGAAGCTGGCAGTCACTCTGGGAACTGCCTGGATGCCTGCATCAATGGAGCAGTTTGAAGGTCAGCTCATCAAGCTTTATGAATCAACTAGTCTTTAATGACTAAATTAGTCTGATTACTTACACACACACACACACACACACACTATAGATGCTTATTGCCACCGTGGTATGTAAACGCTTCCTTATCTGCAAACTGGTGATTTTTAAGAAAAGTTATATTTGTTAGACTATCTGTCATCATATGCTTTGCAGGATACCTTCATCTCAAAAGTGTGAGTTAATAAAACTCTGAAACAGAGGTACACAGAAATCTATTTTCAAAAAATCCAGAAGCCAAACATTGTCCTGTGGTTACTAAGACCCATTGGAAACTTCAGATCTCACAAAGCAGTCCGAACTAAACTTGACAAGAATGAGAGACAGATAACTAATGACTTTTCCAATACAAAACAAAGCCATGTATTGTCCTCTAAATTGCTTTACTGTTGCCCGTGCTGAAATAACAGATGAGTCCATTTCCAAACCAAACCATAAAATCTGGCTTAATTATTCTTCAATGATTCTCTCACGCTTCACGAAGATCTGTTCTGAATGCTTTAAAACTAAAACTGAATCCTCTAGCAAAGTATTTCGGAGAAGTAACTAAGCTTTGTTTAAAATAGCATAATTGTAGTTTGTTTAAGGTAAGATTAGCTCAATTTACAGCATGATTAGACTTCTATTCAATTATTGCAGATACATTTTTTTGGCTCCCAAATCCCCACTGGGTCAAAAGCCACTGTACAGCTATTATTTCATTTTCCTTCAGTGAATGACTAGTAAACCTCTGACCAATACCTCCAATAAGCACTTTCACATGAATTTCCATGCTCATAGAAAGCCTGCCAATCTCAAGACACAAAAGAGCTTCTGTGCCACGTTTTATATCTATTTTTATATCATAGGAGGTCATTTTTCTAGGCTCTAAGTGGTAGTTTCCTGCCAGATCCACCCACTCCTACTGCAGCTTCTCATGGTGAACACTTCAAAACATCCAGAGTAGTAATTATGGTTTAACAAATATCAAAGCCCTCTACCTAAAAAAAACCAAACCAACATTGATCTAAGTTTTGCAACCTAAAGTTCTAGCACATGATCCATTTTCTGCTCCTACATCAGCTGTTCATATCAACATACATGAAAGGACACCTCTGCAGACTGTTACTACTGCTCAGCCTTGCATTTTCTCTTTTAAGAGAAGATAATTCCTTGTAATGGCATGTTGGCATGAGCTGATGGTTAAGAAACCAAACTATTATCACCATTTTTATCCTCCATTTTCCTTGCTCTGCCTATAGGTTTAGATTGCTTCAGTTACCTCATCACTAAGTGTAATAAATACACCTAGCAAAACTCTCCTCCCGTTAACAAAACTTTTGGAGGAAAAATTAAAAAGTTGACTACAGCAGCAACACTTACCTTTTTTTGTATGAAGGACCTTGAAATATCACTTTGGAAAATGCTTGGCCTGAAACATAAGCTACTTCTACATTAGAGGAATCTTTCCTCAGAAGTAACCCATAACTTAGGGTCAAAAAGGAAGCAGCATCTATCAGCATTTTTGTACTATGAACAGGAGGCGAGTGCTTAATATTTACGCGCATTTCTCAGATTTTCTGTCTACAGCACATAGCATACTTTTAAATGGTTTATTTCCATTTATTTGCAATCTTCCTGTCTGTTGGAAAGCATAATGACTACATGCTGAGATACCTAACAACAACAAACCAAGTCATCGCTTACCAGAACAACTTCAAAGCTCTTAGACGCACAGCAAAAATCAAAATGATGCTGCAGAAATTTACCTTCCAGCCTCTTCTATTTACAGCTTACTAGCAGTGCTGCCTTTTAAGTGTTATCTCTGATATTGTGAGTAGAAATAAGTCCTGCTGCTATTTACTTCTGGCTATTATCTTCTGGCACTAGCTGCTAATCACAGCCAGGCTACAGATTCTGTCATTTCTCCAGTCAGCCCCCAGGGGATGGTGACAATCCTACTTCAGGGAACCAGAGACTCGACCTTATAGCACTCCTCTCCATTGCTGAATGGTTTTGAAACCTGAAGCAGATGAATGAAACAAACAGTTGCACTTAACACGTGCATTGCTCAAGATCTATTATCTGTTAGGAAGTTTGCTCTCAACTGCTTTTCAAAAGTCATTTTATCACTTTAGACATCTGTCTTTAATGGCAAACAGCGTAAAGTAACACCAGATCTCTTCTTCTCTTCCTATTTTAAACTAAACCCAGTATCACCTCACATTTACACGGAAATTCTGAAAATACGGATCTGACCCTAAAACAGAATTTTTTAATAACCCAAAATAATAACTTCTGTTGGCAAGACAAATCGAAATTACTGATATTGTACATTATTTAACCGTTTACCAAAAGATGGTAAACATGGACAGGGTATAAAAAGCTGCAAAATCTCTTCTAGGAACTTACTTGGAATTGCTGCCCCAATTGTCCTCAGGTAAGGATTCAGGTTTTTTGGCATGTTCAGGAGTCTGTGACTTCAAAGAATGTGAGCCACAGTCTGAAATACTTGTTTCCATTTTTCTTTCCATTAATTAAAATCCCCCCCAAAATTTTAGGTTATGACTTACGTATTATCTTATTTTGAAATACCCCGCTCTGTGCTGGATAGCATATATAATAAATGGAAAACAGACACAATCACTCTGGGATTTCATTCATTCTGAATTTTTGATTGATTTATATGCATGGAATTTCTTTCTGTCTTTCAGTCCAGTCCGGAAATGTATCAGGTTCAACATATTATACGTAACAGACATTTAGTATATGTTCTTACCGGCTAAAAAAATGGACATCATAACAAAACACCAGGCCAGTACCAGCATAGGATGGTAGGTTTACATTTAAAAAAAAATCAAACGCATTTGAGAGCAGACATGAAAATCCTTGTGTTAGAAATACACAATATTATTGTTAATTATTCTTCTGTCCTATCTATTTTCATTTATCAAAGCGTAGCAATACAAAGAGGCATTAAAGACAGAAGCAATTCATTTAGCTGTGTGAAACCAGCTGTTTATATGTCATAAAGATAAAACATATTTGAGACTGCTGTACAAGGAAAAATTCTGGGACACGTTGTGATCCATGTATAGCAGACTGGAAACTTTCCTCCAAGAAAGAGAAAAATAAGCAGGTTGGTGGAATTCTTAGAAAATATTTTTTCCCCCCTATGTTTGGATGGTGTTGCTATCATGGCCACCAGTTTCTAGCAATACTCAATTCAAACACATTTCTTAATTTAATCATGCAAATCTCTTTCCAATCAGTTTTCCATTGTAACCTTTACAGTCTTTATAAATGTGTCTACCAAACTTGAATTCATAAAATCATACATATAGTGATGCAATCTATAAGCAAATAAATGAATTGCATATCAATCACAGTGCATATTAAATAGATACAATAAATTACAAATAAATCAATATGAAAATATTTAAACCCAAATTATTTACATAGTTCCTTAAATATGTTTCCGAATGGATTTCATGTAATCAATGTTAATGTACAGAACACAGAAATAATGTACAGCTGCTCATGGTACCGTTACTAAATTGCACAGTAATCACAGAGTATCGCTACATAAGTAGTAATGGTAAATATTATCTTAGAAAAGTCTCCATTTCTACTCTGTCTTAGTATCAATTTTCTCAGCCAGATAGCTTCAGCTTATAAGAACCAGATATATTTTGAACTACTACCTTCATGCCAGGAGGTATCCATCCATACATCTGAAGCACAGGCAACTAATTGGTTCGACTTTCTCAATGAGGCAAGAGTTATAAGGGTCTAATGCTCAAAATATGCTGTTGCCTTAAGCTATCTGTAGTCAACCAGGCACCTACATAGGAGCTCAGCAATGAATAGCTTGTGAGGATTCAAGAAGTACTAGAAAAAACTTATTCCACATAGAAGACTAAGCACCCTGCCCAAACTTAGATTTCAATAGTTTAATATAGTCTCAGCCAGTCTCCACAATATAGTTTCAGCCAGTCTCCTCCAATACTTGTCTTTCTCTGCATATTAATCTCTTTTAATGATGAATTATAGGTTATAGGCTTTCTCCCAGTTTATTTGGCAGAGATGCTAGCAAATCTGTCAAAAGAGCATCCCTAGCACAGTCCAGTAAAGTGATTTCGAACCGGTGGTCTCTGAGTTAAAAAAAAAAAAGGGGGGGGGGGTGGGGGAGGGGCACGGACCCATGAAGATAACTACAGCTACGTATGAAGTGCTTAAAATGCAGATGCTGCAGTCTGCCCTGGCAACCTGGTGTACTGATTATCCAGACCTGAGCCCTGACCAGAGGGCAAGAGAGCCCCCTTCCAAGGCATCCCCCAATGTTTCTTCCTGATAAAAATGGGGGCCCAAAAGGAACGTGCAGGCCAGCAGAGTGGAAATTGGCCTTCTGCTCCCAGTATGGAACTGGGATGTAGTTAGGATGTGCAGCTCAGCCCCTCGGTTTAAAGAGGAAAAGCAAGTATGTTGTTAGTAGATTTAAATTGCTCCCTCCCAACATTTTTAAGGACCCACGTATTAAAAAATGCTGACAAACCATTGTATCAGGGATCAGCTGCTCTTAGCAAATATCTCTGGGTTTCCTTTCCTGCAGTCACTGCACCCCTGCTCCTTTGCAGTTCCCACATATTTTGTAACCAGAGAATTATATAATGAGAGATTAACAAGGCAAAATTCCTGACAGTGATAGTTACTAACCCAAGCGTGTAAAAAAAAAAAATTAAAAAAAAGTAAAATCTACATTTCATTTGTCTTTATAATTGATTACATCCCACCATAGTACAAAAGAACAAAAGTACATTTTCCAGTATTTTAATACATATGGGAACCTGAGACACAGCCAGGAAGGCTATTTCATACGGAAATAGCTTCAGTCTTCCAGAGTTCAGAAAACTATTCCATTTCTTTAAAAATATCTCCCAAATCCCAAGGCAGACTAAATCCAAAAAATGTGGAATAAAAATCAGTCTGAAGGCCCAGGTTAGCACAAAGCTCGATGAGATTCATTTTCAGTCCTTGGCCAGAGTTTATTTTCCTTCCCATTTACACTCAACAAATCACTGCTTCTGCATTTTCTTTCTTTCTATTTCATGTTGTTACCCTGACTGACTCAAAATAAAGTCCTGATCTAGGCTATGGCACTTGAAATGGTGCTGTTCATCACAAGAGAAAAGCACAATCCAGCAGCAACGCATCATTCAGCTCAGCAATACTTCAGCTGCTTGCTTGGCACTGTTCTTTTTTAACCTCAAATATATCACCAAAGCAGAGTTTATGGGGAGTGGAGTTTATGGCTAGCAAGCACTACCAAACAGGTGGTGAGAGGACACCATTATCATGGGCATATGATAACTGACACCTAATTTATAAAGCAAATGAAATGTGCATCACAGAAAAAGGCGCAGAACTGCCAGATATCTGTAGAAAGCCATGCTGGAGTATAAACAGCCCACCAGCTGGTTTTGTGGGAAGGAGCTCCAAAGAGCCTTTAATCAAGTATGCTCCAGTGTTTCTTAAATGTGGTATCTGCATGCTCACCACACGGCGTGTTTGGAAATTGAAAAGCAGGCACATGTGCAGCATTTTCTTTTCAGTAAAGCAATGCCCCCCAGTTTGCTGCCTGTTAAATTTCAACTACTTCAGGTTTTCAATTTTTAAAACTGTTTAGGACTTGATCTGCACAGAGTCTTGCAGTGTCACAAATCACTATACACCATATGTAAAACACTCGCAAGTTTATTGACACAGAATCATACAAGTTACTAGTCAAAAAGCTTACCTAAGACAGTTAGTGGGTCATGGGCAGCAAAATTCCCCCCAAAAGGGGGGAATTTGCAAATGGGCTGGGTGTTTCTGAAGAGCATTTTGCTATACAAGGAATTCTTTCTGCTAGAGATGAAATAGCACAGCTAACGATTACATCAATTCCCTCCCCTCTTCTTTCAGCTTATAACAATGAAATGTTTTATACTTGGAGCTAGGAGCAAACAACTTACAACTTGCACCTAGCTTGCAGTAAAGCACAAATCAGTATGTTGGTAGCAATGATAATAAAGGAAATGGATTCACACAGCTCAAATAGCTGGGTGTCCTTACACTGTTTTAGAGACCACTACAAAGTTTTTCCTGTGAAAACATCAGTGAACCAGAAGTGTCTCCAAGAAGCCCAGCATGACCAGCCACAGCGTGCAGTCCATGAGCTGAAAACTTCTAAGCTTATTGAGGCAATTCAGTATTAATCCCATATTCACCTATGGACTTAGTTGATCTATAAAGGAGGGTATATTTTGTAAAATACTATTAGAAATCATCGTTCCAATGCTTACTGCTCTGTCCCTTCCTATCTGCATTAGCTTTACACAGAAGGAAAGGTTATTCCTCTTCTCTGTACCACCAACCAGTGTTCCAAGCCCTGATCCACCTTTCAGAAATCCTCAGGTTACCAAAAAGGAAAAGGCAGCCAAATTGTTTTAGCTAATGTGGCGCATAAGTAAGAAACAGCCTGTAGGAAGAGGTCTTTGATCTGATCTATAAGCATAGTTAGGAACAGCAGACAAGCCCACTGCTGAAATCGAAGCCACAGATTTGACAATAGTTTCCAAGAAGTTCTTTAGACAAACGTCCATTAGGACCATCTCTCTCTTTCTCACACACACACAAAACACAACAAAAGTATACTACAGTACCAAATACCTTTTTCAGAGAGTGTTTCAGACCGGTTATTTTAAAACTCTTGAATGCTATTTCTCAGCTGTCATTTGCCTCTGAAGTCAGGTCAGTATCGTCTTTTCTTACAGAAACAGCATAACTAAACAGATTTCTAAGAGCAATGGTACAAAAAGACATTTAGAAAATGTATTACGCCATGTTGTATCTAGTTTTAGTCTGGTTGGGCCTTTCCAGGAATAACAAATACATGCATTATATGTTCTAAATGCTTCCTGTTTCGAGTAAATATTTATCGTGTCATTCAAAACATCAAATAAAAGTGTGTACCTTACAAATAAAAGGCAAAAGACAAAAAACGTCACTTAGAATTACAGTTTAATTTATATAGAGTTAATAAATGACTCTAAATTGACTAGTTTAACATCCATGCGTTCACCATGACTTAGGAAATCACCTATTTCTCCTGCTATTCATGAGTAGAACGCATTTATCACAACTATAATAACAAAATTCCTTACAAACGATATTATTAAGCATACTTATTATTTCATTATTAACTGGACTATTAATATGATGTATGATACATCTGATTTCTACATGAGATATGATCCAAACATAACCACATCTTTCAGTACCAAGGAGTAATGTATAGGGGATGCATCATATCCTATCTATTTCCACGAGTTAATGAGTCGTCTGAAGACACATGGTATTTTTCTTAAAACTGTTGATTCAGAGTCATGTAATTTATGAGGATTTAAGCTATCATGAAAAGAGATAATTCTAGTCCCAAGCTTGCAGAAGAAAGCTTTAAAATAGACACTCTGACTTTAAAAAAAAAAAAAAAAATGGGGGTGCCTAAAAACCTAAACAAATGCAGAAGGCAACTAAAAAATGAAAAGACTAAGTTGATGATTATTTTAATTTTTTTTAACATGACTCATGATTTTATAAGGTTTTGGATTGGAAATACTGATAGTGTATTCAGGACTGCATACCCTTTCTTACCAAATCTCAGCACATTCTTCTGTCTCTTGAATTTCAGTCCCATTCATTCCCTAAAATATTCATTCACTATCCCCTAAAATTCCCTATTGTCTTTTCAGAAAGGAAAGAATCATCTCAAGCCCTATCTCTATCCAGGCTAACGGGTCTCAAACTAGTCCTGCCCTATTCATGTTCCTTACTTGATGTAATTGTGGTTGGTTTGAAATTAAGAAATATAGATTTTAGAGATCATTTGTACTAAATATATATATATATATACATAAAAATACAAATTTGGTTTCTTTGATTGGCAGCAAGACAGTTATTTTTAGTTTTTGTTTTGGTGGGGGTTTTTTTGTTTCTTTACAGTGGGAAAACTAGTATTAGAAAATGCACTGTAAAATCTCAATGGAGACGAGATCAACCATCACCTTAGTAACACTGTCTCACACAGTTACTTTACAAGAAAATCCAGGCTGGTTTTCTACATGGACATGAGTAAATGCATCCTAATTATCTAGTGGTGAAAACACATCTTCTTGGCACTGAGGACAAAGCTATCTTTTTGTTCACTTTGGCACAAAAAGAAAATCTGTTTCCAAATTGATTCCATCACATATTATTGAAACAGTTCATAGATTCATTTAGAATATGCAAACTCTCATTTTGGTGCCTAATAATAACCCAAAAGCACCTTTGGTGTCTATTACTTAATCGGTACTCAATTATTTAATTATGAATACACCTGCTAACCATTAAAGCATTGCAGTTTTAAGCAGCTGTAACTAAACAGAAAAAGGACACCTATAATTACCATTATACACAGGTTTATTCATTAATTTCCTGTTGTGGAACTTCATTTTATGTCACAGACTGAATAAGAGAAGAATATCAAACTAAAAATCTATAAATTAAGGAAAGATAAGAATGCAATAGTTCATAGACAAGCATACATTTATGTTTTACCACAAACCCAAAGGGCTCCAATCAAATCTTAAATCTAGAAAAAGGTTGTCTCAATTTTTAATCTTTCAGGCTAATTTATAGAATAAAGTTGAAATTACCTATCAAGGTGCTCCTGAATTATACGTTGTCCCTTGCTAGAGGTGTGTCCTTAACTCTGTATTTCCTCATATCCTAACATTCAGGAAGACACTGCTTTGGTTTATTGCCTCAACCTTCTGAAAAAGAGACCTTTCTTACATTCCTACCACTGCAGTCCAATTCATTGACATTTTTTGTGCAAAAAAAAAAAAAATGCATGCGGCAAATTGTAACCAATGTATTCCATAGCTTATTACCATAGTAAAAGACACCCTTTTCCCAAAATCTGCACACTAATGCTGCAGTTAGCTGAGTGCATGTGCTAACAAGCCACATGGAAGACCAAATACACTGGCCTGCTGCCATCACAGTGGCAGCTGTGTGGAGCAAAAGACTGAAGCATGGGATAGGAGTTTTAAAATTCTGATTTCCTCCTCCTTACTTTCATAGGAGCCTTCCCTGGGTGAGAGGCTTTTTTACTTTACCTATCTTGATTCTTCTTTACCTCGTTTTAAGTCCTGCTGCTTTTAAGGCGGTGGTGGCTGGATCACACCTCCCAGCAAGCTCCGAGCCACACAGAGCATGAGACTTACATCTGCAAAAGGCGTGATGTGCTGGATACCCTCTCTCAGCAGATCCAGGCCCTCACCATAGCTCACAGGAGAGGGAGGAAAAGTCAGATCACCAAGACTCCAGTGAGCTCCCATTGAGTTTCCCTTGCTGAAAGGCGTGATGAAACTGCTGCAATGCCATTTCATTTGGGAGTCTAGTGAGTACGGGATGACTCTACTTCAGTGACAGTGTTTCACAGTCTTTACAGAAATGACAGCTGCTATGGCCTTCCTGCAAGCAGTTTGCACAGAGTACCAAGTAAATCTCAAGCGTCCCTCTAAATTCTTAAAACAAAAAGAGTAAAAAGCAAGTGGAGGCATCATAAGCTATTACAGCTTCCTACTTCAAACATAACTGGTACAGCTAAATCCTCCATGGATTTGAGTACTATGCCATTTTCAGCATACTTGGAAATCGCAGCCTTGCAGAACATACGGGCTTGTATATTTCTCATATGGGCTTGTATATTTTTCCTCTGTAAAGCTGCACACACATCACCTTTGGGCATGCAGACTCAGTCCTCCAAACAGGACTGAATAGGTATAAATCGTGGAGCTGAGGGAAGGTCCTATATGTATGCTCAAATGCAGATTTTGCACAGAGAAGGGAGCGGCCAATGCAATAACTGCACACGTGTGTTTATAAGGCAGTCTGCTCATCTGCCCTGCACATAAACAGAAAACATCCTCCCACATTTTGGCTGCATTTAATCTATTGTTTCTGAAAGGTTACAGCCTTCTACATATAAAATATGGGCTTAATAGCAGTCATCTTTGGCAGCAAGTGTCCTATCCAGTCATGTTTTAGATTTGTAATAGCTAACTTTCATAAAGTTAAATGAGATCTTCATGAGCAACACAGCATTAACAGTATTTCCGTTTCATGACATTAACCACATCTCCTATTATCAGCATCAGATTGTTCCTTCTTTTTGTTTAGTTCTAGTTTTCCATTTCAAAATGCTTTATTAGTAACCAAGATTTAATTAACTGCATATGCACTTCCCCAGTTTCCAAGAAAAGCCTAACATCAGCATTGTATGTATCAGAGGCATGTAAACATTTTCCAAATCCTATCTTTACTCCTACATCCTCCTCCCACAAAACATCTACATACTCACACAAAATAACATAAGAGCATCCTACAGCTAATAAACTCACATTTACTCAACATCAGGAGTACCAAGCATTCATCATATTCATTGATCCAAAACCATCAAAGAGGATACTCCTTTTTTTGCATTATCAAGCAGCTTGAACTTAGTTTACCTCACACCTTGGAGAAAACAACTCAATTACAAATAAATGGGAGCTCAGGTATTTTGCTGTAGAATCCTTTCCAGGTCACGAGAACAGAAAAAACTCGGTGATGAGTCCCAGCCTGCCACCGGTCGTGTGTTTACTGTCAGGTTCTGGCAGGTCTGCACTACTCACAGTCAATTTTCCTCAAACTGAAATCCTGACATGTCAGATACACTATTTATATAAGGGAAGGCTATTGGTTTTACTTTTGGCTTGATATACATCCTGGTACAG
>NW_009649570.1:1159640-1161448 GCF_000708025.1 Charadrius vociferus
CCCGCTCCAGACATCTACCTTGTAACCTGAACTCCTCTTACTTCATCCTTTGGACTGATACACCCTGGACTTCCTTCAGTGACTGACCTTCACTCTCAGAAATCCTTGTGCTTTGCTCTGGGCTGCATTTCTCATGACATGTCATACGACTTTCTATTGGTTCACTGTTATCCTCTCAATATAGATTTAGCACGTGTAAGTATTAATGTGCTCTTTTTTATTATGTAGTTGCACCATTGTTATTAGTTGTTTAATTTTCTAATTAACTCTTTACACTCAAATCAAAATTTCAGGTAAAATACATGAAACAGTCAAGGAATTTCTCGGCATTTTACAAGATTCAAAATATTGCACTAAGTGCATTAGCAATGTAAATGAGTCTGTGAATTACCTTTCAAAAAACAATTGCAGGATTGCACATGACAAAAAATAAAGTTTGAATATTACTTAAAGTTTGATTATTACAAGTGCAAGGCAGCCACAAAAAGGTAAAAAGACAGTGCAGAAAACTTAGCGCAGGCACACATTCATCAATATATTTGGCTTGATTCAGTTGCTTAAATATAGGTCATCTACTGATATTTTAGGTGACAGAGCATGCAAGACCTCTAAGTAAGGCTTAGCAATCAACACAGGACACAGAGGAGGACCCGTGCTCTTCTGGACTAGAAGCTGAAGGCAAAGCAGGATGTATTACAGCTTCTCAAATGGCCCTAGATGCCTACATTTAGGCAACTGTGATGTCCCAGATCCAGCATAGCATGTCAATTTGACCCTGAAGTAAACCATATACTTGCATATTTTGCTGAATGGAATAAAAGTAAGTAGGTTGTGCTGACTGGGAAAACCGATTCAGTGCTCCTGTGACTGAGTCCATACAGCAATTTATCTGTGTCCATAGTCCCAGCATACCTAAAGCAGGTAACGGCCCCATTTAATTTGATATACTTATGTTATTTAATTGCCCCAGCTTGCCGGCTCATACTTGTTTTCTGCATCCTCAAAAGAATAAGATGGTGAGAATTAAACTTATTTGTCATTTATCACAAATCTACTGAACAGTTATAAAAGTCAAAATAATTAAAGTGAGATAAAACCACTATAAATAGATAAACATATGCTGTTTGCATAACTACTTCAACTGAGGTAAGAGTAGTAGGAATTCACGTGTGGCTGTATTTATTGACCCTCAATTTCTTTACAATTTTTAGGGTTCTGCCTTGACTTACAGAAAACGTCTTTTCTACAAAGTGCAAATGCCTATCTGCATCCAACAGGCTGTCACATGGTTTCTCCAGCAGGTTCGGTCATGCTGTTGTATTCAGGATCACAGTTGGCACCAGTTTGCAAGCTTCATGCTATTTCTGAATAACCTATGCGCAGGGCTGGGAGTTTTTTAATATTTGTAGAATAACTTGCATTTTGGTTTGACTCAACTCCAGTTTCAGTTTGCACATGTCTGGCTTTGCAAAAACCTGACATCTGAATTCAAATTGAATTATTAGGTAATCTTCTAGTTGTAAAATTATTTAGAGCCTTAAGCCATGCTTTGTCTTTTTTTGTATTAGGGACATGAAAATCATTTACCAGGTATTTAGTTTGCATAATTAACATAAACCATTTGCTGCAAGTTTTAATGAAGTTGGAAATATTTTGCTGATATGTAGCGCCTTCAGGAGAAAGAGCAGAATTTGTTAACTAATTCTGAAGTACTTAAAACCTGATGTAGCATCACACATAATGGAATCAGGGACACAATTTGCAGATACCATGCCTACAAATTACTAATAGTAACAATACTCTAACAC
>NW_009649570.1:1161490-1185891 GCF_000708025.1 Charadrius vociferus
GAATGAATTCAGAGAGGACCCACCCTGAGAAGTTTGATATACAATCTCTTCCTAAGGAGATTACAATGTTTACCTTTGCATTACATAAATTCTACATTATACATACATTATGTATATAACCTAAAATATTTCAAATGTGTAAATATAGTTTGACCATGCTATATTTTTAGAGTTATAACTAATATTCCGCAAGAAAATTATTTGTGAAATTCATAATTTAAGGAGATCTATTGTACCATGAAACAGCAATGTTTTACAATGGCATTTAATTTACATAAAATATTTTAAAGATATAATTAACTCCATTAAAAGATACTAAGTGCTTAGAAGTTTCAAAAAAACTCTACATTATATAATATCACTTTGGTCCTATTTTATGGTTGAGGAATGTGTAATATTTGAAAGTTGCCCCTTGTTTCTGGTTGTTCATCTGGAAAGATTTCTTTTATTGTTGTTTTCTAATGAAATGATGTACAACTACCATTCAACCTGAAGTAAAAAGGGCAAATAAATTGCTCCTTTCAAATTCAGGCCTAAAAGTCTCCCAATTTAGAACACTGAAATCTTTACCTCTCTGGAATAGTAGGCCTATTCATCTTGAGATACTTTGAGGACAGCTACTCACCAAATACATTCCTTCCTTTTTTGTTTTTAGCTGGCCAACTAGAGGTCACTTTTCAGAAATTTGACCTTAGTCTGCACTAAGTTGAAAAGATAAAATCACCTTCTTTTTATTTAATACCTAATTTGTGTAAATTACTAGCTTTTATAAAATTGGAAAGCATTTTCATTATCGAACTGAAATCTATTGCTTTGCTCAGTTTACTTGCTTCTTGACAGCAATACTGATTTTGGTGTTAACATTAATACGTTAACGTGGGAGTTGGACTCAACAATTCTTATGGGTCCCTTTCAACCCAAGATATTCTATGATTCTATGGTTATTTCAACATTGCTTGCCTAATCATATACTGTGAGAAGTCATGCAGTCCTGTTCCATGAAAAAAAAATTGTTCACAGAATTTGCCAAGGGTGATACTGTATTTCATTTGCCCCTCTGGCCACGTCTTAAAAACATCTGAGGGAACTGGGCTTACTTTCCTCTGATTTTGAAGTAAGGTGAGTCCATCTGAGACAGCAAAGCCCACTCCAATATACCTCAGAAAAGTCTTCCCTACTCCATTGAAGATGCAGAAAGCAAAAGCAAAGGACTGCAAATAATATTACCAGAAGATCAAGTTTACTTTTTAGGTTTACGTCATTTGGCCATTTTATAATCACCCGTTATTGTTCCAGTTTATATCTCACCCAAATCTGACTTCATGGGACTTTCACTGAAAAAATAAAAAATTACACAATAAATGAAATGAACTACAAAAAGATTAACTCTACTACAAGAATGAACAATAGCAAGTTAAATTTACGGAGTACATTTTGCTAATCATTTTTAAAAGCATTTTAGAGATTTTTAAGTGAGATACCTAGTACTTACAAATACAACTACATCACATGCAACATTAACAACACTGAAAGAATGCATCCAACCACCCACCTTGTCAACCACTGGAAAAAAAATCCATCATTTCTTTTCTGAGACACTCCACAAGTAGCTGGGTATTTTTTTCAGTTTTACTAGAAAGTCACCAATCCATGATATTCACAGGCAAAAGTCTCTGTAATACACTGCGTGTCATATTTTGTCACTCTCAATGAACTAAATCTGAGACTGCCTCAAGACAACAGCTAAGCAAATGTACTGCTTCAGTCTGACTTCTTCTCACAAGTTGGCAATACCATTACCAAGTCCAAATAAAGATGCCCGGTCCCCATGGGTTTTGTACCTTGTCTTTTCTTCAAAGCAGTTCTTTTGCAAGAACATTTCATCCTTTGGCATCTTTGTTTCAGTTGAAAAAAATGGCTTCTTGTTGCCTCAGAGCTGCTCAGTTTTAGTCTAGGTGGAAACCATTGTCTTCATACTTACACACATACTCCACAACTGGTTTTTAAACTCTCTATGCACGCTTTTTGAACAGATTTTACTCTTAAACACTACATAGTAAGTTTTGCTTATTTCTTCTACTCTATAAACTTTTGTCTGGTTATCATTAGTCCCCTCCATATCTCTAAGAGAAATGTGATTTCTCCACATTACAGCTTTGTCAGCATAGTGAGGAGAGGCTGAGAGAGTTGGGGTTGTTCAGCCTGGAGAAGAGAAGGCTCCGGGGAGACCTTATTGTGGCCTTCCAGTGCCTAAAGGGGGCCTACAGGAGAGCTGGGGAGGGACTTTTTAGAAGGACGAGGGGGAATGCCTTCAAACTGGAAGAAGGCAGTTTTAGATTAGATATCAGGAAGAAATTTTTCACCAAGAGGGTGGTGAGGCACCAGCACAGAGAAGTTGTGGAAGCTCCATCCCCGGAGGTGTTCAAGGCCATGTTCGATGGGGCTTTGAGCAACCTGGTCTAGTGCGAGGTGTCCCTGCCCATGGCAGGGGGGTTAGAACTAGATGACCTTTAAGGTCCCTTCCAACCTAAACCATTCTGTGATTCTTTGATAGTCACGAAAAGGGAATCAACTGTTACAAGCACTGTTACTTACAGGGCCTTGGTCACAAACAAAGATCACTTACAATGGAAAAGCACAATATTATTTTTTTTTAAAGCAAGCATTTATCTTGACTCTCCAGCAATACGTGCCAGAACCTGCAGTCTGTTTTCTTACACCATAGTGACAAACATACCTAAGTTCAGAAACATTTGCAAATGAAGAGCTTCACCCCTTACATTCAGATTTAGAACTGTAAGTTCTCACGCTTCTAGCACTGGAATCAAAGAATGACCTAATTAGCTATAACAATAAATAAGCAAATAAATGAAACTTTGTACTCTGAAATCATTTATAAATATACAGAAAGTGAATTTCAACTTTTTTTTTTTCTTTTAAGGGACTTGTCACCATTACACCCACAATACAAATACTCTTTAACACAGCGCGACAGCCCCATTTCCTCAGGTAACTGATAGTGTGGTATCTGGTTCACTGGAAAAGAAAAAGCAGCAGTATAATATATGAAAAGGCAATTATGGAAACCGATCTGATGCCAAGCTATTAAGTATTATCAAATAGATGTCTTCTCAGCTTCAATGCACCAACTATATGAGACTGTTTTAATCCATGGCTATAAAAATAAACACTGCAGACCACAAAGATTAACACCGTTTCCTGCCTCTCCATACTGACTACAAAATATTTTGACTGCACTTGTGTCCAGATCTAATGTAACTAAAGAAAATGCTTGTCAGAATGGAATTTTAGAAAGGTGATGTCAGTGTCATACTTTGTACTTCCATTTTCTCAAACTACCCCGGTCTTTTTCAGTTATGCTTATCAACTGAAGAAGAAAAAAAAAAAAAAGAAACCTGAAGAGACTTACTTAGAGGGGGAAAAAAAAAATGATATCTCATCTAATTTTTATAATCCATTTAATGCAAGTAGGTTACACCATTAATTCACTTTGTTTATGTACATTTCCTTGGTTATTTTTGTTCTGGAACACAAGGTGTATTATTAACTAATATGTAATATTAAACAGTAACTTACCTTCAACCACATTACTTAGCTTTGAGCCAATTCTAGAGAACATTAAATAGCACAGAAATGGAAAATCTTAAAAACAAAACAAAACAAAAAACCCCCTACATTTTAATGGAAATGCACGCTGATTTAGAGCAAAGCTGAAAGAAAGGTATACTTCCTTTTTTTTTTTTTTTTTAACTTCCCACCTCCCTCCCTCATTTCTGTGCTGGCCCACGATCCTGCAAAGCAAGAAACCAGCGCAAAATAATAAATGTCTCCTCCCAACATGGGGCTTGACTCTCCCCTGCTCCAGTTTCATGGTTTGTGAATTCTTTGGCCCTGTGTCCATTTTCTCCCATCTACATAAATTTTTAATCAAGCCAGCAACACTGGAAACCATGGTAGTGCTCTAGCAAGGACACTGATCTTCCTGGCTTTGGGACTCAGCAGTTATGGAGTTTGTGGCAGAGCTGGGGGTTGTTTATCTTATTGCTTTGAGGAATACTTAGACATGGAAATCAGTTAAGAACTTTCCCAATGGTAAAGAGCCTGATGTCTAAGTACATTTTTTTCAGGTAAATACAGTTTGCTGAAATGAAAAGCTTTACTTTTCAAAACAAGTTAAATTCATTTTATACTATTTTCTGCCTTTTGTTTGGAAATACAGCAATTTGACCACAAGAGAAAGAATTTTTAAAGCATAAATTATTCCTAAATGTTCCCATAAAAGTTGGGAAAGAAAAGAAGTAACATCTCACCATGCCAACATTCACAAATGTCTTGTTTTTCTTTTTAAATGATACACCCTAACATTCATTCATCAACATAACAAACATTTTTTACTTTTGTCCCACATACGCATACATAGATTCCTTTATATGCACTTTATAGTTTCCCTCCCTGTTCTTAAGAAGTGCCACATAGCAATCAGGGAATTTCTATGCTTCCAGGAGATGACATTATCTCATGAAGTTCAAATAAATACAATTTGCTTATCTGGATGTTAATCTTATCAGCTGCTTTTCTGCTTGACATAAAATATGGGAAAGAACGACATGGTTATTCATGGACATAAATAATTTGCTTAATTTTATTCATTTTACTGGACCATAAGCTTAATGATATCCCAATGATTTATTTAAATAATAAAACATTTCAGTCAGGAGGAGACAAACCACCCTCCCATGGCTACTTTTAGGTAGTATTATTTGTAGCTTTATCAGTATCATCAGAATCTATTTTGTAGCAACACTTGGAGCCTCAGGGAGGACTTACCCAATTCCTGAGGGGTCAGGGAAAAGATCTGGTCCTCTCTCAAAAGGTTTACAGTGGTATCAGTGGAAATACTAAGTAATCTGCTACAGATTGGGAATTAATACACTGAAACTTGCCTGTTTTGTTGCCCATAGTCTTTCTCTCTGACACAAGCTTCGTAGGGCTCTAAACCCAGCCGTTTTCATGCGTAACATTAAATGATATCTGAAACAGCATCAACTGACCACTCATACGAGGTCAAAACTGGGCCCAGCTTCTCACCCAGGAGGGGAGAAAAGGTCTCTTTCACGTTCTCCAATTAGGACACAAAGAACTGTGAAACTGCTCCGTAACAACATCCCAACAACTGAACGGGGCCCTAATCCAAGCCTTAGTCCAGGCATTTCAGGCTCTGTTGGACAAGGGCCCAAAAAGTAGCAAACAATGAATTGTTACACTTTTAATTTTTGTTTTTCCAGTTTAAAAGTGTGTGCATTATGGGAGTTTTTTCTATATGCAAATTACAGCCTGGAGGTTAGGGAATGTTTCCAAATTTATGGATGTGCTTTATATGCAAGGTAAGCAGTAATGATAACATTTTCATTGCACGATTGCTGACTATGATTAGCATTAGCTACACACACCACAACGAACAGATGACCATCACACTAGAAGCCCTCCCATCATTAATGCATACAAGATGATTCTACAGACAACAGGGGGAAAAAATCCATGCGGCACACCTGGTCTCTGGATAATGTTGCAGACCTTTGGCTTGCATAAATTATTCCACTGAAGTAATGGAACCACTGTAATTTACACCAGATGAACATTCATTCCAAAATCTGCCTCTTCCAAACAGAAATGTCATGACAGCAAGTCAAATGATCTGCCTTGACAGTGCATTTTTTTTCATGCATTAGTTACTCGAGTGTGACATTGCAATCAAAGGAAAAATATACTGCAAAATTATTCGGTGTTAAAATATAACCCAAAAGGATTCATGGCAGAAGTGACCAGTTTCACTACTGCTCAGCTAAGCCTTTCAGAAAAATGCTGGGTAGAAGGTGGCTTCAAAGATGTCATCTAGAAAAAGAGAAAACCCTTTTGGTCTTGGGATTTTTTTGGGGGGTGGAGGAGTGGGGATGTTGGGTTTTTAGTGTGGGGATTGGGTTTTTTTTAAGGCAATAAGGTCAGGAGACAACTCCTCTTCACTGGAAGCATCTTGTTCCAATCTCCCTGATCAATGTGCACCAAGAGTCCCATTTTTATATCTCCAATGACCCCAGCATGTCAGTAGCCAGCAATCCTCAAGTTAATCTGGTGCCAAGAATAATGTTTCTGTATTTTCTCTTAGCAAAGTCAGAAGAAGAGTAGTCTGGAAAGAACCAGGCAGACCAGCATCAGAACCGAAATGGGATATCACACCATTCTCTCCCCTAAATTAATAACCTACCAATCACCCCAACTGCATTATAATTTTATATTATCACAATTCAAATATGTCCTTTGACAGAAGTTTATTTACTGGAAAATTTCTACCTATGGACAGTGGCTGAGAACATAAGTTTTAAAAAAAAATTTCTAAGTAAACCAAGCTAACCCTAAACTGCAAGTTCAATCCTAATCTCGAAAAGTCTAATGTAGCCTATTCCCTTGTCCATTGCATAGATGAATGAAAGCAGATCCTTCCATTAATTGGGTTTTTAAACCTAGCTGTGCTGGGAGAAGGTTTTGCACTTGAGGTCCGAGACTCCAAGCACACAGGGAAACATCTGCAGCATCAATGACCTTTTGCAACAAAGTTCTGGTTTAGAAACAGGACTTTTCAAATGTCCCAGCATGTTCAGTTTTAGGGGTTTGGTCCAGATCCAAAACTCCAGGCTTGTTTAATAAGAAGATTCCAGGCAGTCCACAGCTGACCCTGGCCAGTTGCACTGGAGCTCCAGCTTGCTGACGTGGAGGAGGAATACTGCGCAGGGACTGAGTGGGTCCAGATGCTTCTTCTCTCTTTAGAAAGGAAATTATAGTCTATAGAAGAGGAGCTTGGCACAGCCAGCTTTCTAAGCTAGGAAATTTCATGATCTGTTGCAATATATTAACATGTACATTTTTAACTCCAACAGAGACATAGCTTGTTTCTGGAACAAACGTTTGATAGGGGCCGAGTTGCAGGGCCTAAGGGAACGCGAGGGGCTGGATGACTTCATTTCCCCTCAGCTAAGGCAGTTGGCAAACATGGGTATGGTTTGCTGCTTTTTTGCTTTTATTGTTATGAATTGTGTGGATAATTGATGGCAGGTTGCCTAGAGCCTGGGATAGGCCTCCTTCATGAAAGCTGAAGTGAATAAACAGTGGCTTGCCTTTATTTCACTGGTTCTGTGCTGATTTCAGAACTAAAAAAGACCTGCTTTGCATTTCAAGGTACCAGCCTAAAAGAATGGAGCACCACTGTTAACACACAGCGGTGGCCTAGGTGTCACCCTTGGATCAGTAACTGCTCCTGCGTCTCAGCATCAACTCCAGGCACATCATCTTCAGGTGAAAGGGATTTTGATTTCCAAGCAATTTTTTTAAGACCATGCCCAAGCTCTGAACTTACAGTACATACACAGTACATACTGCAGACCAAGCAAGCAATAAATAAAACATGTGAACCTCCTGAGAGCCGCATTAAAAAAAAAAAAAAAAGCAAGCAGGTTTCAGTCCTCATTTACTCAATTTTTTTTTGTGCAAATAAACCCATTAATATCATGTTCAAATATAGTGTTTATCATCTCAGTAATACACAAAATCTGCACAGGTGTCTCTCCCTCATGTTATTTCAATTCCTACTGTATGAAAAGTATTTCCACTACATGTAAAACATCTAACGTTGCTAGTTCAGTGCCAAGTTGTACAAGAATCAAACATATTTAAGTTTCCACTTCACAATCAGGTTAGTTGTGAGAATAAGATTCCACTGTTTGAAACATTCATGTGAAATTAATCACTTCATTTACCTTCATGCTAATCTGTCAACGACAACAAGAAAAATGGACGTGTTTATTCAACTTTTCCAAGGTAGAACTCAACTCAGTATCATAATTAGGACTGTCAATCAGTCATCATTTTTCTAATTGTTTGTTTCACAAATTGGAATTTATATATATTCTCCCTTTTTACCCTCAAAGTAATTCACCTACAATGAAAAGGATTTTGGAGTGAATGAGAAATTAAGAATTCAGGAATTCCCAGTTTGAACCAGTGCTGGAAGGTGACCACCAGAGACAGAGCTGAAGTCAGGTGGGGTGCGAGGAAGGAGCAGGAACACAATGGTTGCTGTTTGTCTTGCTTACAGCAAGGAAAACTGGCATATGAAATAAAGAAATGTAATACCTTAGTCAAATAAAAGTGAATTCCCTGCCCAAAACATGTTTCTTACCCTAATAAGGGGCAGCTCGGCAGTAGGGCTTTCAAGTCAAACACAAGTCCAAATCATGCTCCACTGCCCTAAGTAAGTGTCATGTTGCCAGAGTGAAGTTCCTTCCATCATCCAACTCATACTTCGGAGAGAAATTGCACCTTCTGAAGTCTCCTAATGCCCTGCCCTTAACTGAGGGCTGAGTAACACGCTCACAATTGAGCCTGGAGCAGGCAGGAGATGTTTGTAAATTCAGAGCAATTAATTTCTTGATTGACTGAACTAAAAATATGAAAGAATAAATTCATTTTGGGCTAAAATTCCTATAATAGGAAATGAATGCTATTGTAAAGGTGTTAAAGATTGACATAAAGCCATTCCTATAGTTCAATAATATTGTTTGTAGCCAAAATATGGAAATAGCCAATCTCACAGCAGTGCTGATACAGATGGTGCATTTCTTTCACGGCGCAGAATTGAGGGAAGGCACAGCAGAGGGCATAACTAACCATACATTTCCCATAAATAGCTATGTAATTTCAACTTAACTGCACTGTAAACTCTATAAAATCCCTCTATGAAGTACATTTTCCACGCGCACGTCATTGTTATGGGTGGCTGGATTTAGGTAATTATATACAGTTTGAGGTCAATATGGAAGACAGGCCCCATTCATTACTGGCAAGCCCTCTCCAAAAAGAATACATCCTGAGGAGCCCATTGATCAGGCACTGAGGCAGAATAGCCAACTGGTAAGGTACAAAGACTGTGATTGCTTCATTCAGATCGTAATTAGTCTTCAGAATATATCAAGGGCAATAAATTAAATCCCAGATGCACATCTGGCAATAAACAATGAAAGAACAGAATAGCATCCATGTAAATCATCTCTCTGGTAACAGAAGCATCTTCTTCCAAAAAGGACAGCATAGGAAAACGTGTAACTGTCTCTTGCAAGGCATCCTCCTGCAACTGAGCAATACAATTAAATTTCTGACATAAAGCAGGTGTCTAGAGACCACTGTGAAACACCCTTACCCAGAAGGTGGTCACTGCGTGAATGAATCTGTACAGAGGGCCTTCCTTAGTGAGCGTTCCCCATCAGTATCCAAAGATGATATTCAGAATCAGCAGACAGCTGGAAATAGATGTCTCATCACTCTATGTTTCCATTCCCCCACCTATGAGCAGTGCAACATCCTTAATGCATGAAGAACTTAGGCATAACACATTGGTATGTAGACTGTTTTGGAAGGGGATGCCATTTTACTATGATGTAGCAATCTGATACTTTCAGAATAATCCAGAAATAAAATCAATTTCAAAGTCCACATAATACAGGAATATTAAAAAATGATTAATGAGGCACTTTAATCTTGAGAAAAAATTCTCTTCAACTTTTTATTTCCAGTTTTAAATCTCTATCAGTGCTGGAAGAACAAAAACGTTACTGCTTCCTTGAAACTTCAGTGCCAAGTCGCACAGATCAGAAGAGCTCATAATACTAACTCAGAGGTGCATTGCACAGGAGCTAGACTATGCTTGACACAGGTTCCCAAACTTGCTTTAGAAACTTACTCCCTTGGAAACAGACCTCAAGCACCTGAAGTCCTGGTATTATCTTTTTTAATATTAATTTCTTATGAATGTAGGTAAGACCTTAAACCGAGTGGAAAACTTTCCGATGCAACCAGCAACTGATTAATTTCAGGTAATTGCTGACTAGTCACCTGTTATAGAGAATTCAAACGCACGATAACTCAGACAGAATACTCCTTAATCAAAAAAGCAAAGTCAGTTTGGATCAAAGGGACTTATAATACACTTAAGTTTTTTCTAGTCTCTGTTCTGTTCTTCTTAATATTCTTATGCAGCCTGAATAAAATATATACCAGCCTGTTCAAAGCTTCACCAATCTTTCCTTTTTACTAGATAAAGGATGTTCATGCCCAGACCAAACAGTATGCATTTAGCCTACTAGTGACATTTCTTTCTGCAGAAAGTTTCTCTGAGTAAGCACAGTCTAAAGCACTGGTGCAACATATGACTTAAGCTTTAATTGCATATGACACACCAGAAACTTCACAGGCTACAAAAACCTCACTTTTGCAAGCATGTCAGACTCTTCATAATACATCAGTGAGTGTATTAACACAGGTGCTGGAAAATTCATTATGCATTTAGCTGGACTGAAAGAAAAACATTGCCCTTCAGGCACTTTGCATGAAGACGATTCCATTTGCAAAACCAGAGCTGTCTGGTAGCAGGCTCCTACATGTTTCCCACAGGATAGGAAGGGGGGGGGAGAAAAAAGAAAAAACCCAAGGAAACTAGCATAAGCCAGAACAGAGGAAAAAGGCATTTTGAGGACTAACTTGGTGTTCTGTGGTAGTACATCTATCAGTAGGGTTAATGGCTAAATCTGCAAGTTCTTCCAACCCCAAATCTACTGGGCTCCAAATACATATAGCAGAGCTATACATGAAGAATGGCACATGCCTACGCCACTCTTAGGAACAGGGCATATGTTTAGTTCATTAAGATTGAAATAAACATTTCAGATGCCTGAAGAGATTGTGCTGCATTGCACAAAAAAAATATTAATAATTTCTATAACTGTATAAGATCTGTAATGACCTACACATTACACAGCAGTTGCTTTTTCTTTTTAATATCTGTATTCCTGAAAAATTGACTTTTCTATTCCCAAGCAAACTGAAGATATTAGCTAAGCTTTTCAGACAGAGGCTATTGTCAGCCAGAACCATTTGTAATTTGTTTTATTAAACTTGCCTTAACCAGAGCTGCATGATACCATTTGTTGGCTTCTCAGAGCAAGGCTAGCAATACTAGAAGCATTGCTTTTATGGGACACAAGAAAGGGCAAGCGAAGATTCTCCTGCATTAGCTCTGAAGTCATTTGCCAAATGCCCCTCTTACTTATACTAGAAAACTCCAGGAGGAAGAAGAGAAAAAAAACTAAAAAAAAAAAACCCAAAAACTAAAAACACCCAACAAACTAAAAAAAACCAAACAAAACCAACCCAAAACTTACACCACTACCCCCCAGAAAAACTCACCTTCTATCAACTGAGACAAGTACTAAGAGAACCAGACCTACGCAAGATCTAGCCTCAAACTTCCCAGTTTGTTAGATATCAAAAGGGCTCATAATAAGTAGCTATTTGTCTTGCCTGACTGCGACAAAATGTCCTAAAGCTCGCTCTGCCATTTTAATAAAAAGTTATAAGTCAATGCTATCTGCAAAAGCAGGAACATCAGAGTCCTGGTATTTACATTTCATAGTGAACTGCATTACATTGTATAAACAAGTAACTTACTTAGAATTTTCTAAGTCTTGCAGACTTCAAGGAGGAATTTCAGTCTTTCAGCCTCCACACAGGAGGAGATTAGGATATTAAAAAAAAGAAAAAAAAGAAAGAGAGCACAAGGGCACACACACAAGAATAAGATGAGGAGTGAATTTAGCCAGTTTACAAAGAAATAAAATCCAATTCAGGGGGAAAAAAATAATTCTGATTTCTATTTTTTGTGACAAGAATTATAAGCTGGTAATTCTCAAAAACAATCACTGAAAACTAGTTTTAGTAAAAGTGTACCCTTTTGCTAAACCAGCACCAAACTTATGGTTTCACAGTAAACAACTGAATGTCAGAAGAACCACTCCATTAATCCCAACCAGATTCAGTTTTGTATGATTATACTGGGAGATAATAGGGATGCATTAAATCCATACCTTTATTCTTGTGTTAGGATGGAAATGAAAGGACAAACTGGAGAACAGCCTTTACACATAAGCTCAAGACAGCCTATACTGTAATTCATTACAATAACCACTGCAGTGTCTTACAGCTCTCTCCAAGAAGAAAGCCCTTAAGTAATTATTTGATGAAGCTATACACTCCTGGATCCTAAGACTGCCCCAGGTAATTTGAGTATTAGTTGGTGGCTAGTAAGTCTGGATAACAATACTATCCAACAGTGCATGCTTTCACTTCAGCTCCATCTTTCAGCCCACACCAGCTTGAGCTCAAAAGCAGTGATCTATTTTAGCTATATTTTCAGACTCTGTTTTTTTTCAGACGTTTAAACATTTAACCTACGGGATAAGTAGACTTTAAAAAAAAAAAGAAAGAAAAAGAAGAAGGGCAGCACAAGCAGAATGTCTTACTCCTTTTCTCAAGAGAACTCTATTTGCCAAGTAGTAGCAATGAAGTAATTGAGGCTTTGAAAGCAAGGACATTTGATGCAGACATGAAGAGCAGGAGAATCTTGCTCTTTCACATGGCGTTTTGAAATTGTATATGTGTCATGAATTGCTCACTTGTGATTCCCATCCCAATAAAAGAAAGGCAGGGAACTATCACACCAGAAGGTTTCTTCTCATGGCATTGAGTCAACACTCACTGATATTTATAGGACTTAGACTAAGCCACAGCTGTGTCCTGTTAGAAAACAGGACCGTAGGAGCCTCCCCTTTCCAGGCACAGTCACGTCCCCTCCTACTACCATCACTCCGGCCTGGGGCTCCCGAAACATTCTTCCAGGCAGAGTTATAGATTAGGATGTTACACACACCAAATGCCAAGTCACTGTCCAGATTAGGCATGCTTTATTCTGTCCCAAACTTCAGTTTTACTGAACATTTTACAGCTTCACGTAAAATTTACCAGGAGTTCGTCTATCATGCGAAGCACACAGATCATCTTTAGAACCCTGAGAGCCTTAAATTGATTCTTCTTCTGTGCTGAGATGATGCAAGGACCTTTGCTATCTCAGATTTGAGCACAAAGCAAACTCAAACCAAAGCCACCAAGATTCCCTTGGTTCCCCCTGAAACCAGAAACTGGGCTGTGTTTGTGTGCTGACGTTTACTCATGACTGGAAGCAACCCTCAGTCAAAATCATGGGAATTTGTGCAAAGAGATTACAAAACTCAACATGGCTTAATAGGGGGGATGAATACAAAAAGTTTGTATAGCTCTAATACTCCAGTGATAATAGATTTTAAAAACACTGCTCATATGAAAATAATCTTTATGTGCACCTAACATTTTTCAGTATAATTCATAAAAGATTTCTAAGATAACTACTCTTTTACTACAAGTAACTCACTGCTGTATCATTTTGCCTAATTAATTCTTACTTCAGATGAATAGATCCTGATGTTTGTTGCCCTCTTTTAAACAAAAAACTAAAATTAAAGTTTTCATTCATTGAGGGGCAAACAAAGGGTATGTCATCTCATTACAAGAAATAAGGCTATGCATGTGCTTCAAGTTAGGTTCTAAAGTACACTCCTGAATGGCAGATTTAAATCAGCAAATATTTACTTTCTGTGTTCATTACATTCAAACACAAACAAAATAAACTGCCTATCTTGCACAGTGCGTATAAAATAGACAAATTCTGTCCTGTAGAGGTTTCCTAGGAAACCAGGGAAGGCTCAAAGAAACAGAGAACAGCTGGAAAAAGAAGGAAAAAACCCAAAGAACTAAGTGCTTCATATCCTCAATTTCAAAACCATTAGAAAGATATCACTAATATGAATTAGAGTAGTGCAATTCACACTGGTTAGCCCCAGCATTCTTCCTAAGGGCAAACATGCACAACCTGAAAAGATTAAGATTTAACTCTTCTCGCCCCAATATGCCACCCTGCCCCCAAAAAACTAAAAAAAAAAAAATCCAAGCAGCATGAACATTTTGATACAATGTGGTAAACCTGCAAAGTTTTGGCCAACCCCAAAGATCTGTGCTTACTGAAACCTTACAGCAGGCAACAGTTTATGTGATTCACTGTCTAGAGATTTCTTTGCTGAGGAGCCAGATTCCACTCCTGAAACTAGTCAGCTATTCAACGTGAAAATCCATGCAATACAAGAAATATATTATTAGCATGATGACTCAGTATGTATATTACAGTAGTACCCTAAGGCTCTGTTTGAGATCAAGGATGCTTTGTGCTCAGCACTGCACAAATTCATAGGAAGGTCCTGCACTTCACAGTAACAACATAAAACCAAAGCATGCCCAAGCTACTCAATCTCAGTATCCAGGTTTAGATAAAATTTTCTATCACTACAGCAAACATTAAAAAAAAACAAACCCAAACAAACAAAAAAACACTAAAAAAACAGGTTAAGGACAATTTGTCTAACCTCAGTCCGAATTTTTGAAGTAGGCTTCCAGCACTCTGCCAGTCATTAGTATAATTCCAATATTCAGTACTGTCACAGCAGCCATACTGTCGTTTCGGCTCTCCTTTCCCCACATAGCTCCGTTTTCCATGTTCAGCTTTGCTTGTCACCAGGCTTGATGCCTCTTACATCAGGTTCTTCCCTTGCTTTGTTGCCAGTGCATGTTCCAGTATTTTCTGGCGCTTGCCAAAGCAAGCATTTAAACATCTGGAAAACATCCTCCATTACTTTCACGAGCGAGATGTGTCTGCCTTGCAATGTAGTTCCCATACAGCGAGAATGTCTGATGTCTTAAGGCATTACACTTATATATATATATATATATATAAAAAATGCACTATGTATATTTAACACACTGTATATTACACTATTCCAAAATCTAACATGCAGTAAGTTTCAAACACACATGAATTTCTTTTGAAAATTTAAGAATATATACTGGTAGGTTTACAGCCCAAAACATTCATGATTTGAGAGTTCCAGATTACAGATATTTCAAATAAATATGGAGCAATACATTACATTCAGAGTTGTGTTCTTTTTCTAGTGCACACAATTTGAAATTGAAATATTATTTTTTCACTAAGATTTCCTGGGGGTGAAAAAAGCCTTTAATGGACAAAATGAGATTTCAGATGTAAAACTGGGAGTCATTTGTATGATCTGGCTGCAGATGACATCAAAGTGCTATAATGTGAATACTGGGTCTATGAAAGTCTTAACCATGTCTTCAGAAGTTGTTGCTACATGCATTCCCCTTCACTACTCAGACAATTCCAGCTGTTTCTAAGGGTTCAGTTTTATAAAATATAGGATGACTAACAAATCAGATGCTATGTGTTATAAGATACAAAGTATGCATAATGCAGCAATTCTGTCTCGTAAGCCCTCTGTCAAAGACATTGTTTTAACACCTCACCTGCCTAAAGAAACACTGCCAAGGCTGATAAGAGCATGTGAAAAGCTTTTCCATGTTCTGCATGAGTTAAAGAAAATGCACCTTCAGCACTGGAGGTTCGTTAACTCCATCATGAAGCTAAGAAGCTGATTACCTTTTCTTTTAGAAGCGAATAGATTTTCAATGCACGCATTAGGGTGTGTTGGTTTTGGGGTTTTTGTAATAAAAGAAGCCACTCCTTCAATGGAAAATTAACATAGAGGAAAAGAAATACTACTTTCTGTCTATCCCTCTGAAGGAGTGGAAAACACAAGCTATTTCCACTCCTTTTCCGCGGTGTGAAGTCATGATAGGGCAATGATATCCCAGTTGCACAGAGCCAAGGGCTGCTTGAGAGGTGCGAGCCCCGACTCACACCCAACGCCCCTCTGGAAGTTTCTGCCCATTTTGCTTCCCTTCATCTCCTTTCTTAGAGCTTTGGACACACTGAGGATTGTTCAGTCTGGCAGGTGTGCACATGGCAAAAACCCTGAATAAAAGAGATTCAGTGCTCAGAATATCTGTCCTATTCAAGTCTGGGTCCCCTAATTTTCCATTTTACCATCTTCCCCCCCCCCCCCATAAATTACCACTTGGGCCAACATTGGACTTGATCACTGAAGGATGAACAAAAGCCTCTCATCCTTTTCCTCATGCTTTTCTGCCTAATGGATCATGAGAACTATATTTTTCTTTACCAAGTCCTACTATGTGACAAAGAACAGCATCCTTGGTTTTAGCCCCTTCTGATCACAGAGCACAACACAAATGCTGTTGTCGTTGTCATCACTCCAGCTTACACTTATTCTAAGATAATTCTCCTCTTTGTGTATCTTACCCATATATTTGCACAGACAGCAAGTATTTCATTCCTCATCAACATCTGTGAATTTCATTAACGTCCTTTTTCTTTCTTGACCTAGACTACAGAAGACCATCTGTGAAACCATGAGATTTCATCCACAATAAAGATACATTACTCTTAATCACGTATGTTTAATTTTCCCACCACTCACAACAGCAACATTCAAGCCAATACTAACTTTAAGATTATATAAGACAGTGAACCAAACGCTTGACTAGCAGTGAAATGCTTTTTACATCAAGACAGCATAAAGCCATCAAGCAGTAGCCTTTTAAAATCATCCGTGGGGGAACTCTGCAACGTCTTTCCCTGTAACAACAGCCACGTTGTAGAATTATAATTCTACAGTACACACAATGAATGAGACTAAAGCTCTCTTTTAGGGGACACAGAGATGTTACAGTACCATCTGTAAGTCTGACCCCTAAAATATTTTGGAAAGATCTGTTCATAACTCCAAAGACCTGAAGTCTAATAGATTTTCAAGCCTGATGAATAAATGATGACTTTTCCAGAACTACAATAAATGACTTTTCCTTGTAGAAACAATACATGACAGCTAAAGACACCTTCAGCCCGATCGGTACCAGCAGTCATGCTGCCAGGCAACATTAAGCCAGAACAACCCCAGAACCACAACATGCTTTGCTAGATGGAGCCTTCAGTGGTTAAGCTTCACTTTAGTTGACTTGGTTGGCAGGTTTCTACAGGTCTGGTCACAGCTACCACAGAGAATGCTCTCCTTTCTTGACCTTAACTTCTTGTGCAAGGCATCGCTACCACTGGTACTAGGACACATGTGAAGATAAGTGACATTAAAGTATATTCTCATTTTCTAATGAGAAGAGGAATTTCAGGAAACCTCCAAGAGTCTTAGAGGAGGAGTGAGATGACCCAGCTACTCAATGGTATCTTTCCTATCAGGAGCCTCATCATTAATGTAAATGAGAAAGGCAAAGACAGATCATACTTTATTAAAAAAGGAATACATATTTATTGATTACATTATTTGTTAACAATAATAATTTGTAATTCAAGTAACTGAATGTTCATAATTCAGGGTAACTTGATTTCCCTAAAATAGCACTGATGGTTTAAAGATGGCTAAATCTTTATGCCTATGCCTAATAAACCTAATCATACATCCAAGTCTAAAGGAAGTTCCTCTTGCCAGTGAGATTTCAATTATTTATCTCAACAATTTGCCATGGGATGCTGTTATTCATTCACTGAACATGAGGTTCAGTACCTGTAAAACTTATGGCACTGCAGCTGAGGGAAAGAACCACTTTAAGATAGACAGAAAAAGAGACAAAAATTATTATCATAGCTGAGCAATCACTATGGTATTACATCACATTTTCATAACATCAAAAGATTTGATAGAACACTGTAAAGAAAATGTTTAAGAAAAGCTGAGTGGAAAACAGGCAATCAAGCAAGCACAGCTTCAGTTCACTGTTTCTGCTTTAACATTTCCCTTTAATATTTTTCCCTTGGCCTATTGGGATATTTAACAAGACAAGAGACATGAGACCTCAGACTGGTAAGTGATTAAAAAAAAAAAAAAAAAAAAGGTCTTCTGTGATCTCTGGGAGAGAGAGGAGTGCTTTATATAAAACTCTCAGCATAAACTGAGGTTACCTGCAGTAATACAGCTATCCAGAGACAGGTGATGGGAGTTCTCTGCAAACAAGGAACAGTTTCTTCCTGGCTTTTAGCCTGTATTTTCATTACCTTTTTAACGCACAGTATTAATCTCAGAGCACTTGGGCCAGGACAAAGTCATGATGATACAACACGACACTGTCATTGTGCCTTTAATCCTTCACTTCAGATGGTCAGCTTGCTGAAGGATGCTGGCAAGCATTTCATGACCAAAGAGCATTTGCAGAAGGTATTGTATGGACCTTCTCAGCCAGACATCTACTGCACAGCAGGGAACAGCCCTCAGCGCGACAGTTTACTCTTCTGTTCCTACTCTAAATGAGTTCATGTCCAAAACTCTGAATTCCTGCCAGCAGTATCAGAGTAACTGCTTGTGTTTCTATTCAGCCACATTATCCAAAGAACAGGGGCACAGAGATTCAAATTAATTCTTTAGTCCTCCCGTGCTACCATTACACAGTCCAAAGGCTATAAATGAAAACTAGTGAAGACACAAAACACTGTGGAAGTTTTTCAGTATAAAAACAACTCTATTATATCATTCTCCCAACTGGACTATTTACACAAAGCTGCAGAAAAATACAAATTCTCCAAAACTCCAATCAAGTTTCAGCTGGCAGCAGCATGGCCAAGGAACAACCTTAGACCAGCTCTCCAAAGACAAGACCTATCTTCAGCAGCTAATAAAAACGGAATCCCAAGGGTCTGCATGAATAGAGGTTCCCTGTACAGAGAGCATCCCACCACTGGCCCTCTGACAATCATTCTTAGTCTTCGTGCTTATATAACACATGACCTTTCCGCAGCACATGCGGGTGGGATCGTGGAATAATGGAATTGTTTCTCACTACAAGAATAAAAGACAGCACAGCAGGCTATGAAAAATGTATGTTGCTTACTCAGAAAAGATAATTGTAAGTAACGGTTTGGATATTTTAATTACCACAGCACCAAGGGCTTATCAGCATCCAAAGCTTCCTGCATGCTATTGTTTTCAGAACCATAAATCAACCTATAAAGCAAGAGTTTATATGAACAAATTGTTGTGTTACTTCCTATAGACAGTATCATTGTTTTACCCTGTTCAGCGACAGCACTAACTCTTCAAATTTCTCAGAATTTAAGTCAGGAAAAGCATAAATCACATAACATAATTTGAGACAAAAACTGTGAAGAAAAAGTGTAATTTGTACCCATCTAATATGTTGATTACATTAAGGGTGTAAACAGTACACAGTGTCACCTCTGAGGTATCTCATCTTCAAAGTTACATGACTTATAAACCATTTTTCCCCAGCTTGAAAGTACCTGATTTCATAAATAACTGAAGAACACTTACTTTATACTGCTGAAAGAAACACATGTTCCTCATTCCCTTCTCATTATGCTTTGAATATGCTCTGCATCAGACATTCCAGCTCAAATTATACCTGACCTTCTACACGTGACAGTCTCACCAGGGCTTTCGAAGGGCAGTTTAACAAGGTGGGTCTGTTGCAGTTTGAGATTTCAGGCAGCAAGCGCAACAATCTTTCCTCGTGCTCTGAAAGTTCAAACTCCAAGAAGCCTTTGTCAAAAACTGAAATTCCAAGTTAATCTGATTAATTTATTGATTTTACACTAAAGGACACTTGGTTTTTCCCTGTGCATTAGATTAAGAATAGGTTCTTTTGTCTACAAAATAAGTTGAAGTGCAAGCCCAGTCTATCATCACTGACCCAACTGAGAATCCATTGGATTGGCAATTCGATTTATTCTTCATAAGAATTTTTGAGAAAAAAATTTATATCGTTATGACCTTACACACAAAAAAGCTCAGGGTCACGAAGACAAACATGGGTGAAACAATCAGCGTACATATAAGGATAAATCACATGCCTCCAGTTGGAATTTTGACTATTTTTTATTATTACTTTATTATTTTTTGGCACTGAGTTCGTTGCCTTTCTCTGAATGTAGAAAAATAGTTGTACACAGGCCATGAACATCTGCTCAGTTTTTTTAAGGATCATAGTGTTGCATGAAGGTTTGCCTTCAGAGTTTCTGTCTCCCCACACATACACACAAGAATCCATGTGTTTCTTTTCTCACAAAACACCAAAAACCAACTAATGTGGCAAGTTAACCAGTTCTAATTCTAACCACAGAAAAATCATCTAACTTCCAGTTAACCCAGATAGAAACAGTAAATACTACTTAAACACCAGGTGCTGTTCCTAAGCAGGGTTTTCCTAGGTAAAATTATAATAAATTGAGGGGTTCGGTGGACATTTATTTTTTCTGAAAACTTCTAAAGAATTAACAGATAAAGGATTATTTATATGTTAATATACATTATTCTTAAACTAGACCAATCCTGCAACATTTTACATAAACAAATCAACCTGATGTTATAATTTTGTTACAATTTTTATGTTTTTTGTTTATAATTTTGAAACAAATCGCAAAGATGGAAGAACTTCACCAAGAAATGAAGTGTGAGCATGCCAAAATGTGCATGAGAGCATGAAATGACCATTTCGTTTCTATGGCAATAATCTATATTTGTAAACTTTGTGGCACAAAAATGCCTGCACTAACAACCACAGCACACAATTCTTCAACAACAAAGTATTTTCTAAAAAACCAAGCTAATGCAGAGAGCTTAACGTGACCCTCAATTTTATGTATGACATCATTTTGAGCAAAAGTTTACTCACTCGGAGCAGGAGGAATCTTCTTGAGGACTCTTCCAGTGGAAATTTCTGTGAAGAGTCTCCTTCCCACACTTTTACAGGCAGGGGAGCCAACCACAAATATTCAGAAGTCATGAGTCAGTCCCCAAAGAACTGCGACTTTTTAAAATAAATAATGGATTCTCATTTCCTGCTTGTTTAGAGCTATAATCACTTCTATTTTCAAGTCATTTGCTATGATTAGACCACAAAGATAGATACCTACGCACACAGACACACACGTGCATGCTTTCTCATTTAGAAAGTAGAGGTAAGTGAATGATCTTGGGATCTGGAACTTTGAAGAAAAAAAAAAGAATTAAGTATCATAAAATCCTCACTAAAACTGTGAGAATGAGCAAGACAGAGATTTTTTTTTTCCCCTTTCATATAATTCTCCTCGGGAGCTTTGAGGACTCTTTACAAAGATGAAAGACCCATAAGAACTAAAGAAGCATCTGGCATGAACACTCAATAATTCTCTTACCTTCTCATAGCTACAGCAGGCTTTCCCTTGCCATCATATTCCCAACACCTGTCCCAGTGAGGAGACTGTGCAGTGCAGTAAATTCTTTTCTCCCTAAAGACATTGTCTCTAATAGGAATGAGGAGATAATGGACATATTTAATAGGCCCCATTCAACCAGTTCAGCTGCTTCTGTCTCCATTAAGGCCAGTCCATTCCCCTCTCTCCTTTGCACTATTTCCAGACAAAGTGAAAAGCCTCCAGAGTTCAAAGAAGTCAGAGGATCAAACACTGGAACAGGCTGCCCAGGGAAGTGGCTGAATCACTGTACCTGGAGGTATTTAAAAGATGGGTAGACGTGGTGGTTAGGGGCATGGTTTAGTGATGGTTTTAGTAGTGTTAGGTTAATGCTTGGACTCAATGATCTTAAAGGTCTCTTCCAACCTAGACAATTCTATGAATTCAAATGGCACGACCGTTGTTTGTTTTGGCTTGTTCACACTGTGCAACCAGGCAAATTAGATACTTCTAAATCAATACCAGGGCTCACATTGATCTCAGCCGAAGTAGGGCCGACACCACAAGAGTAGGACAGGGAAGGATAAATCACCACAGAATTTGCAGACAAGGGTGTGTTGCAGAAATTGATGAGAACCTAAAGGCAAGTATAGGATTGCAGTAAGAAATCTGGGAGATGGTAGCAATAGACCATCACTGCCATGCCCACGTGGAATTTGCACAGACAAATCCTCCTGAAGGAGGCAATTCACACAATTTCAACTCTGACTGAAGTTTGGCAAGAGATTTTCACTGCAGGTGTGTTCCTAGTTTGCTTTCTTCAAAAAGGTTACTTAAGAAATCACATTTACACTCACAAGTGGAAAGGATCCCAGAAGCATGCGCTGCTTCTGCTAGTAGCTTCCTCTATCCTGAGTCCTAAGGAAAGAGGAGAGATTATACAGTGTATGGAAATCCCTACATCAAAGGTTCAGAGCTTCCAAGTATTCAGTGCTTAAAGGGCACATAATTTCAGCCATCTTCTGGGCACTTTTTGGCCCTACTGCATTTCTAAACTAGTCTAAGCCCCTGCACAGAAATTAAAACCAGGAATCTTGCAGTCACTCATTTTGCAGTGCTGACTTTATTCCTAAATAACTTTTAAATAGGCACATTTAAAACAACCAGTCACAAAATTACCAATTTTGCTGCACCAGGTTTGAAAGTGTCTGTTTGTCATGTTTTTACGTGCATTTTAAGTCTGTGTACTATATAGCATGCCCAGCCAAGTGTTCTTGAGCAAAACAGATCAATCTGCAATGGTTCCAAGAGAAAAAAATGAATATAGAAACCAGCATTACTTAAAAGCACAGCAATTCTAAGAGCCAAAAAAAAATGTTAAGCACTATGTTTGGTTTAAAGAAGTATTACAGTTCGTTTATTAAAAAAAAATAAATTAAACCATTTTACCTGCTTTATTATATTAAACTTATTTATCAATATCACTCACACTCATTGTGACAAATTCTGTAACATACCTGTGAAAAACCTATTTCTTTCATTGTGGTTGAGGCTGACAACCAGTATTTAATCCTCATTTTTTCTAGGATTGGCATGAAAACTGGCTGCTAAAACAGTTTTACATGCTCTCTGAAAGTCTGATAGTTTTTTTTTTCTAATCTAAGCTTCCTGAAGTGCCTTCTTGCTTCTCCAGATACCTCCAATATTTGTTTACTATGACACCTATACTCGGGTGACACACTTGACCAACTGAATGGGGAGAAGTAAAACAGCTGCAGAGACAAAATCACCTGCAGTACAATACAATGTAAACTGATATTAGACCTCTGCACAAGTACTAAAACCAAGATAAACTAGGTGAAAAAACCTCCCCATTCTGCAGCGTTTGTGGACTTCGGTCAGTAACTAAATCAAAACTGCAAAACCCTTCTTTATGCAATTAAACCAGACCAACATGTAGGATGTACCCCCACTTCTGCTTCACTGTGCACCATCCCTCACAACACACTCAAATAGCTTTGGGGGGTTGGGGTTTTTATTTTTATTATAATGAACATTGGAGAAGCAGCTTCCTCATATATATGGTAGACAAAAGTGATTACATTCTCAAGCAGGAAAATGAATAAGTGAATTAAGTGCAAACAGATGTCACTAATTTATTGCAATGTATTTTGCTCTCTGACTTACCACGTACCTATGAGCTTCCTCAGCCATCAGCAGATGGGAAGTACATCCCAGAAGGGGTTGCTACAGTACTTGCTCATACCATAATTTTCATAATAACAACAAACTAGTAAATGACACATAATAACTTAACCCCACAGAAATCTCACATAAAAGTTGCCTTTAAAAAACAAAACAAAACAAACAAAAAAACCCACACACAACAGGCAAAAAAGCTATCATTTTTGCTAAATAGATACCAAAAAATGAAGTCAATATTTTCACAAGTGGTTTTTTTTGTTATTATATGTATCTGAAAAATGTGTAATATATGTCTCCCTTTATGGCAAGTATATGAATTATACTTCAGAGATGATACAAAGTGCCCCCTCTACGGGACTTCTTACACAGCTGTGCATAGTCAGGAGAGTCTCATTTTGCTTTGTAGAACATAGGTTCCAAACTACAGCACTGTTTTATTCATCAGGCTTTGACTCCTCCTCACTTGTGCAATGCAGCGTATTACCAGCGAAGTTGACTTATATGAAAAATTAAACTCTTGAAAACACGCGACAAACATAATTGCGAACTGTACTGAAGGGTGACGTACTTGTCCCTTTGTTGGGCATTATTTGGAAAAGAAGGCAGCGTTACACATGAGAAGCCCAGGGAGTATGTTCGGGAGCACAATAGCTACAGACTGTCCCACCACAAACCAGTCCGCTCACATTTCAGGAAACCAACGTACGGCACGACATCCATCCAGCCCGATGAAAGAGCACAATCGCTACGCATTCTCCTGACCATCCATCTCTCTCTTGCAGGCATTGAAATGACATTAAAGGCAAACGGATATAAAGCCGCCCAAAAAAGTTCAGTTTACCCGGGTCAGGTACGCCGCTTGCCAGCCCTCCTGCCTTCGCAGGGCTTCGCTACAAACCGCCGCGGCTCCGCTGAACGAGCCCCGGGGTGGGGGACGACAGAGAGGGGGCGCGGGGGAAGCGGTGCCATCGCAGCCTGCCCGGGGGCTCAGACAGCCCCTCCAGTAAGAGCCAGGCGAGGATGGAGACGGAGAAGGAAAGAGAGGAGGAGGAAAAGAAGAAAAAGAAAAGAGAAAAAA
>NW_009649570.1:1186008-1191443 GCF_000708025.1 Charadrius vociferus
GGGGGGGGGCTCAGCCCCAGCGCTCCAGGGCAGCCCCCGGTGTGCCATCGTCCTCCCCTCCCGCTCTGCCCCCGCAGGCACCGCCGCGAAAGCCCGGCGGGAACAGCCTCCCCCCGGTCTCCCGGTCAGGAGCCCCAAGCGCAAACCCCGCTGCCCCCTTCTCGGTATAGAAGAGCAAAAGTCTCGTTACTCTTGTGCCCCAGAGGTTTTCCATTCTGCTTTATTATCCGAATCACGCAATAAGCGCGCTGCATGCAAAGAGGGGGGATTATTACACTTTAGAGGGAGAGAGAGAAACTCACCGCCGTCATATTCTTCCTCTTCTTGCGCGTTTATGGTTGCAAATCGCCCTAATAAAGCAGCAAGGATGAAAAAAGTTCTCGTTTGTACCCAGATTGCCATCATGCCTAGATATTAGACATGTATCCTCCCAGGCAGCAGAAAGTGCAGAAACGTAAGGTTATTTTAGCACCATGAAGCCAGCCGGGGAGTCTTTCTGCCTTTCAGCATCAGTTCCAGGACAAAGTCTGCCAGCCCCTTTTCTTCAGCACCAGCTCCAGCGCAGTCTGCAAACACTCCTTTCAGGGGATGCAGCTTTAAATAGGAAGAATGCTGCCTCCACTTCTCTTCCTGCCCCTTTTCAGCTCGTTCAGGCTCCTCATCATCCACTCCCTGCCAAGCAACGGTCTGATTGATGGTAAATAACCGAATCAGAGCTGGCTTCACTCTTCCTTAAACTTTTCTCTTTACGAGTACACTTGCGGGATATTTTCCTGCTGCTGTGCAGTGTGTGAGCTGTGTCAGGACCATTTATTAAGAAAGCAAAGCACAGTTCTGTAAGAAGCCGTCAGGAAAAGAAAGCTCTGCTCTTAAAACACCCAGCCCACGCTTCCTGGGAATGGAGGGTATAGCCCCATTTGGAGCTGATTCCCTTATTAGGAACTTGATCCCTTCCAGCTTGCCGAGAGGAGGAAATACTCCTCTCTCTTCATTACTGTCCCTTGCCTTGTTGTAGCTGCATCACCAAACGCTATTCCGATCCCTCGAGAGGGGCCTCAAAACTACCAAGGCAGCTTGTTTCAGGAACCAGTAAAAAGCCTTTCCCCCCAAAGCAGAATAATCTTTCTCAAATGAATTCTTTTTTGAATAATCTTTCAATCAAATGCTTAGTGTGCTCTGCATTTACTGGCCTACCAGTTGGGAAGACTACTGCAAATCTCTGGAAGATGCTCTACACTTCTGACACCAGAACGATGATCCAAACTATCCAATTACCTGCTTTTCTTTGAGGCTCTCCACCTCTGTTCCCTGACAACTGGAAACCTACCTAAGCCCCAGCCTAGTATTTAGCCCTTAACAATGCACCTTAATTAGCATTCTAGCGTGGGCATGAAGTAAATCTCTCTTTTGTGGATCACTTGCAACTGAGAGTTGGATGCTAGATTTTTTTTCTTCCCACAGTGTTTATGGTCTGCAGAGCTCCATCACTAATCCCCTCATTTGCTAAGAACTGGGGTCGCCTATACCTGCTGCAGGGAAATGCATATTCATCTGTTGGGAAGTTTTCTGTCTTAAACCATTTCAGCTTGAGAACAATCCCATTTGAAGTGGATACAGTGAGAAGTAAACCTCTCTGCCTGGATTCGTGCAGGTTGGCAACACCAGCCCACTCCAGTTATCAGAGTATGATTTAGCACTTCTCAGTGATGCAACATCTGAAAACCTGTGACGTTTTCTTCTGTCTCTTCAAAAGAGCAGCATGCCCAGAAAAGGAAAGGTAACCCAAAAAATGGTATAGCACTGCAATGCTATGTCATACCTACTCTAGTATCAAAAACACAGATTAACATAAAAACATGCTGAAAGAGAACAAAATGAAAAATCCTTGCTCTCTTGCCCCAAGCAGTCTTGACATAGCAGTCTTAAACCCACACAGGGTTTCACTGCAGGAGCATAATATCCCACACTCCCTGTGGCTTGAGAGTGGTAGCTATGAGAAAGAATAGAAATATTAAAGCTGTGCAAACTGCTGCAATTTTATTTTGAAAAGCAATCATAAATGTTGGTAAGTATAAGTTGAGAAACTCAGAACTGGAAAACCAAAAGTTAACATTTGTTACCCTGCCCGGTCACAGGTGAAATTCTGATTTGACGGGTTCACGAGCCCTTGGACTGCTTTGCTAGTCTCAAAAGTCATGTGTTTTAGATGTCATACTTCAGCGGAACCTCTGGAAATCTCCCTTGGAAAGCTGAGGTCACGTGATGCCGGCTAGAAACATCAGGTGCTTTAGATGATATATCTAGTCTAGAACCAAATCTGATCTTTGCCATTTGCATTGTTCTATACGCACATTAGTTATGAGAGAGCAGCAAAGAAAGTTTGCAGCCTTAACACAATACACATACCATTTCATCACATGAAATTACACGATGCAAAAATCACTATATGCATTAGAAAAGGAAAATAACACATTTTAAAAACCAAACTAGACAAGGCTTCCCACAGTTGGAGGTAACCTGTCAGTTACAGTATTAAGTACAGAAATATTAATATTTATTATTTAAGAGGAAAAAGGCTGAGAATATGGACAGTGTTTTGAAAAGTGTCCTGCGCTCATTGATGGAAAACCATTACAACAGCCAGACATGAAGGTGTTTCGGAACTATATGCTACTAACTGGAGGGGATTTATGTGAAATTTCTTATAATAAAGCTGACAAGTGCTCGGAGAACTCACAGCTGAAAGTCCTCCATGCAGACAGGGAAAAGCTACAATCAAACCACAGCGAAATACCACAGAATCATAGAAATGGCCACACACTGGTAAAACTTGCCTTTATAGCTGCTAACTTTGTCCTCAAAATTAGATAGCAAGTTCTTACGCTTATTTCCCCAAGTCTTAAGTCTCCAACAGGTTGGTAAATTCCTAGTGTATTCACAGCAAGAATGAGCCTTACCATCGTTGTCTCTTACAGTCTCTGAGAAAAACACCAGAACAAGAACAGCATTGAATTATGGTGACATTTTTTGCCCTGATAGCTCATTGAGGAAAAAAAAAAAAAAATCAGAAGGACCCTTTTTACCATTTCCAATGGAACTTTTTTTCAGAGGAGTCAGAGAGATTTTTAAAAGTACCTTCTGCCATTTCAAGTCTAGTTTCTCCTTTGGAGAGATTCCTACAGCAGTACCTAAAATTTGCCCTTCAAGTCTATTTCTGTGTTGGTCTCAGCAGCAAATTATGCCACATAAGCAAAACTCATGAACAACAGAGAATAGAAAAGGATGTAAATTGCTTAGCGAATTAATCCCCTTATGCTTCTTTATAAATACTTCCTTTCACCATGGATGTGTATTTAAGGAAGTTTTCAATTTTATTACAAGCATTGTAATTAGTCATTAAGTCTATAATTTTTCAGTTAAACAATTTCACTTCTAGGCCTAAGCTATTTGGTAGCATCATATTGGATACGAGTGAGAGAAATTCTTTAGTTAGTACCACTGTAAACAGAGTCAGACCAAGCAATTAAGAGTGGGCAGATAAATAATTCCAAGTATGCTCAGTGTCACCTCCCCCTCCTCCTCTCAATAGACGAGAAACCAACATTGCATAGAATAATACTGTATATTTATGCAGCAACTTCTCTCCAACCGTTTTTCACTTTTTCCATCGTTTTTAGGATTCTGTAAGAACAGAGGAATGTGGAATTTAGCAAACTAGCCTAAGGTCATACATTCAGTAGAAGTAAAGCCAGATACAGACATTTTGGAGCTCATTTCTCTCCTGTGCCAAGGAAAACTTATAGGAGATGAAAATTCCTTGGGAGAAGAATCCAGGGCCCTGACTCCTGGAGCTGATTCCCTTCCAATGCACCTTCAATCTGTGCATTGTTATTCATTAAGCTTATAGTATGTCACGAACCTGCGTTCAGTAGACTGAGCCACTGCAGGAGAGGTAGGACTGAATACAGTCCTCGTTCTCTAGTCCATCCCAGTAGAGCAACAGATTGGAAACAGGACACAAAACTAATCTCTTTCTACTTACAGAAGATCCTTTGAAATTGGGACAGTCTCAGCTACCAATTTGAGGCTGATTTCTGACTCCCAAGAGATGAAAAAGTCATGATATCATTAAAAGATCACTTTCTAATGCTTCGTGCTTCCCACCAGAGCCACCAGACACTTTTAAGTTTGAAGGATCTTTATATCAAATGAAGGGAAACAACAAAACAAGAGCAAAATCTTCACACAAAAGCAGTGTGTGCTCCTTTATGATATGCTTTAAAAAGTCTTCATGAAATGACAGCTGTCCCCAAAGCTAGGACAATTCTAGAAATGTTAAGACAGAGTACTCTGAAAAAATTATAACTAAATACTCCCTAATATCCAGTCTGTTGATATCCATTCCTATGTTTTAGCCAGTAAATAGGGACTGTATGTTATCTGACCTAAAAATCACATGTGAAGTTCAGTTACTCAAAAATCAAAGAGCATTTTGAGTGACAGATGAAGCTAGGGAATACTATTAGGTAATTGTGAGGAGTCAGAAATACATTAAAACATAATTCACAGGCTTACACCTTTCAAAATATCCAAGTTGGGTCAGAAAATACAAACAATAATTAGCTTAGGATTCTTCGTAGCATGCATACATATCAGCCATTAAAACTCCAATATCCCTGAGGGCTTCTCTTCAATAGAGTTTAATGGCCTTTCACACCATTACATACAGTGTGACAGTGCTCCTGTTTTAAATTCATTTGTACCAAGCTGACAAAAAATGCTTTCATAGAAATGACCAAGCTATCAGCTACAAATAAGATGCTGGACCAGTCTTTTAGCAGCAATAGGAAACCAGTGGAATCATGGAAACTGATAAGAAGTTGTACTTGAATTCAAAAAGTATCTGTCCAAAAATGAGCAAAATTTTCAAAAGCAGTGCGGCTTCACCAAAGTGAGCTTAAGTCAATCTGCGAGTTCCTATCAAATTTTATGTAGGCAGTTAAATCCATGGTAAGTGCATTTCCACCTTGTATAAGTTCTTCAATCACACATTTAGGTTTAAAAAAAAAAAAAAAAAAGAGCAGCAAAGTGACACATCACATTTTTAACTCAAGAATATAGTCCACATAAAATGTTTTATTTCTTAGAATTAACCATTAAAATGAACACAACTAAAATAATATGAGAGAAAAATAGTTCTTTTACTTTGAAGTGTGTTGACTTTGCACTTTTAAGACCCCTTACTGCATAAGGAATCAGTTTTCTTGTTTTATACAGGTCTTTCACATAGTAAAATGACAGAAAATTCTGATATTTAAAATAAGAAACTGTAATAGGAAACTACAGAAATTGGCAAGAATATAAATAGAAGAACATGACACTACTTTTAAACCAGATCTTTAAACGGACTAGATTCCAAACTGCATCACTTCAAA
>NW_009649570.1:1191490-1212010 GCF_000708025.1 Charadrius vociferus
TAGAAATTTGAACCATGCTACATCAGTAATAGTGCTGCGCATTTGGGTAGGGATGTTTAATAAATGAATTAAAGTCAAGAATTTAAGAGGAGACGGAGGAAATATATCTTTCTCGGTTACATGCAAATTTTGTAATGTTGTTTCAGTTAGTTTTAATTTGGGGAAGTACGATGATACTTTGCTTTTAAACTGCTCGTGTGGGGTCTTGGATTATGTCACCGTAAATCTGCTTTTGCTATGGGCATTTCCAAACCCAATAAGCTCAGTAAGGTTATTAGCTCTGGCAGCCTTTCATTCAGAATGCCTCAATTAAATTAAACTCAACATTAGTCTAAGCAAAAAATCAAGAATAATTAGGGAAAGTCTTGCATGAAGTCCTTCTATAAATGATTCTTTAGCTAGAACAGGAAAAACAGCATCATTATTTCTTTTTTTATTACAAATTCATTGTCAAGCTAGTTTTCATCCACCTAAGAACTTAAACTGATTAAGTGAAAACACAAAAGGGTCACAGCAAGCTACCCACTTAAATGGCAAGGGCAAATGCTAATCTGTAATTCAAATAGGCCCAAAGTGATGATAGGCCCCCAGTTTTTGTTTGTTTGTTTTTTAATATTAAATTCCTTTACCTTGGGACCCTAAGATAGTTTACTTTATACTTTTTCGTTGACTGAAGGTCCCTGCAAAAGCAGAATTAAAGTCCTATCCAACAAGTAGATTCACATCTCTAATAATTTTTCTGACTCAGTGAAATCAATGGGACTGTAAACGAATTTGGCTGAAAGTTCATTTTCAACCCTCCTCTCTTTTAGGAACAGGCTTGTAATAAGTTGTGTTGAGGCTCAGGGTTACTTAATCACCACCTGAAAGCTTTATCCACAGTTTTAAAAGAATACTACAGTGTTTGTTTTATACTCATTTCACTGGCATTCCTTTATTTAAAAATCTGTGTTTAAGACTGTGTAGAACTATTTCATCTTATTGTCACAGATATCAGACCGCTGAACTGTGCTTTAGTATGCTCACTATAGCCCCAAGCACAAAATGACCCCTTTGGTAATTTCTCATTGCGTCCTAGTATAACATATCATGTCTTTAAGAAACAAAATACCGTATCTGTCATTTAGAGTTTAAATTGTGTTAACTAAGAGAATGATTAAAAACTTACATATTTATTTTATCTATCATTGGCCAATTGTTTTCTATTATTGCACCTTTTTTTTTTTTTTAAACCATTGATTTTCAGCCTTATAATTAATTCTGTGGAATGTCCAAAGCTGACAGAGTCATTTATTTGAGACAGGCCTGGGGAATACAGCATTTAAGTCTGTAGCAAAATCCTTACCAATCATAACAAGAGTAAGTTCAGGATGCAGTCTCACATACCACATTGCTCCCAAGTTACATCTTCTTTCCTAGCAAAATAAAAATGCTGAAAAGACCTGTACGCACTATGTGCCAATTAACAGAGTTGGCCTACAGATTTGAATTGAGAATGGCTAAAGCAGCAGCAGCACTCCAGGAGGGACTTTAGAATCACCAGGCTACTAACAGTAAATGAACGTTAAAATTAATCTTAGAGGAAAAAATATATATAATGTTCCAAGGAAAGCTAGTTACTGATCAAGGTCTAAGTTGCCAAGTAAGATAAAACCTAAGGTAACCAAACATACTGGAATTTGTCTGTTAGCTTAAACATGAGACTTTTCCAGCAGTGGCTCTCAGCTTCAGCCTGCTGGCTGCCAGGGCGCTATGGGGTGACCACCCTGGGTGGTCTGCAGAAGGAAGTATCTTGAGCAGATGAGGCACTGTGAAAGCCAAAAGTGGAGATGTGTCCACGGAGAATTTCCCTTCTCAGGAGGGAAGCACTGGGGGAAAGGGCCACTGAACTAAAGAATTCCCTCCCTTCCTCCCCCCCAAAACCATATTCATTACTACATCCACGTGAAACAAAGTGCCTGTGACTTTACACACACTATAAAGTAGGACTGAAGGGATTCATTTACACAGGATATTGTTTCCCATGTTAAAAAACCTTAGCAGATGTTTAGTGAATGTTTGCTATAATGTCATACATTAAATCTACATTTGCAAGAAAATCTCCATTTTTAATCATACTGTTTTTTTTCCTGGATAGTCAAAGAGCATTTGATTTTACTTACCCTCTAAAACTGGGAAAGACCTCAGCTCCAATGACAAAAAGAACTTAGCTTGCTCAGAGCATCTTACTGGAATTGCTCAACTTTTTGTAAGGTAATCTTCTTAAAATACATTATTTAATATCTTTTAATTAATATTTTGTAAGAACGAGAAAGAAGAAACATGTTTAATAATTTTGGGGCAGGTATCCTCAATACCATATCAAAGCAGCAGACACCACGGTGAAACATTGGCCCTGTTGAAGTTACCAGCTACTGAATTCACATCTTCCCTCAGGATGGATGTTTCTACGCCTTTCTAACAATCTTTTCAGCACATTGTTTGATTAACAAAGAAAGTTAATACATAAACAGGCATCTCTACTTGGAGCATTGAGTGTATCCCCCTTCTGATAAGTGCTAGTGGCAGCAGCAGTAGCAGTCCCATCCAATCTGTTGTTACTAAAATAAAGAAACTATGGTTCAAACCCTCAGCATAAAAACATATTCATATTGCCTTGGTGTCCCTGGTCACCTTACTGTGTCCCTCTTGAGCACTCAAGAGAATGAGAATGTAGAATCATGCAATTTTTTTGAGGTGAGGAACAAAAGCAGACCAATAAAAGACAATATACATACACCTCATCAGTGTTTCAGCAGCCCTAGCAAGCCAAGTCATGGCTACTTCAGCTACTTATAAGCCTTTCTCTTCCATGTGCATCTTGATTTCTTTTGTATGGTGTGGTCTTTCTCTGCACACACAGAATCTGGAGCACCTCCCATGACGCTCCAGACCAGCTGCACAGGCCAGAGTGACCAATGGTGAGGGGCAGCTTGCACTTGCCCCACCACGAGAGGTCTAAAAGAAAAACTTAGATAAACACCTGTCAGGAATAATGTGGATAGGGTTTATCCTGCTTTAAAGGATGGGAATAGTCTAGATGATCTTTTCAGATTCTTTCCAGCATTATTTTTCTTCCAGCAGGAAAATGGGATTTATATACTGACCATATTATCTCTCAAAAGTGAGTCCTCTTGTGGAAAATAAGATCCACTTCTATCAGACAGTAAGATCTGATAAGTGGAAAACCAGGGAATAAATAAAACCCAATTTGAAAGCATTTTTAAAAAATCATGAAAAAGGAAAACTTGCCATATTTTTAGTATTTTCCATGTTGACATGGACATTCCATTTCTCTTTCTTGGAAGCAGCAAGGAAAAAACTGTGTCAACATTGACCAAAGTATGGATAATTAACAGAAGGAAGGGGAAGAGCAACAGCAGAAGGAAGTAATAGAGAAAAAGGAGAAAGGAATCAGCATTTGTGTAAGTCAAGGATGTAAGACTTGAATTTATGCATCACACTCACACAAAGCTAATACAAGAAAAATTTTGTCCGAGCGCGCTATAATTCGTGCACTGTGGGTGTTGGTGTCACTATTAGAACCGTAAGCCCAGGACATTAGATAAATGTCAGTACGGTTGCCTGGTTACTTATACTAGATTCAAATACAGAATGCAAAACAGATTTAATAAGGAGAAAGGTTCATTCTGCCTCCTTTACTTTTCCATTTCCTTTCCATGCTGTCTTCCTTCCAACATTTTATAGCTTTTATGAGCTTTATGGCACTATGATTTGAATACATGTGTGGAGCACATTTCCCACTGCCTTTAAAGATTAAGTGCTAATTGAAAACATAGTTTACTCAGAAACAATCCATCGAGTTTACATTTAATTTTTTCTGGGAAAAAACGTGTTAACGGAGCCTTTTTAAAAATTTTATTTCAGAACTTCATGAGGTAGGCTTATTTGCAAAGCTATGGCCCATCAGCAAGTGGATTTTCATCTGGTTAATGGCCTGAAACAGATTGTTCAGGGGAATAGCTACCCTCCATAGACGCTGGCATGTTTTATTTTGCATCAACTGATTGCTTTCATGATGTATTTCAGGAAACCAGCATCTTACCCTTTTTAAAGAATAACGGCTTAGATGACCATCAGATGTTTTATAAAATATTTATTAATTCTTAAAGATCATTTTACATTTTCTCAATAGCATAACTTATTTGTTCCTCAAAGATCTCTATACCCTAAAATTCCCGTGGTAGGTAAAAGCTTATGAACGTTCTCCTTATATCTCCTGTTAGTTGTGTCATTTCTGACAGCAGCTAAAATACTTAAACTTGGTGGCACTGTGGCACACGAACACCTCACCTTGTAACCCTTGATGCAGTAATGGATTGGTTTAAAACATAGTCAGAGATAAGTAAGAGCCACAGCAGGTGACAACTTCTCTTTTTCCCCTCAGCTAACAACTGTTTGACACCTGGGAAAGATTTGGAGGTCTTGTTAGAAATCAAGGGTTTGTATAAAGGATTTCTATTAGAGTACTTTAAAAGTACCATATCACGTCACATATACTCTTCTTCCACTCTCCCAGGATATTCATTTACATTGGCATTAGTTCACCAAGTCACGTGGAAAGATACCCATCAGCAGAGTGTCCCACAGCAAACTGGTGAGCAGACTCCATCCACCTGAGCCTCCCGCAGCTCAGAAAGTGACACAGCCCTGGCACTAAAAGCTGCTCTGCAGGTGTGTGATAGAAACTCATATTTTTAACACTTTCTGTGCCCATTTTATTCCCTGTCCATTACTATATGGTTCTAATTGTCACATATATTCAAACTCTATTGGACTAAGCTTTATTCGCTTAATCCAAGCACAAACATATCCACAAAAACTAAGTATAAGATGAATTAATTGCAACTCGCGTTTCTTGTAATCGTTCTTGTTTGTTAGAGACGTCTCGTATTGCGTTACCATGTTGATTATGGCATTCCTAACAATCTTTCAGATTACTTTCAAAAGGATTATTTGGCTTTGTTTATTTAATGTCACCTCACATGATATTGTATCTTAATAAATATGTGATTGGGAATGTATTTAAGAAAAGAGGCCTAAGTAGAAAGTACTTGATGTTCCATAGATTTTATGGGGTTTTTGATGATTTTTATGATTTTTTTGATGTTCCATGAAATTTTTGATTGTAATTGCCTATTTTCATCATTATATTTAAACATCTCTCATACTGTATAGAAAATAAAGATGAAAACGCTGTTTCAACTTCTTCCATATACTTCCAGCATTCAACACTGCAATAATTCTCCTATGAAGAGTAAAGTTCAAATTGCATGAACGATACTTTCAGGCAGGACAGAACAGATACTTTTGCTTAGTGTTAATAAAAACTTAACTTTTGCAACTGGAATACAAGCTTTAAATATCGATTATTATTATTTCATATACTCTTACAAAGCTTGCAATAGAAAATGTGGCAATTCATATACACTTTCAGTGAAGGTGGAAGAATTTTCCATATTTTTTTTATCTGCTTGTTGCAGCTATTTTTAGAATTACACCTAAGAATAAGAGACTGACATGAAATCCTAGCCCTATTCTACTGAGAATAAAGGAAATTTTTTAATATAAAATCTTGGCCGTATTTATTCGCATTCAAGAAGCCTGTGACAATGTCCCTCTGAAGAGAAAGCAAACACTTACATGTCAGCGGTGAAGTCCTGTCATGAACTAGACATTGATCCCAGCCTTATCTTGTAACACTCTCTTAGGAATAGTTGTCAAAACTGTCACAAGCCCCACTGAAGTCAGCAGGGCTCCGTGCAGATGTTGACTCAAGGATGTGGCAAAGTCCTTAAGTCACCAGCATTTAGTCAAATATTCCTAGGGCTTGGATGTTCTCCAGGCCTCACTTAGTTTACTTATTATAACTTCTCTTTTTCTTTTTTTTTAGCCTTTTCAAAATCTTAGATTCAGACTTTTACACAGGCTATTCTGAACAATCTTGTAAGAGTACTTTAATATATAGAAAATATAGAGAAGGAGAGGGCAGGGGAAAAATGTTACTCCTAACCTCTCCTCAGTGCCACAGACTTTTAAGAACACTATTTATACCCTTGTAAGAGAATTGCTAGGCTCCTGAAAAATCCCCTCTCAAACTGTGTAACAAAGGCGTTTCCAGTGAGGGTGAGACCTACAGATCACAGAGGGCTTGTTGCACTGCAGCTTCAGTATCAGCACTAGAAGAAACTCAGCCCACTGACCTGCTAAAGCACGTCCTTGAAAAGGACTTCCACCATGGTTGAAGGCAAACAACCCGCGTGTCAACAATGAAATAAAGAAAGACAGATTCTGTGGATGAAAAATAAGGCAGATGGAGCCTTTCACGTTCTCCATAACCACAGACTGAGGTTATGAGACCACAATACACTTTTGTTATGATAGTCTTGTGATGGCTATTTGAATGTTTGCTGCTAAAGCTAAAACAAAGAATTTTAAAAGCCCACCATTGTACATATAGGCTACAACAGACCATCAGAAGACCAAGCTGAACTTAACACACACACAGACTAGAGGAAGTACTTAGGGTGGCGCACAGACGAATATTTTCTTTGGCAGAGAACAAGTCTGTATAAACAGGAATACAGCTGAATCCTCTGCTTTTTATAGGATTGACAGTATCTGAACTCCAAAAAAAAAAAAGGCACTACCCCAAGTTATACGACATAGGAAAGAAAAGAACAGATACATCATTTAGAATAATTCCTTTATTTTCATGAAGTTGGATAGTTTTCCACATTTTCATTAGCATACTCCTTCAGTGCTTATTGTATGTTATGTTTTTGAAACTCTAGATATACCATGTTGTACCCAAAGGAATATTAGTTTCTACAAAAGTGGATGTTTCAGTAAAATCCCTCAATCCATGTAAAGACTGTTTGCAATTGTTTATTTCCAAGCTTTATTTAATGCCACCTTTTCACAGTCAGATTCAAGCCAGCACTAAGTACCCTTTCTGAACACAGAGGTCAGCAAAAGTCAGAAAAGTCAAAAGACAAATGCAGCTTTTCTAATGATGGTGAGAAATGATTCAAAGAAACAGCAGAAACAATTACTTTAAGTGATACTGAAACTTATGTCTCTTGATACTTACTAGCCTTCATGGAAATCATTCTCCACTGTCTATAAGGGTATTCCAAAAATAGGTCTGTCTTTTGTTCACTCACATTTATGCAGGGGCTTCTGGAAGGCTTTAATCCTATAGCTTGGCTTGTCTACAGTATTCCTCCCTAAGCATACAGGTGCCCACTATTCATCTTGACAAGTAAGCTCTCGATGTTTTTTCCTATTTTTATTTGAAAGTGCATTTATCCATACTATTGAGGACAGACATAACTAAAGTTTAATCAACTTCTGCTTCTTTTGCAAACATTTATGATCTACGCCAGGCCTATGAAACTTAGTATTTCTGCAAGTTATCTCTGTTGGTCCTGGAATTCTCAAAATTAACCTATTCCCTTCATCTCTGAAAGCAAAATTTATGCCTAAGGCACTTCAGTAATTTGCCATTTAGCAATGTAGCTCTAAGTTCCCATTGAATACCTCTTCATGTCCTTGTAGTATTGCCATTCAAAAGCAAATGCACTTTTAAAGAAAGAGCTAGCAAAGGATTCACGTAAATATTAATTTTTCACATTTAAACTGATGAATGCAGAACTTCTGTGAAATGGGTCAGCATTATAATTATGTGTAAGAAGGGTTTAAATAGTTAAGTGGAGATAGATACTTTTATAAGAAAACCAGCTGTGTGCTTGGAAAATTCAGTCACTAGCGCTCAAACAAAAAACATAAAATTTTCTGAAATCCCAAGGTCATCAATGCACCTGTGTAAGTCTCATTAAACTTAATAGACATTACACACATTTGTTGAGGGTAAAACACGCTCTCCTACAGCTGCAGCTCTTCTTGAATGACTGCTCATTTTCATGGCTTTTTATGACTGTAGGCCAGATTACATATTAAAATAGAAAAAACTGTAGTATGTTTCAGCAGACTAATCAACTTTTTTGGCTTTGGGCTCATGTTAGCTTGAGGCTTAGCTCTGGGTACGAGATACGGAGCTGCAAACAGCTGTGACTGACAATGTCGCAGCTCCTCCAGTTGTCTATACACTGCCGGGGGACAGCAAGAGACTCAGGCTGGTAGTTTAACATGTGCCAGTTTGAAGGAGGGTGCGCCTGAGTGGCTCAGCCTCTTGCTCTCTGAGCTTTCCCGCTTGCTCAGAAAGAGGAGACGTGGGCATAAGCATAGCTGCTCTCCTGTCTGCACCTAGTGATGAAATCCACGACAGGCTCATGCAGCAGCATAAGGGGTTGGACACAATCGATCCCTTGTTTGGCAGATGTTCCTTAGGATTCATTTTTACCTCTTGCTAAGGTTTCAAATGCATCACTTTAAATTGCTATGAAAGCTGCTAGGGCTTTCATAGCAGGTCAGGGCTAGGACAGAGCCAAGCAGAGAACAAGGGGTACCACGACTACTTCCTCTGTGCAGCCCTGGGAACTGGTCACAGGCTGATCTCAGACACAGCAATCACATCACTCCCACAAGGCTGAGGGGTGAACTACCAAGGAATCAGTAGTCCATCTCCTGACGGTCCACCCTGCTCTAATCTCCTGCCCAGTTGCCCTTCACACTTTACATATTCATCTACAATATTTCTGTGTGCATTCCTTTACCACCTGCCCCATCTCGCAGTATTTGAACATCTGCCAAAAGTGAGCTGTACCATTATTTTGTAAAGAAAATAGGTGTTGAATGTGTGGTATTGCTTTTTTATACCATTTATTAATAATATGGTAAAGTTACTTAATATAACCCCAGGTCACAGTAAGTCATGCCTAACTTTTCCGTCCAAGTTAAACATGCTGACAAAGATAATTATTTCTGTGAATGAAAGATGTGTTCTATTTTACGAACTAGGCAGCTGACAGGATCTGCAGGGTTATGAGAGTGCATGGACAGCTTAGTAACTTTAATGAATAGCAATTAACATTTGTCTTTTCTCTAGTGAGCAATTTTGTATCACGTAATAATATTTTGAAAGTCATCACTTGAATAGAAAATTCCATTTCAGAACTTTGTGCTAATTTGTTGTTTCTGCAAATGTATGAATTGAATCCCAAGAGGCTTTGTTTAACAATACATGAGATGCCATCAAAGAGATGGTGTGTATCCACAAATTACCTGCAGTCCATATTTGCCATACACATATCTTGTTTTCCACTGTGTACCTCCCCTTCACCCTCTGCTCTCCATCCCCTTCTTTCCAGCTGTATCGGCGTTCTGGCCTGCAGCAACAGTGGCAGCTAAAAAGAGAGGCAGAAATGTGTCCTGATTTCTGGCTAGTCAGGCACTAAAGAGTACTGCAGTTGCTAAAGGAGGCTGTGGCAGAGAAACACAACTTCCCAGCTTTGCTAAGGGGGGATTCCTAAGCTGTGGGGTTTATTTCTACAACGAATGCTCCACAAATGACTTCAACTTGTATTCCATGCCAGATGGGGATGCGTGGCAAAAGACCAGGGAAGTAGCAGACACGGGGTTAATGTCCTGGCTAAGAGGGTACTAGATCTGAGCATAACACACCTATAAGTGAACACACAAGTAAGATTCCACCTTGGAGGCATGCAGGAGAAAGGTTAAGGAAAAGAGAGAATGGAGGAATGTGCCTCCCTTTTGAATGCACCCAGACCAGCACAGAGCCAAGGCTTACTGCTCCAAAGACAGCTCCCCTGTGCAGGCTAAGTGCAAGTACTTAGGACACTCAAAGGTATGCAAATTCCAAGGAAGACAATTCTGGCCGGGTTATAAGAGGTGAGAAACATGAAATAAATCAACCTGATTTAGCATCCCATCTTCTTAAAGCAACAGACATGCCTCAGGTTTCCCATTTTCTTCAGATGGCCAAGCATTCTCTGTTCCTTTCCCCTTCAGGCCATCCCACAGCAGCCTGCTGTCTCCTTTACATAGTCCTACTTCAACGAGTCCCTAACCAAATGCATGACTCACTTCACAGTGGTGCTGCAAAAGCTGTCTTTATTTCATAGCTTCGTAATTCTCTCTCCAGTGTTAATCTCTTTGCTCCTCCCTTCTCCTCCTCCTCCCCTTTTCCTATAAGAACTTAAAAGTCTGTTTTCACAGCAAGGCTTATAAAATAATAAAGCAAGCAAAGAGATTATGACCTAAGGCATTTTGGAAACAAAGAAATTACAACTTTTCAAAAATTAACTTCCTGTGTATTTCTTCAGCAATGCAACATTAAAAACACTTTTTTCTGTCTCTTAACCAAGTTCCCCAGAAAATACAGAGGGACGTTGGAAATCCAGCATTATGCTAAGCAGAATCTCACTTTACCCTGAACGATGAGGTTACTACAGCTGCACAGTCATCTGCTAGGAATCCCTCTTGATGGAACATAAAAGCTGCTGTTTTATTCAAAAATTCCCCACTGGATTTGTAAGTTCTAATACAAGGTTCACATGACATGCAGGAGTACAGGACTGATTTGGGGAATGCTCAAATTTACTTAATGATGGGAGGACTGAAAGAAAGTAATTTCTGTGAAAACTTTTTTTTATTTTTTTTTAAGAGTATTGAGATTTGATTTAGTTGAATATAAACATAATATCATCCTAGACTAGTTATAACTATTCCCAGGTTTTGGCTATAGAAAGTGAAATTACATCAGCAAACCAATCCCTGACGAGTAGGATGAGTCATATTTCAGTCTGTTTTCACTTAATTAGAATTTTTTTTTTTACATTTATGGGATTTAGAAAAAACAACACAGACAACCATTGCAACTGGAAAATTATTAAAAGGCGAAATGTGAAGAGGTTCTGACTCATTGGGTAGGTATTCCTGACTTCAAGAAAGCTCTAAGGAAATAATGGTACCTTTTGTAATTTACAGAAATAATGACACAAGCCTTGTGAAAGGATGTCCAATATATTTCTCAAATTTAACACGTGGTCTACTGTTTGACCAGAAAAGGAATCCTTATTTTTAATTAACCTGGTAGAGATATGTTATGTGAAAACAAAAAGTGAGAAACAGGGCAAAAATCAGAGAAAAAGCAAACAAGAGAAACAGAAAGCTACAGCCTGCTTTCCATTTTTGCAATGGGTTTTTATTAAGACCAGTGAAGAGATGGCTTCAGAGTAAAGCAACATGGTTTAAAATGCAAGGTATTAATAATGGCTAAAAATGAGACTTCAAAGCTTTTTCATCTTCGGAGGATGTGCAAAAGATAATATAAAAATTCTATTTTTTTAAAGCAGCTAAAGTAATTGCAAGCCTGTTGCCTTGATCATTTTCCTTTAAAAAGTAAAAGTAGTCTTATTTTTAAAATTCTTCAACTGCATCCAGATGAACATGTCACTCCGAGATGCATCGTGTCACCTCAAAGACTGTAACACAGTGGCTGCTGTTGAACTGAGAGGTTTCCACGGGGATTTCAAGCAAACAAAGTCAACCAAAGTGACTTCCCATAAAGATTACATTGCTTAAGTACAAGATTATGTACAACTGTCAAAGTTGAAAGAAAACACTATTTATGTGGACACTCCTTGACCTCCTTATGTCACACTCCTTTAAATATATATTTTAAAAGAGGTCCTATTTCCCTCCAAGTTCAGGAGTGTTGAGCAGGTTTGGGGGGTAAAACAATACTGTGTTTGGGGCACAGCACATTTTTACACACCCAAATTACTTCTGAAAATATTTGCATACCTGGGCCAATTCTATAGCTTGCTTTCCAATAACATGCAATGGTATTTATTCCATGCAACAGTATTTATTCCCTAATTATTTTAATCCCTAATTTTCATGCTTTGGTACCTGTGCCTTGGGTCCAGGATAATAGTATTTCAGCTTCTCCTAACACACACATGCATAAATCAGTAGAACAGCCTGGAAAATGGGCAAGGATTTCTTGCTTTCTGCCCACGGCTGCTAGGATGATGCATACTAAAACCAGCTTTCCAAGCCCAACACATTTTCCTTGATTTTTTTGTCCTTCCTAAAAGTCTCAACCCCATGCAGCGAACTGGCATTCATATACCAGTTTACCACATCCCCACACACTGAAACACTACAGTTAAACAAGCTTGTTAGGACACAGGCAGGGGAAAGGGACCAAAAGACAGCAGAATCTCACCTTGTTTTAGACAAGGAAAGCAGGGACTGAAGAGGGAAAATCCTGACCAAAACTGAAATCAATAGCAATGTCTTTGTTATGCCAATGGTTTTGCCTAATGTTACAGCATATACTCACAAAAAGAGCATTCAAATATTTAACCTCCTAACCAGGACTTCCAATCTATATGTTTTTTATTTCTATACTGCATTGTTTTAATCGATTCTTACATCTTCCTCCTCCTGTCCTTACCTCCCTACTGAATTTTCTCTCTCCAAAGAGAACTCTCCAAAGTGACTTTGATCACAATTTCCAGAGAAAAGCAAGACTTCACTACAGAGAGTATGGTGAGTGCACAGTGAACTTCAAACTTTGCTACAAGTGATTTTGGTTTTTTGTTTGGGTTTTTTTTTTGTATTTCAAAAAGGGAAAGGAGAGGGAGGAGGGGAAAAAGGGAGATAACTCAGAAATGCCTGTCTGGCATCCCCTTTCTCAATACTGCTCTCCTGGAAGGAAAGTATTGCATCAGGAGAGAAAACCACCGGACAAATGTACTGATTTAAATCACACTTCATTCCTTACATTTCTGTGGTGCACAGAACTAGTCACTTAACTCATATATGGGGCAATTTCCACACAAAAGCTTTGTCTCATCAATTTCATGACCTTGAATCCATCCATGTCTGAAAATTACGAGAACAGTACTGTGTTGTTATCAATCCGTGTGGACCAGTTAGCCACCTACGTTGCAGTAGAGAAACTCGGGCACACATTAGCAAAGATATGCTTCTCCCTCCCTTTGATCCTGATTCAGTTTTGTTAATATGGTTCAGTATTACAAGAAGCCTAATTGAGCCCATAATCTATACTTGATGCTCAGTGACAGCTTACTTTCAGTCTCCCCTTTGTATCTAAGTTCTTAATTATCACCCCCATTACCATATAAATTAAGTTAGCTATTACTATAACCTCAATTAGTTCCAGTAAAACTGAGCCAACAAACATGTAAAAATGAAGCTTTCTTTTCAAAAGCCAAAGTTTCTTTGGAATGAAGAGCTTTTCAAGAAATAAACAGATTTACAATCCACTTATCAATCTTCACAATAAAGTTTGACTTAGATGGAGTCAAAAGATTCTCAGGTTATCACCAGTGATGTCCATAACAATCCTCAACCGTTTAAAATTGTTTTAATTCCAATGTGGAGATAGCTTCTAGCATAACATAACGTCTCTGAAATGAACTGATTAGCAATTAAACTGACGCAAAAGGAAGCCATAACTAAGAACTGAATATAGAAAGTCTCAGGTGATATGTTGGAAACCAGTGGAAAATCCACATTATGGGATGTCATGACAGATCACAACAATCGAGATGGAGTATCAGCAATACCTTGACTGAAGCTTGCCAATGTTAACAGACGAGATAAGAGAGTTTCATGAGTTTGCCTGTGTGGAAAACTTCAAATGCTTAATTTGCGTGATAAATGCAGTTGATAGTCCAGAAGTGAAGTCAAAGCATTACACCAAAAAAAAACCCCAAACAGGCAAAACTTTAAAGAACAGGCAAGCAATAGGCAAAATCAGAGCCAAGACCATTCATTACATTAGGTACACTATCATTCCTGAATGTGCCAGCTCAAAATGTGCAAAACCAACATTTTTTTAGCACTATTGGTTACATGTCTTGAAAAAGAAAAAAAAAGCCCACATACCACCCTCTATACCAAAGTAGCCCTATCCTCAATACTGCTCGGGGCTTCTATTTCAATTACTTTTATAATGTAGAAGCAATTCAGTTTTATTTGAGCTAGCGATGGAAGAAGAGGACTTGGAGGCCAGAAATTCAGAATCCTACCACCATTCCCTGGTAATCAAAAGATCATAGGCACTAGGGGAGATATCTTGAGTCAGATGTAAGTAAAAGAATAAGCAGGAAGGTGCATAATAAGAACAAGGAGGCAAGAAGAGACAAGGAAAAATATGAAATTCATTTGCATGCCTGAGAACCTCCATGTGACCATATAATACTCCTACTCCCAGAGCAAGAAGGAATGACCAGACTGTTGATCTCTTGTAGTGCATCAGTACACAGGGGAAAAACACTACGATTTGCCAGTTGAGTAGGACACCCACAAATTACAGCCTCCAGAAGAACGCTGAAGCGGAAAGTAAATTGTTTAGTTCCTTCTATGAGCCAGTGTTTTAGCTGTGGAGTGGTAAAGCTATTACCCAAGACTGTGTCCAAGTCCTGCCAGCTCTGTGATACAAAAATGAAGTGAGCTTTACATAACAATATGAGAAGGTAACTGGGAGCTAATAAGGGCACTTATCACAAGTCTTTAATTAAATTGAATTAAATGAGACTCCTTGAATAAACTTGTTTGGCATCATGCAATTCATCAAACCATCTGGGAACACCTGATGGCGAAATACCTATCCAGCCTGCCAGAAACTTGTCGCATCCCTGCTTGCGACTAACACAGGAGTGGGTATGTGCAGCTGCCGTAGAGGGATGTAAGTCGGCGACACACAGACTCTTGAGGGCTCCACAGTGCTATTGCTCCTCCCCCGCTCCAAGAGCCCATGTGCCAGATCCATCTATCAATTGGAGTTAAGAATCAGAGAGCAGATACAATGCCAGGAGCATGTAGGCTGCTGGCAGAGAAGCAGGAGGACAGCAGTCAAGTTTCATGCACAACATTTTATAGGTTTACCTGAATACAGAATTCAGCACAAATACAGACAGTAAAAGCTCTCATTGGAAAAAAAAAAAAAATTAGTTCCCACATTAATGATGATACTTCTCATTTCCAGGAAAGACCAAACACAGAAATATAAAATTAGCCTTTATTAATGCAAAGTAGAAACAGGCAGATCATGTTAGAAAATTTGTCTGCTTGTTCAAATTTTAAATTCTACAGCCTCTATTTGATAGTTTTTACTGCTTCTCTCTGATCACAAATAACTTTTAACTTCCAGTAATGAATTTCCTGACCTTGTGGTAATAATTTCTGCAGCATTTCCTGCATTGCCAAGCTTCTGTGGATGCTCTCTGGTGAGCAGAGGACTCACACAGGTGGAGGAACTGTATAAAATAAGCAACTTTCTTTTTACTTTGGAAGTCTTTCCACATTCAGTTTCCTGCTGTTTTAATGGGTTTCAGTCACTGCAAGTCTAATTAATAGTAAGCAAATCTCTTTCAGGCAGCCTTCAGTTTTAACTCATTATACTTGTTATCCTAATGTGGAAGGAGAAATGCAGTTTAATCATATCCTTGCACTTTAAAATTGTTGATGAATGATTCTGCCCTGCCATCATGATATAAAAGGACAGAATGTGGGCTGCTCTTCCACCAGCATGCCCAACTTACATGCAGGATTTCCCTGTGGACACTATCTTTTCATGTTTTTCTGTTTGCTGGACGGGTCACCTGAATGGCATGTACTGAGGAAGCAATTATATTAAAGGCATTTCCAGGGGGAGAAATCTATCTGTCCATCACGTAAATACAAAACATAGCAATTGTGCAATGCTCTTTCTACACTGTCATTTCATTGAATTTGTGTCCTGCTGTATGGTTGTGTTACACGAAATCATTCTGTAAAAACAGATGTAATTTCTCTTTCCTGACAAATACATAATGGATTTTTAATACATATTATTTATATTTACTTTTATATTCTTTGTTTGATTTTACAAACATTTTGCAATAGATCATCTTCTTGTTCCCCGATACTACTATTAATTGTTCTTAAACAGACTATCATCACTTCAATCTGCCTTATTTTTAACCTGGAAAGCCAATCTGGCTTTTCTCCAGCTCTGAAGGTTCTGATCCTAAAATGAATATGATTTATACCCATCACTGACTGATTACGTCATGAAACTATGTTTCCAAGGAAAACTTTGTTTAAGATATACAGGTTGGAGAAATTTCATCGTCTGATTGAATTTCTTCCCACCTCTGTTTGCCTTTTCACAGTTGCAGCCGCGCATAATAAAAGGAAACAGTTGTGTGTCATCTAACAGGAGACTAAAGGATCAAATATTTTGCTTCCACAGCAGACAGCAGGTTGATCCTCTGAACGTAGTGGAGCAGTTGACAAGCATTTGTGGGACTTAAACCGTGTCATTTAAGACATGGCTTGGGGCCAATGCAAACCTGCCTGCTTTCATCCTCAGGAGTGACAGCTGTATTTTCACTTCAGGGAAACAAGAAACTGCCTATTACGCTTACTGGTAGATAGGCTGCCAAAAATTTGACCATACAGCTAGTGAGATGTGGAACACCACAAGACTAAGGAGAACCAGATAATTAAATGAATCAGGAATGACTCATCTTCCTTGCTGCTTGTGAAGTATTTTAAAATTCTTTAACCTTCAGCTGTGCGTACTAATGTTTGCATAGTCGGCATTTTGCTTCAGCAAAGTTGGGGGAGGGAGAGGGACTGTAATACATTTTTTATGACTGTTCTCACAGACTTCGGAATGGCCATACTAGTTTAATTAAAGATGAATATCTCACAGATCACATTGGGACACCAAAGAAGGATGCAGTTCAAAAGGTTAAAACCATTACTTGTGGTTCCTGCAACTTTTTCCCAGGAACTAGCTATGAACATTTAAATGTCCTTTAAAGTCATTAAATGTAGTAATAAATGGGAACTAAAGAAATTAAGATAAAAATCCAAACTTCTTTTAGTTCAGTTATTGGCGCAATTGCAGTGGGAGCATCTCTATGTAATCACAGTACAAGGAACAGAGCACTATTCAGTATCAGAATACCAGGATTTAATTTTGGGTTGTCCTATGGGTTCGCTATGCTTTGGAGTCACTAACTTTATGTCTTAGTTTGCACAGTATTGAGAAAATTTATGTCACATTTTAAAAATCATTGAGTAGGTCTTTTGAGGAGGGATCCTTTTTAAATTTTTAAAATCATTTATGTGGAGTAGGATTCCCCAAGAAGAACGAGAATCGAGTGTTGATATCTCTCTGAAATACAATGCACTGGACTTCCTTGTTCCCTGCTAACTCTGAATTTCTGAGCCACACCTTTCATGCTAACACTCTGCAGACAGAAGAGTTTTCCAGTTCATGAATTCAGTTGCTTCCAAGCCACAACCTGAATTGATCAATCTTATCTTGTTGATTTTTAAGAAGCATCTAACTTTAAGTGCTTCTTTCAACTTGGAGACATCTGTTTGGCCCTAGTAGTTAACATTTAAAGCTCAGACACAAACTAGTTTAAAAGAGCATATTGTTCCATAACAGGCTGGAACAATAAATCAAAGAGAAAATATCCTCCACTGCTGTAAATTTCTAGTCAGACAGAAAGTTTAATTCCTTCTACTCAGGCAAAAATTAGAATTTCCAGATGTTCTACCAAAAAAATACCACAAGCCCCCAGACTTCTGCACTTTCACTTTGCAAAAAAAAAAAAGCAAAGGCACTTAATTTAAATCTTTGTACATGTTTGTGGAGTTCATGAAGCTATCTGAATCACTGATAGCCTACCAGGGACTCGCAGGCTGGCAAGAAGTCCAGAGTCCTTAAACAGCAGCAGCATAAATTAGTCGTTACATGGCAGAATAGTTTGAAGACATCCTGATCCTTACAGACAAAATAAGGAAATATATATGATAAAATATTATTTAATTGCATCCAAATTGAGGACACAAACATTACTAATGTTTTTAGCAAACATTTATAATCCAGCTGCAAGGGTTTGAAATTAACAGAGTAGGTATGTGGGGCTGCCACCAAACCGCAATTAAACAAACGCAAACAGACTGCAAAGGAGCTGGGAGGGTCTGAGGACGAAAAGCTCAGAGTTGGCTGCAAAGCATCTTATGATGTTTCCCAAAGCTATTAGTTGTTTTTAAAGACACGGAAGAAGCATCCAAGGAAAACAAGAATGATTAATTCAATCATCGAGCTTTCTATATGAAACAGGATATTTAGAAGTGTGGGGTTTTAGTGTTTTTTTGTTGTTGGTTTTTTTCCTATAAATAATTAATCTAATGCCAGTTTGAACTCTATTTCTCTCCTACTGCTTAAAAATTTTTCAAATATCTGAGTTAACACTGTCATATGTCTGCTCTGCAAAAGGAAGAAAAGGAAGGTTGTATACTCAGACACTGGTAAGACAGTAAAAAGAAAAAAAAAACTTGAAAGCCTGAAAGCCTAAAATACCATCCACACTGTAAAGGCAACTGTATAAAAACAGATTTGCAAAGCAAGAGACCTATTTAGGTGTTAGACCTTCCACTCAGAGTCTGTTCCTTTCTTATCTCTCCGAATTCTGCAAAGCAAGTATGAATGGAGGAAATGAAACTGGTTTTCCCCTTACTTAAGTTTCAAATAATTTCACAAATGTGCCTTTTAACTCATTTAACAAAATAAAATTCAAAAAGGGTATTTTGAGAATTCCACTATACACTCATAATCGAATAATAAACATTCTCCATTTAGTCCAATCTTGAAGTAATACCAAATGAGGGCTTGAAGCTGACAGGAAAAAAAAAAAGCAGCTAGAAACTACTTTATGCCAACTGCAGGATCTGAGGCAAGTCATATGGAAATTCACAGTAATTCACCAACATCTCAATATTCGTTTTTTAACAAAATAGTAGTTCTACATAGCAACTAGGGAATGGTAACCAGCACAACCACTTTATATGCCCGAGTTTACCATTTAATCAAGATACTTCCTCTGGTGCAGAATCAAAAATTGTTGAATAGGTATAAATCACATAATGATGCTTCTTTGTTTGCATTTCAGAAAATTAGACCAATCTAGTTCATCTGGGACATACAGGTTTTCTTTCCACCTCAGGAAACATTTTTTTCTAATTGCAACCCTACATAAGAAAGACGTAACAAAATAGACTTCACAGTTCAGATTTAAGTGCTCTATTTCTGGGGTACCACAGTTCCACTTACGATTAAAGTCAAAGACAATCACAAGTGAACAATTAGACATATTCATTTCAGTGTACAAAAAAACCCAAACATTATAGAATTCCATATGTTTTTACAATGACATGGATTAGCAGTTTTCATTCCCCAGAATAGTTGCATCTGTCATCATTTATGTTCCTACCAAAGTAGTCTGGTATTTCAGAGCGGTTATGCTTCTCCACAACTATGTCCGAGAGAAGGAATTGAAGAAGAAACAGATGAGGGATGGAGAACTATATTTTGAATATTTGAAAGTGGCCTCATTTATAAAGGCACAGAGCTTTCTGAAAAATAGGCCTTTTTTCCCAGTTTCCTGGGGAGGCAAAGCTCATTCATTTTGCCCTATCTTTTTAATATGTTTTCAAGAAACAATGCAATTGGTGCTTTTCTTTTTGAAATCTGCTTTCCATCTGTTAAATGTCAATTTCTAAGATTTATAAACCTGTTTTACAACTTAATACAATCAAAAAAGAAGAAACTGGAATAGGTACTTTTGCATACTACTTTACTTTAAAAGTCTATGCAAAATTTTAAACTGGGTTTGGCAGTCATATTTCACAGCCTAATTAATAAAAAAATAGTAACAATAAAAAGCCTTTGCTAAGCAAACGGGCAAAATGCAAATCTCATACACATCCTTAAAAAGCAAAATAAATGGACATTCAAAGCTATCAATGACAGGCAATTATTGCATTTATGCACCACTTCTAAGCTTATTTGTAATATGAGAGCAAATATTTTTAACTAGGAAACAAATTATTTATTCTGCATTCCAGTCTTTATTTGTCTTTAAGTTCGTTTTCTTAGGCTACTATAGAAGCCTAACACTTGTTTCAGGCTTTTCTGTAATTACTGTGAGATGTTTATGGATTTTTCACCTATCAGCTTATTTCTCCTAACTTTACTAAATTCCATCAGTGTGACAATAAAAAATAGCCTGCTGGAAGAAGCATTTACTAATTTCATACTTCAACAGTGGGCCCATATTTTCTACTCTACAACAAGTACTATTGGGTGTTGCTTCCTTGTGTCTTTATCACAGTCCATACATTGTTAATAAGGATTTCTTTGCATCATTGGTATAAACAGTAAACTATGTGTCCAAAGTCACAACACTGTTGATTGATAGAATAATTGTAGAAATAGATATAAAATTCATTCGAGCTATCAAAACCTAAACGCTAATGGAAATATTACACTGTGACTAGAAGGAAAGATTTGGAACAAACATCTGCAGGCAGACCCCTTCTCTAGAGGAGTTGAAGAGCATTCTCCTGCAGCAAGAAGGGAAGCAGAGCAGTGTCACACCTCCTGCCTTGTCAGCTGTCATATGATGGGTACTCTGTGCTGAATGTTTCTCC